>NC_045541.1:178009217-178374217 GCF_009769535.1 Thamnophis elegans | reverse complement strand
TTCCGAGGAAATGTTCCTCCCTTGCGCAGACACGAGGCCCGATAACAAACAAATATACCCCAAATGTGTATCCTGGCATGTAAAAATGTTGAAATGTTTTTTCATTTCCCCAGCCAGGAGTATATTTATCACTCGGCCGTTGAATCCTATCTGCCGGGGAAGAGCCGGTGCTTCGTTTTTTGTCTCCCAATCTCGCCTGGCTTAGTGGAGTTGTTGGGTTGACACAGTTGGTGTTTACATAATGGTTAATTGATTGTGGCAAAGGCTTAATTGGTCAACAGAGTGGGCTGTCAATGGTGAGCAGGGATCCCATTTCACAAGGCTCCCTTGGAGGAGAAGTGTTTATGCGTGGGCAGCTGCATCAGGGAGATAATCAAATGTGCTACCGATTCTTCTCCTCCTCCTCCCACAATCGGGGTAACATTAAAAGGAGAAAAATAATTCACATATACAAGACCTCTCAACTAGTAAAGATAGTCCTCGACTTAACGACCATAGTTGAGCCCAGAATTTCCATTGCTGTGTAAGATAGTTGTTCAGTGAGTATTTTGCTCCATTTTACGAACTTTCCTGTCTCGGTTGTTAAGTGAATCACTGCAGTTGATAAATTAGTAACCCAGTTGTTAAGTGAATTTGGCTTCCCCCTTGATTGCAAAAGAGGATCACATGGCCCCCGGGGACACTACAACCGTCATAAATGTGAATCAGTTGCCAAGCGTCTGAATTTTGATCACGTGACCATGGGGATACCACAATGGTCATAACTTTGAAAAACGGTCATAAGACACATTTTTCAGTGCCGTTGTAACTTTGTACAGTCACTAAATGAACTGTTGTAAGTTGAGGACTATCTGTACAGAACAGTCCTTGATTTACAACTGGTTGCTTGGCCATTTGAAGTAAAAGTGGACCCCCCCAAATCTACCTACAACCTGGTCCCAAAGTTATGGCTGCCACAGCACCCCACAATCATTCACCCTTACACCTAGCAAGGGCCACTGCAGTGCCCCACCCGCTATCTCCCCTCCATCCCCCTCTCCGTCAGGTCCCTGGGTTTACAGAGTCAGCCTCTTGCCCCCAACAATCCGGGTCCTCATTTTATCCACGTCAGGAAGGATGGAAGGTTGAGTCAATCTTGAGCAGGTCAGGATCGAACTCCTGCCTGTGGGCAGAGTTAGCCCTGCAATACTGCAGTCTAACCCCTGCACCACCACAGCTCTCACAGATCGTATGGTTTAAAATGAATGACGGTAGGATCTGGTGGTTTTACCATTTACTCTTATCACAAAGATTCTCTTGTGCACAGATGATGAACACGTAATTTCCAAAATGTGTAAATTTTCTGTTGAAATTTGAAACCGAGGAAGAACAGGTTAGATGAGTTTCTTCCCATCTGTTGTGGTCCACCAGCAGCCAGCAAAACCGGCAGCAGATTCAGAGAGTGAGGTCGGGGAAGAACCTGGGCCAGTCCTGGAGTCTGGGGAAGGCTCCGATGAGGGCTCTGTGTCGGAGGCAGAGAGGGGGCCAGGGCCCTCTGAACAGTTATCAGCTGCCTTTGGAGTCAGACATCAGTGAGGCAGAAGAACAGCTGGAGCCTGTTCCCAGTGTGTGCATGCATAGAGCTTCCAGACAAAGGGAGCAGCTAAGGAACAGAGGTCGACTTGGGAGTAAGGCCACAGGTGGACGATGAACAACCCTCCTATAGGGAATAAAAGAGGAGTGAAAGGGGAGTGGAGGTTGCAGGAGACAATTGGTTCATTCCTGCATTCTTGCTGAGTATTGCAGCATCTGAAAGATATCGGCCTGGCCTCTCTCCAAGCCCGATAAAGATCGGTAATTGTGAGCTATCTTGAAAGACTGTGGGAGAGGAAAGAACGTTGCTGGAGAGGAATTCACTGCAAATTAAATAAAAGGACTCACCTTCATGCTGCTGGGAAAGCCCAGGACACCATCCCCTGTCCAGTTCTCTGCAAAGAGGGGAAATGACCTGCAAATGTACTTTTATGCGATTTTTCTGAATGTGCAAACTTGCGCTTGCCATGAATGCTGCCAGTGGATTTTTCTCCTTGTTTGCTCCGGCCGATCCGTGGCTCAAGATTTCCTTTGAACGTCTGTCTTCTTTTCCCAATCCAGGGCAAACAGGAAACGAAGCCAACCCCGAAGGCACAAGACCCAGGATCAGAAGTCGCTCGTGGATGCCATGGCCATGGACACTAACCTGGATGAGGTGCCAGAGAAGGAGGACCAGAGGAGGGTCCCCAGCTTGGATGAAGAAGAGAAAACAAAAGCGCCAGAAAGCAAAGAAGGTACATTCCTCTCCCTTTCAGAAATATGGTAGAAGTCTTTATATATAGAATTGCCCTCTGATCTTACAGGCAGATCTATAGATAGATAGATAGATAGATAGATAGATAGATAGATAGATAGATAGGTAGGTAGGTAGGTAGGTAGGTAGGTAGGTAGGTAGGTAGGTAGGTAGGTAGATAGATAGATAGATAGATAGATAGATAGATAGATAGATAGATAGATATGATAGATAGATAGATAGATAGATAACAGGACAGGACAGGACAGACAGACAGACAGACAAGACAGGATAGATAGATTAGATAGATAGACAGACAGACAAGACAGGATAGATAGATAGATAGATAGATAGATAGATAGATAGATAGATAGATGATAGATGATAGATAGATAGATGATAGATAGATAGATGATAGATAGATAGATAGATAGATAGATAGATAGATAGATAGATAGATAGATAGATATAGATAGATAGATAGATAGATAGATAGATAGATAGATAGATAGATAGATAGATAGATAGATAGATAGATAGATAACAGGACAGGACAGGACAGACAGACAGACAGACAAGACAGGATAGATTAGATAGATAGACAGACAGACAGGATGATAGATAGATAGATAGATAGATAGATAGATAGATAGATAGATAGATGATAGATAGATAGATAGATAGATAGATAGATAGATAGATAGATAGATAGATAGATAGATAGATATCTGTGTGCAAGCTCTGAGAGCACCGAGGGCCCCTCACTTCAACCATGACGTTTCTTGACCCAACTAGGTAGCCTTATCAGTGCTTGAATGGAGGGGCGGTGGGGGGGGGGGGCAGTGGAGAGGAGGAGGAGGCAGAAAAGGAGGAGTAGAAGGAGGGCAGCTGTGGAGTCCTTCCTGCTCTCTGAGCTTAGTGGTTTCCTTGCAGACCTTTGATTACCAAACTAAGTAACGGCATCAGTTCAAGCTCTGGACCTTATTTGATGGGTCCCAGGAGATGGGCTTTCTCTGCCACGGCACCCAGTTCATGAAACGTTCTTTTCCCTGAAATTAAGCGAGCGCCATCCTGAAGCATCCTGAAGTCCTGGGTAGGTTGGAGCAACCAGAGAGACTTGCTCAGAGGGAGCCATTTTTATCATTTATCTTTTATTTATTTTTATTTTTATCATTTCCCCCACCCCCACCCCCCTTTGATGGTGATAGTTCTTCCTAGGGGTTTTTATATTTTGCATTTTTGCTTTTATTTGTTGTTCTTTATTGGATTGCTATGCTCCACCCTAGAGTTCTTTACAGTGTGATGGGAGGGAGGCTAAATATATTTGATTAATATATCGATCCGTTTGTAAAATAGGCCAGGCTTTTGATCCATTAATTGAGAGTCAGCGCAGGTAGTCCTCAACTTATGACCATAACGGAGCCCCAAATTTTTGTGGTTAAGTGAGACATTAGTCAAGTGAGTTTTGCCCCATTTTATAACTTTGCTTGCCACCTGCCTTAAGTGAATCCCTGCAGTTGTTAAGTTAAGCGGTTCTTAAGCGAATCTGGTTTCCCCATTTACTTTGCTTGTCAGAAAGTCGGTAAAGGGAAATCAACCGATCCCAGGTTGATCACTGCAACCATCATAAATGTGATACAGTTCTTAAGCATCTAAATGTAAATCGCGTGACCATGGGGATGCCGCAACAGTCTGTAAGTGTGAAAAAACAGTCATAAGTCCCCTTTTTCAATGTCGTCGTCATTTTGAGCAGTCACTAAGCAAACTCTCGTAAGTTGAGGACTACCTGTAATAAGAACTCTATTGATTTGATGGAGATCTGGCTCAATTATCCTGACAACCAGTTCAGCATCCTTCCATCCCAGCAGTCCGGCAAGCAGAGCTGGACGCAGATTCGGAGAGTGAGGCGGTTGGGAAGGAAGATGGGCCAGTCCTGAAGTCTGGGGAAGGCTCTGATGAGGGCTCTGTGTCGGAAGTAGAGAGGGGGCCAGGGCCATCTGGAAGTGACCAGGTGCCTTCAGAGTCAGACATCAGTGAGGCAGAAGAACAGCTGGAGCCTGTTCCCAATGTGTGCATGTGCAGAGTGGCCAGGCAAAGGGAACAGCTAAGGAACAGGGTCGACTTGGAGTAAGGCCACAGGTGGACGGTGAATGGCCCCTCCCAGAGGAAATAAAAGAGGAGCAACAGGGGAGTGGAGTTTGCAGGAGACAATTAGTTCTGCAGATCTCGGCCTGTCAGCTCTCCAAGCCAGATAAAGTCTGTGACTGTAAATCCTCCCTTGAAAAACTTCATTGGATGTGGAGGAGCAGAATTCACAATCAATTAATAAAAGAGTTTTTTGTCAGAACAAGAAGTTTGCTTCATGCTCTCGGGAAGCTTAGATCAGAACACCCGGTTTCAAGAACAGCAGACAGTAGCATCACATTGTGCAGTGCGTGCTTGGCTTTCACACAAGACTCTTTCCTCCCCCCCCCTCTCTCTCTCACACACACACACACCAGTTACAGCATGAAATCAATGGTCTGAAAAATGCCAATGTCTCTGGGGGGCTGCCCGGAGAAGAGAAGAGGGGGAAGAGACAAATTGTTGTGTTGGAGACAAAGAGCTTTTCAATGAGAGCCAAAGCCCAGGCAACCGCTTCCACAGGACGGAAGCCTTTCCTTTGTGGCTGAGCAGTGTCTGTAGCTCTTTCTGGGATGGGGCCAGTGGGGAAGCCAGACTCACTTAGCAACCATGTTACTCATTTAACAACTGCAGTGACCCACTTAACGACTGTGGCAAGAAAGTTCGCTCAATGGGGCAAAATGCACTTAGGAACTGTCTCGCTTAGCAGCAGAAATTTTAGGGTGATCAGTTGAGTTTTTGTTAGTTGCGAAGTTGTGTCCGACCCATCGCGATACCATGGACAACATTCCTCCAGGCCTTCCTGTCCTCTATCATCCTCTGGAGTCCTTTTAAACTCACGCCTGCTGCTTCTGTGACTCCATCCAGCCCCCTCATTCTCTGCCGTTCCCTTCTCCTTTTGCCCTCCATCTTTCCTAGCATGAGGCTCTTCTCCAGGGAGTCCTTCCTTCTCATTAGGAAGCCAGAGTTTCCTCTTCAGGATCTGGCCTTCTAAAGAGCAGTCAGGGTTGATCTCCTCTAGGACTGACTGATTGGATGGCCTTGCAGTCCAAGGCACTCAGTGCAGGAGTCTTCTTCTCCAGCATCAGAATTCAAAGGCCTCCATTCTTTGGCACTCAGCCTTCCTTATGGTCCAACTTTCACAGCCATCCATTGCAACTGGGAAAACCACAGCCTTGATTATACGCACTTTTGTTGGCAGGGTGATGATATCCCTGCTTTTTAGGATGCTGTCTAGATTTGCCCTAGCTTTCCTCCCCAGGAGCCAGCCTCTTTTAATGTCTTGGTTGCAGTCCCCATCTGCAGTGCTCTGCGGTGATAAGTCGAGGACTACGTGTAATTGTTATACAGAGCTCCGTGCTATGTTCAGGCCTCTGGTTTTTCCAACCCCTCCACCCTTCCTCCTCTGGCCACTGGACCTTGCTGGGCTCCAGAGGTCAGCTTCTCAAAACTGGGAGGGCCATGGTCAGTCTTGCAGGTCAGGGCCGCCATTACTTCAAGGCTGCTCCTCCCTCTCCTCTGATCAATGTCTTCCAAAGACAGCATGACATTCCGTAGGCAGAAGAGGGCTCCAGATTAGGGATGGGTTCTAGCCACTGTTACTGCCAGTTCACTGGTGTGCGCACTTTGGGAACGCGCACACTGGCTACGTGCTGCGCACACATGCACAGTTCAATGGAAATTGTTTTGCGCATGCGCAAAACTCCCAAAAAGATGGCAATGGTGGCGACCAGGGACCGGTTCAGGGGTGTGGCCAGCCTGGGTCATTGTTGGTTCTGCTGAACCGGTAGGAACCCATCTCTGGTCCAGATGTTTTCCCTGGGAGCCTGGTTTTGCAATACTGCCTCCTGGGTGGGCTGTCCATTATTTACTACCTTTTGAAGCCACCTCATCCAGCTTTATTCATGAAATTCGGGAGGGAGGTTGATAAAGTTCCATTAATTCACTGCGACTGGCAATGTTGTCAAGAGCCTTTTGAAGGCCAGCACCCATTTCCATTTTTCGGGGAGAGAGGCCGTGATCTGCGTGCTGCCTTGCCCGGCAACAAGTTGTCAACCAGACCAAGGAAAGTCAAGACCTGTGTTTGCTTTTTTTTTTTTTTGGGGGGGGGGGGCTGCTGTTAACCATGGAGAAATACTGGAGCATCTACTTCCCTGGAGAACGGGGCATCAGAGGGCCCACAGGATGACAGACGGCAGGGCTTGGTGTTGGTGAGCTTGTAGGAATGGTTTCGATCGCAGATGAGAAAGTAATGAGATGGGGAGTGGGCGGCTAGATCCCCCTTGCAATGATGAAATCTAAAAAAATTTCCTACCAGTTCTGTGGCCGTGGCTTGGTGCCGGGCGGGGGGGGGGTCATATGACTGGGTGGGCATAGCTATATAGTCATGACACGGGAGGGGGTGTCAAAATACCAAACCTCACTTTAACAATGTCCTCCTGGAGCGGGGGTGGGTTGGACTAGATGACCTCCATGTCCCTTCCAGCCCAGGATTGCTGTGCTCTTTCAAGGTATCCTATGAAGCTGCGTCTAGTGCCAGGTTTATGGTCCTTCCTCCCTCTCCTTTTTCCCTCCCTTTCTCCCTCTCTCCCTCCCTTCTTTCTTTCTTTCTTTTTTTCACAGCACCTCCCACTCACCCCACTTTTGACCCAGCAGGCCTCAGGGAAGCCTCCTGGGAGCAAAAACAGACCCCAAATGCTAAAAAAATGCCTCCCATCGTGCAGCACAGCTGATTGTTGGATTTTTTTTTTTTTACTTTGTTAAGCATTTTTTTTACTACCGGTTCGGTTGAAGCGGCCGCAACCAGTAGGATTTCACCCCTGATCTTAGGATCCTTCTGGTTCAGAAGGTGGCTTTGAGGCAGAGGTGGACTTCACATAATTTAACAACCGGTTCACCTCGTGCAGAACCGAGAATGTCAGCGAGTGCGCACACGCGCACAAATGCGGCTTCAAACACACAGCGATTTCATACACGTGGTGTCCGGCATACCTTCTCGGGCAGCCACGGTGGGTAAAGCGGGCGAGGTGCGGAAATCAGCTGGGGTGGGTGGGCAGGACGAGAGAGCCAGAGAGTGGGATACATAGGACGGGATAGGACCAGGATAGGTGGGTAGGCCCAGGCAGTGGTCCAAATTACCGGTTCACCCAAACCGATCCAAACCACCTCTGCTTTGAGGGCAGCATCTGCCTTCAAGAAAGAGAAGAGAAGTTGACTGGAAATGAAGGGGTGGCTGTTTGACACCTTCTTTCCTGAGTGTTTCACTGGCAAAGCTTGTTAAGTTGTAAGTAAATTGAGGACCAGTTTGGTGTAGTGGTGAAGGCACCAGGCAAGAAACCAGGAGATTGTGAGTTCTAGTGCTCCCTTAGTCAGGAAAGCTGGCTGAGTGACTTTGAGCCAATCACCAGGAGACTGTGAGTTCTCGTCCCACAGTCATGAAAGCTAACTGGGTATCACTGGGCCAATCACCAGGAGAGGATGAGTTCTAGTCCCACCTTAGGCATGAATGCCAGCTTGGTGACGTTGAGCCAATCAGCAGGAAACTGTGAGTTCTAGTCCCACCTTAGGCAGAGAGCCAGCTTGGTGACTTTGTACCAATTACCAAGAGACGGTGAGTTCTAGTCCCGCTTTAGGTATGAAAGCCTTGTCGGGAACTTTGAGTCACCTCACAGGGTTGTTGTGGCGGGGAACATAGGAGGAAGAAAGACTATTATGCATGTTCACCGGCTTGAATTATTTACAAGCATGAAAGAAGCAAGAAAGAAAGAAACCAGTTGAACAGCTCCTACTGAGGTGATCCTCTTGTCTTTTTTTTTTTTTTTAATAAAATAGAAAAGAAAACTTCAGCAATCTGGAAGCTGCCAGCTGAGTGTCTCTCTCTGTTTGTTTGTGTGCCTGCCTGCAATCGTCCTTCTCTCAGCTGCTCGGTTTTATAATCCCTTTATGGTGGCTTTCAGGCTTTGTTCCTTGCTCATTTCCTCAGGGCCCCGAGAATTAGTGTTCCCCCTTTCTCCACACTAAACGGAGGCCATGTTTTCCATAAACTGCTCCTTCATTTTTAATTAGCCCTTGATTCTCCTTCAGATCTTCTGCTGGGAGGGACAAAAGCACATCTGAAAGGGAATGATGCTGGGGGTTCTTGAAATGTGACTCTGCTCTTCCAACGGCTTGTCTGCTAAAACCGAATTGCACAGAGGAGATTTGCCTCCACTTTGGGAGAGGGCCTTTGCCCCCAGCAGGCTCCCTTTCAACCAGGAGAAGGCACAGACCAGAGGAAGGGAGGTTGAAGGGACCTGGCAGGTCTTCTAGTACAAGGCAGGGGACCCTATAAGACAGGGATGCCCAACCCTTTTCACCTTGGGTGCCAAAAGCACACATCGCGTGCGCACGTCTACCCACCCCCATCATTTAATCCCCCCCCCACGACATGCCCCATGCACGCGTGACACACACACATCCCCGCTGCCCAGCGCATGCACGCACGGTTTTCTTGGAGCCTGGGGAGAGCGAAAACGGCCTCCCCCGAAGGCTCTCCGGAGGCCAGAAACAGTCCTTTTTCTGACTTCCAGTGGGCCCAGTAGGTCCATTTTTTGCCCTCCCCAGACTCCAGAGGCTTTCTAGGAACCTGGGGAGGGCAAAAAACGGAAGTTCGGGAATAGATTTCCGGGTTGCCCGTTGGGCCATTCGTCTCCCTCAGGAGGGCGAAAAACAGCCGGAAATCAGCTGGTCGGCACGTGCATGCGCACTGGAGCTGACAGGGCAATGGCTCACGTGCCCTCAGAAATGGCTCCCGGTGCCCCCTGTGACACATGTGCCATAGGTTCACCCTCATGGCTATAAGAGCTGCGGTGGCCCAGTGGTTAGAGTGCATACTGCAGGCTCCTTCTGCTGACTGCAGTTTGGCAGTTCGAATCTCACCAGACTCAAGGTTGACTCAGCCTTTCATCCTCCTGAGGTGGGTAAAATGAGGAGCCAGATTGTTTGGGGAGGGGGGGGAGAAGTTGACTCTGTAAACCGCTTAGAGAGGGCTATAAAAACACGGTGAAGCGGTATATAAGTCTAGGGCTCATTTCAGGAGGCCTCTATTGCTAGCCACGAGCCATTGGGGCCGATGATTTTACAGGAAGTGGAGTCGCAAGAAATTCAGGCCGGAGTTTGGGGTTTGGAGGGTTATGACAAAGTTGCAGAAGAAGATAACATGACTGTATTTGAATAAATGTAGATTGTTGTACATCAGCATTGTGGTTGCCCTGTTTTTTGGGGGGGATTTGGGGGTTAGGGCTAGGATAGGCATTGTGGGTTAGGCATGGGTGGCCTGGCTGCGGAGGTCCTGAGGTAAGCTGATATATGGGGCACATGGGCCACCTCCACACACACCCGCCTCACCTTATAACTCAGCCTCCTGCTTCGGTGCTGTGCTGGTGCCGGAAGAAGTGGACCGGCGGCATACAGAATCTTGATGGACGGGGTTGCCGGAGCCACTGCCACAAGGCAGGTGTTGGGGCATGGATGGCTGCGGGGGGTCCTGAGGTAAGCCGTTGCAGGGCGCAGGGGGAAGCATCACCCTCCCTGCATCGCAGCAGCGGCACTCAAAGCAAATAAGACTTTCCCCCCAAATAAGCCCCAGTGCTTATTTCGGAGTACAGAAGAAAATAAGAGCAGGTTTTATTTTGGGGGAGTGATTGACTTAACAATGGTGGCAAGGAAGGCTGTGAAATCGGGGAAAATTCACTTCACAAATGTCTTGCTTACCAACAAAACTTTGGGATTCAATTGTGGCCATAAGTTGAGGCGTGCCTGTAGTGGGTAGATCATTTGAAATAGATCTGGTCCCCAATAAGTTCTCCTAATTCATCAGTCCACTCAGTTTTTCCAGTGTCCAAAAGGCAGGCACTTCACATGATTATAGCAATCTGCGAGATCTATTCATGCAGGGAATATATGTAATTTTTCAAAGAAGTCGACAGCCCACTCATTTCTAGCCTATACATTGCTAGACTTGAGAAGGCGAAGGTCAATCCAAGTTATAATTTTCTTTTAACCTCTGTTTTCGGTTTTGTTCTCTCAGGGCTTTCGAAGCACAGTAACCTTCTATTATTTTGTCATTAAAAAAATTAATTAAGAATAGATCACAGCTTCCGTTGAATATGAGAGAGATCAGAGATGAGGAATCAGTTTAGTGCAGAGGTCAAGGTGGTGGCTTAGAAACCAGGAGACGGAGAGTTCTAGTCCCGCCTTAGGCATGAAAGGTGGTTGGGTGACTTTAGACCAATCACCAGGAGATGGGGAGTTCTAGTCCTGCCTTAGGTGTGAAAGGTGGCTGGGTAACTTTAGACCAATCACCAGGAGATGGGGAGTTCTAGTCCTGCCTTAGGTGTGAAAGGTGGCTGGGTGACTTTAGACCAATCACCAGGAGATGGGGAGTTCTAGTCCTGCCTTAGGTGTGAAAGGTGGCTGGGTAACTTTAGACCAATCACCAGGAGATGGGGAGTTCTAGTCCTGCCTTAGGTGTGAAAGGTGGCTGGGTGACTTTAGACCAATCACCAGGAGATGGGGAGTTCTAGTCCTGCCTTAGGTGTGAAAGGTGGCTGGGTAACTTTAGACCAATCACCAGGAGATGGGGAGTTCTAGTCCTGCCTTAGGTGTGAAAGGTGGCTGGGTAACTTTAGACCAATCACCAGGAGATGGGGAGTTCTAGTCCTGCCTTAGGTGTGAAAGGTGGCTGGGTGACTTTAGACCAATCACCAGGAGATGGGGAGTTCTAGTCCTGCCTTAGGTGTGAAAGGTGGCTGGGTAACTTTAGACCAATCACCAGGAGATGGGGAGTTCTAGTCCCACCTTAGGTGTGAAAAGTGGCTGGGTGACTTTGGGCCACCCTAACTCTTCCATTTGGGTGAAGATTGTTCTACCCAGAATAATTGTTGTGGGCCATAGGCTGACTCTGTAAACCACTTAGGGAGGGCTGTAAAACACTGTGAATAACACTGCTATTGCTCTCACCATTTGTAACCTTCCCAGCCAACTTCCAGCAAGCAAAGTCAATGGAAGAAGCCAGATTTACTTAACAACCGCGAGATTCACTAAATGACTAGCGATCCACTTAACGACTGTGTTTTGACGGCAAACGACTGTGTTTTGATGGCAAAATAGGGTAAAACTCTTCGCAATAGCAATAGCACTTAAGGCTTATATACCGCTTCACAGTGCTTTACAGCCCTCTCTAAGCAATTTACAGACTCAGCCTCTTGCGTCTCAACAATCTGGGTCCTCATTTTACCCACCTCAGAAGGCTGAGTCAACCTTGAGCCGGTCAGGATCAAACTCCTGGCTGTGGGCAGAGTCAGCACGCAATACTGCATTCTAACCACTGCACCACCACGGCTCTTAACATCTACATTGCTTAGCCATGGAAACTTAGGGCGGGGGGTGTCTCAGTCGTGGCTGTAAGTCTAGGACTCCCTCTGAAAGTCTGACCCTCGTTGAAACCCGACTCGCTTTTCTCGATTCCCCGCAGGAGAATGCCGGCCGAAGGTGCGCATCCCCAAAGCCAAAGGGGAGCGGAAGAAGAAGAAGCAGCTGCCATTGCACAAACTCCTTCCTCCCCTGCTCCTGCCCCAGCCATACCTGCCAAAGGATGAGAAGTTGCAGCCCAGGCCTCCAGCGGGAGAAAGGCCTGTGGAGGCCAAGCACCAGGCCGAAGATAGCCAGCTCCCCATGCCCGACCTCAGCGCCCTCTCTTCCGAAAGCCCCGCCGAAGAGGACGAGTCCAATCAACGCCCCATCATCCCCACGCTCTACGTGGTGCCTCAGTGCAAGAAGGAGAAGAAACGCCTGACCTGCCAGGAGGTCTTTGAGCGGTTTGTGAAGAAGGACCAGATGCCCTCATTGGAGCTGGACAGGAAAGACGACGACAGCATCAACCGAGAGAACAAAGAGGGGCCTGCCGAGCCCAGCAAATTGCAGGTAAGCCCCAGTCAAAATCCAGCCTTGAGAGGTTAGCCTTGTGAAGAACAGAGTTGGAGGTCTTCTAGTCCAACCCCATGCTCAGGCAGGAGACCCTATACCAGTATCAACAAAGGTCTATGGAGATTCTCAGTCATCCAGGTCATGAATGTCCCAACGGTGCTTTTTCAAGAGTCAACTGGACTTTCTGGTATTTCTTTGAAGATGTTTTGCAGCTTTTTGGATGAGAAGAGAAACATCTTCAAAGAAAAACCAGAAAGTCCAGTTGACTCTTGAAAAAAGCACCTTTGGGACGTTATCAACAAATGGCTGTCCAACATCTTCTTAAAAACCTCCAGTGTTGGGTCATTCATAACTTCTGGAGGCAAGTCGTTCCACTGATTAATTGTTCCCCCTGTCAGGAAGTTCCTCCTTAGTTCTAAGTTGCTTCTCTCCTTGGTTGGTTTCCATCCACTGTTTCTTGTCCTGCCCTCAGGGGCTTTGGAGGACAGCTTGTGCCCCTCTTCTTTGTGGCAACCCCTGAGATGTTGGAAGTGATAGTAGTCTTCCAATATCTCGGGCTGCCGCAGAGAAGAGGGAGTCAACCTGTTCTCCAAAGCACCAAAAGGCAGGACAAAAAACAAGGGATGGAAACTCATCAAGGAGAGAAGCCACCTGGAATTAAGGAGACACTTCCTCACAGTGAGGACAATTAATCAGTGGCCCGGCTTGCCCCCAGAAGTTGTAGATACTCCATCACTGGAGGTTTTTAAGAAGAGACTAGACAGTCACTTGTCTGAAGTGATATAGCATTTCCTGCTTGAGCAAGGGGTTGGACTAGAAGACCTCCAAAGGTCCCTTCCAACTCTGTTATTCTATTCTTTTAACTCGGACTTAGTGGAAAGGGACCTGCTATAATCTTCCTTTCTGGGTTAAAAAAATTTTCTGTGCATAATGGTTTTTCAATGTTCCCTTCTTTTGTTAAAACTCAAGAATGAAATGTGGTTTGGTTACAGCTGGAAAAGCCCATGTATTTTTAATGCACTGTTGGAAACCGTAGCATGGCTACCTGGCCCCTCTTCCTGTTGTAGATCTCTAATGTCATGTCTCCCTTTTTCTGTAATCTCTGAGATGTTGAGACCTTGCTGAATTCATTGCCTAGAAATTGTAAACATGGGCTGTCCTTTTCCAAACTTTTTCAAAGAGCTGGCTAGCGTCTTCTTCCCACCCTAGTGTGTTATTCTTCTCTTCCTTTTCTCTGCTTGCTTTCGTACTTATCTCCCCTGCCCTTAGAGCTGTAGAAGAGATAAACGGAGCCTTGGTTGAATTTGCACTTGGCAGCTGGGCTGGCAACCGAGTAGGATGGACACAAAAAAGAAATGAGCTTCTCGGGCTTAGCGCTTCAGGTGCTTTGATAGCAGTTATGGTGTTGGGGGGGGGGGCATTATTTAGCAGGCAATCTGCTCTGCTGCGTGAATCAACTGAGAAGATAAAGATAGAAAATTGTGCGGGCAGGTGGGCCCATCATTGGAGCGAATTGGTTCGCTCCCAGCTGATCGTCGGACCTACTGGTTCGTCCACACCAGTAGAATGCCACCCCTGCGCACAGCTGGAGGCCAGCTGCGGGCAAATGAAATGGCACATCTGCGAGATCTAAGTTGTGCACTCATCCTCCCCCCCCCAAAAAAATGTTGGGAACCTAATTTTATGACCTTGTTGGCAGTGGTCGTTAAGCGTCGTAAGTCCATTGTTACGGTGCAGTTTTGCTGAAAAACCAAACTTTTCCACATAAAATATTATTTAGCAGCATTTTGGGGATTTTTTAAAAAGAATAATAATATGGAAATCTTATTGGTAGATGTCAGAATAGAATAGAATAGAATAGAATAGAATAACAGAGTTGGAAAGGACCTTGGAGGGCTTCTAGTCCAACCCTCTGCTTAGGGAGGAAACCCTACACCACTACAGACAAATGGTTATCCAACATCTTCTTAAAAACTTCCAGTGTTGGAGAACCCACAACTTCTGGAGGCAAGTTGTTCCACTGTCAGGAAATTTCTCCTCAGTTCCAGGTTGCTTCTCTCCTTGATTAGTCTCCACCCATTGCTTCTGTCCTGCCTTCAGATGCTTTGGAGGGTAGCTTGACTCCTTCTTCTTTGGGGCAGCCCCTCAAATATTGGAAGACTTCTGTCATGCCTCCCCTAGTCTGGCATGGATTGCACGTTTTGTCAGTCCATGGCGTTGTATGGCGTGGACGCAGCTTCGGCTTTTCCCAGACTGTGCCAAACAGTTTTTGGTAGCGGGATTCAAAAAGCCTCACTTGGCAGTTTAAAACCTTCCTCTCCCTTCCTGCTGCCTTTTTTTCTAAGCGTGCAAGAGTGCTTACAATCTTCCCCATTGGTTTGTCCTCAGCTCAGCCTTCTGCCACGGGTTTTCAAATCTGCGGCTTAGGCTTGAACCTGTTTTGAAAGTTGGCTTTTCAGGCATTGCACCCCCCAACCTCCTCCTTCAGAAGGGCAACTTTGGACGAAGCTCTGTGCTGTGACCGTATTACGAATGCAGGGCTTCCTTTCCATGCAGAGAAATTAAGGGCTTACTTAGTGTCTCCTCTCCTGAAATGTTTATTCTTCTGAAGACGGTTCCCTCACTCACAGCGGGACCCTGTCCTGGGAATGCTACAGTCCCCAGCCAATTCAGCTGTGAGGTTTAAGAAATCGCCTCGGATGCAGGGGTGGTATTTACTTACCTTCCCTACCGGTTCACAAAAGTGAACTCATGTGCACATGCACTACGCTCGGACGCGCTACCTCTGTGCATGCACTGAGCCCTTCCGCACATGCGCTTTTTGCTACAAAAGGGCCTAAATGGGATGCCCTAGAGCCGGGACGGCGGAGCGCTACCGTTTTGGGCAAATTGGTCTGAACTGGTAGAATACCATATCTGCTTGGATGACAGGATAGGATGGATTGGTTAAATGCTTATTTGTGATATTGTGTGAGATAGTTCTGCCCTAGTTTGTAAGCTGGTTTGTTTTCCTTCTGAGATATGAAGCAAAACAGAAGAATTAACACCAGTCAGAATGTCTGTCTGTCCGTCCATCCATCCACTCATCCAAACATAGAAAAATGACTGCAGAAAAAGACCCAGTGGCCCACCGAGATTGCTCTTTGAGTTTGTTTTTGTTTATTTGTTTCTATTATTATTATTTTTAATTTTTATCAAATGATGGACATGTGTTTATCCCAAGCATGTTTAACCTCCGTGATGAATGAACATGGTTACTCCAGCCAGCCAGCCAGCCAACTAAATGTAGAAAACTGATGGCAGAAAAAGATCTGGTGGTCCATTGAGTCTGTTCCTTGACTTCATTTTTTGTTTTCTTTTTCATTTATGTTTTAATTTTTTAAATTTTTTTATAGTCAATTTTTGACAGATGATAGGTATATGTTTATCCCAAGCATGTTTAAATCCAGTTACTGATGAACTCAGTCCATCCATCCATCCATCCATCCATCCATCCATCCAGAGTCATGTGATATATAAGATGGGGCCTGTATACACTTAATAAATAAATTAAATAAAACTTCATCCCTTCCATTAATATGGCCACCCACCTTGAATTCTTCAGTGTCATCTTGAAGCATTCCATATCAGTGGCTACACAGGTGGTGCTGTGTACAGGATTGTTATGGAGCCTCTCCATTACATTCATAGGAAATGATAATCATAAGGCGGGTAGGTTACATAATCCAAGAGCCCCCAATCCTTGGGCAGCCTGTTAAGTACCGGGCCATACAGCCATTGGTGGGATCCTCCCGGTTTAACAACCGGTTCGGTGATTGCGTGATTTGCGCGTGTGCACCTGACACGCAGTTTGAAGACATCTTCACTTCCGGGTTTCTTCGGGGGAGTAACACAGCTGATTTGCACGGCAATCTGCTCTGCTGCGTGAATCAACTGAGAAGATAAAGATAGGAAAATTGGGCGGGCGGGCGGGGGAGCCCATCTGATCGTTGGAGCGAATTGGTTCGCTCCCAGCTGATCGTCGGACCTACTGGTTCGGCCAAACCAGTAGAATGCCACCCCTGCGCACAGCTGGAGGTGAGCTGCGGGCAAACGAAATGGCACATCAGCGAGATCTAAGTTGCGCATTCGTCCTCCCCCCTGGGTTCCTCCACCCCAAAAAGGTTGGGAACCTAATTTTATGACCTTGTTGGCAGCAGTCATTAAGCGTCGTAAGTCCATTGTTCGCTATGGCGCAGTTTTGCTGAAAAACCAAACTTTTCCGCATAAAACTGCGGGACATTACCAACAGTCATGTGGTCAAGTCTGGCCTTGTGACCACAGGGGAGCAACGGCCAGAACTCCCATTTTGCAATGAGGTCTCACTTGGAAGAATAGTAAACCAGATTTTCGGAGAATGATGGGAAAGGCAGCCTTTACATCTCTTAAAGGCACCCAACACGGAGGGACGTAAGGCTTAATTTTGTCACATTTAAAGTCACTTTCCATCACAGTGTGATAAGAAAGAAGTTCTAACAGCTCACTGGGCAGGTTCTTGGTCTGTGTCCTTCTCGTCCAGCTCTTGTTTTTTGCCTTTTTGTGTTGGCGCTCCTACTTATAAATAGCTCAGTTGCCCCCAGAGACACTCTGAAAGACAAGAGAAGGGCTTCGTGTTAACGTTTGTGCAATATCCCTTCTCTTGCACGCCTTCTAAACCCCACTCAGGCCTTACTACTATGTAAATGGCTATGGAGATTGTCGGTCATCCAGGTCCCAGAGGTGCTTTTTCAAAAGGCAGCTGGACTTTCTTGTTTTTTCCTCTTGAAGACGTTTCACTTCTCACCCAAGAAGCTTCTTCAGGTCTTACTGGATGGTGGGGAATGGAAGGATTTATCCTCCTTGCAGAGAGACGGTTGTTTGCATCCTTTGAGAGAGTCTTTGAGGCCACTTGGAGGTTCAATCTGTGTCCTCGGGGTCACCTGAGGTATGGAGACTTTTTGGAACTGCTGAGAAGACTTATGTTGTACACTGGAGATAAATGATGTCATATCCTTCCCTCTCGGCTGAGAGAGGGTTCCTCAGTTCTTGACGTAATGGCCTCTTTCAAACCAGCGGTCCTCTCTGTCCAAAATGTGGACTTTGTCGTCTTCAAAAAAGTGGCCTTTCTTTTTCAAATGCAGATGGACCGCTGAGTCTAGTTCGGAGAGGTTTGTTCTTCTATGTTGTGCCACGCACTTGTGAAGCGATTGTTTTGTTTCCCCAATGTACAGATCTGCACATGGCTCATATGCAAATGACCAGCTGTCTGCAAGGAGTAGAAAGAAGGAAGGAAGGGCGGACAGTATCCCATGAATTAATTGGGCTCTGCAAGAGGCTTGAGATACAATGCTAAAATTAAAAACTGATTATGAATTTACAGAACAGAACTGGTAGCTTCTGTGATTATGAAACAGCAGTTTATTGAAATAATGTCCGGAGAAGGATGCTGGGGAAGGAAGGAAGGAAGGAAAAGAAAGAAAGAAAGACACCTGATCTCCTTCACACAGTATCTTTAGGCCAAGCATTGGACAGAGAGATCAAACATGCAGAACTGTGGAAACATGCAAAACTCTCGGAGTTTTATAGCCACAGTGTTAGAATCTAACTAAATCTTAAGCCTTCAGGCATAATAACCAGATGACCTATGATAGGAGAGGACTTGCTTGGCCAAGAAGAGAGTAGTTATGAAAGTCAAGAGACACTAAAACAAAAAAAGCCAGACAGGTCAATCCAACCCTCCACCTTCCAAAATTCTTGTTGTCTGTCCTGTGTTTCTCTGTGTCGCCAGCTGCACACTGTCTTCCTAGCCCTAGTAAGCTCCATCTAGACCGGTGCCGTTCAGTCTTAGCAGCATTCGCATGAAGATAGCAGCATGCCGGCTGAGGAATTGTGTTAATCTATGGACTTCAAACATCCTTAACTTTAGAAAAGAATATCTGTAGCTCATGGCTGAACTCTGTGGGGTCCTTGATGCTCCCTGAGCTTGGTGGTTTTCTTGCAGACGTTTCAGGACCAAACTAGGTGGCATCATCAGGGTGGTACTAGCGCTGATGATGTTCCCTAATCACATCTACTCATGCTCTCACCAGTAATCTTCGACTTAGGGTCACAATGGAGCCCAGAATTTCCATTCCTAAGCGACACAGTTGTTAAGTGAGTTTCGCCCAATTTTACGGCCTTTCTTGCTACAGTTGTTAAGTAAATCACTTAAGTTGTCAAAGTTAGTGACCCCGTTGATAAGTGAACCGGGCTTCCCTGTTGACTTTGCTTGTCACAAGGTTGCAAAAGGTGATCAACAGCAATAGCAATAGCAGTTAGACTTATATACCGCTTCATAGGGCTTTCAGCCCTCTCTAAGCGGTTTACAGAGTCAGCATATCGCCCCCAACAACAATCCGGGTCCTCATTTTACCCACCTCGGAAGGATGGAAGGCTGAGTCAACCCTGAGCCGGTGAGATTTGAACAGCTGAACTGCAGAACTGCAGTCAGCTGAAGTAGCCTGCAGTGCTGCATTTAACCACTGCACCACCTCGGCTCTATGTTCTGATCACATGAACCAGGGATACTACAACTGCCATCAATACAGATAGTCCTCAATATGGCCAAGCGAAACAGTTGCTAAGTGAGTTTCCCCCCCATTTTACGACCTTTCTTGCCTCAGTTGTCAAGTGAATCACTGTACTTGTAAAGTTAATGTCACGGTTCTTAAGTGAATCTGGCTTGCCCGTTGACGTTGCTAATCAGAAGGTCACAAAAGGGGAAGACTCAGGGACACGGCAACCGTCATAGGTGCAAGTCAGTTACCATGCATCTGAATTTGGATCACGTGATCACAGGGACACTGCAACGGTCGTAAGTGTGAAAAGCGTGATACTTTTCAATGCTGTTTGGACCTTCAAATGGTCCAAACCTTTGGTTTGGTTTTAAGATTTCAACTTTTTAATGTTTTAACTTAGATGTGACTATACACCGCTCAGAATTACCCTATGGTAAGATGGGCAGCCAATAAATTTTATCAACAAATCAATTTGATAAATTAACAAATAAGCACAGGGCCACCTGTCAATCCTGAAGTTGGCCTGAGCAAGCCCATTTTCTGGGATTCAGAGTTGGCACACTAGAGCTGAGGGATAGGGAGTGGGGAATAGAGGTAGATGGGATTGGTAGCCA
This sequence comes from Thamnophis elegans, assembly GCF_009769535.1. Classification (NCBI taxonomy): domain Eukaryota; kingdom Metazoa; phylum Chordata; class Lepidosauria; order Squamata; family Natricidae; genus Thamnophis; species Thamnophis elegans. The sequence continues at coordinate 178,354,634 of NC_045541.1, read as the reverse complement.
AAACAAAATATTTTCTCCTGGGAACCAAGGTCATTCCCACAGGTGGTCAGAGAGAGGAGGAGTGAAGCTACCAGGCAACTGGAAGACACAATGATTGGAACATGTGACTGATCGCTTGGGGAAGGGGAATTTTACTTTTAATTAGGTCAATACCGCGGGGACTGCTAGAGTGGGTTTTCACCAGTCTGTGCCATTATGATCTATCCAATAAAACAGCTCTTTGAGGAATTTCCCTCCCTCCGAGTTCTATTTGCTATGGGTGTATTACTTGGAACCCTGACACTACCTGAACTTAGTTGGCTCATGAAACCCCTGCAAACATACCCACCAAGTTCTGAGAGCACCAAGGACCCCACAGTTGTCAATCTTGCTGAGGCGGAGCAACCACTGGTCTAGACTCAACATTTAGGGTTCTGTCTCAAGTTGTGTTGTGTGTTGGGCTGGCCGGTGATCGGGGCAGGAGTCTCCTGCCCTGCGGCTCGGCTACAGGAAAAGCTCTTGTGTCACGTTTCCGCGTTAAGTAATCCACCTTCCCCTGTTGCAGGCTGTCCTACGCTTGGACGATATCACCCTGTGGAGGATCCCTAAAAGGGAGAGGCGGGAGTTATTCAAGCGCGTTCGCGGCAAGCCGGCAAGTTACGCGGCGGCCCTGTTCAGCCGGATGGTCCCCCCGGATATGCGGCGGAGGTGGCGAAGCGCCGTTAGCTATTGCGGGGGCAGAGGGAAGTGCGCCCTACCCCACAACGTGGTGTCCCGCTTGCGGCACCTCTTGTACAGGCAGTACTCGGACATAGTGGCGGCGGACTGGAGAAAAATCCGGTTGAAAATCAACAAGATCCTGGGGGCTTGATGGGAAATCCCGGCCTTTGCTGCTTCACGGCTCTCCTGTAGGGATGTTGTTGTTTCTGGCAGGTTGGGCCATAAACCCTCCAAAAGACAAGACCTTGGCGACGTGTTGAAGTGCTCTGGGCCAAAACTGGACTCCTTTGTGTGTCTGTGGTTGTGCTGCTGGCCGGTGACCGGCATAGCAGGCGCCACCTGTTCTCTTGTCTGGCTGTGAAAAGTTGGGCTTTGCCACCCAGCAATAAATGTGTTTTTTTTACTCATTGTCTTCTGACCCGTGTGATCCCTTCTTTATTTGCTTTTTTTGATCTCCAGGAAGGTTTCTTTTTGTGCCCCTGGAGGTCGCTCTGTGTACCTTTGAGGAGTGACCTGTGGCTGAATTTTGGGAATGAGTGCATTAGGTGTGGGCTGCTTGGCACAAAGGCATGGGAGGCCCTTTTGGAAGATGAGAAATAGATTCCTCAAAGCCCTCTTGTCCTTTGCAGTCCCATGGAGGATCTCTTTCGTCTGTGCCTCTTGGTGTTCCAGGGTCCACCCTCAAATCATATCAAACAGGATTTTATCAGAATAGCAATAGGCACTAAGACTTATATACCGCTTCACAGTGCTTTGCAGCCCTCTCTAAGGGGTTTACAGAAGCAACCTATTGCCCCCTACAATCTGGGTCCTCATTTTACCCACCTCGGAAGGATGGAAGGCTGAGTCAACCTCGAGCCGGTCAGAATCGAACTCTTGGCAGTGAGCAGAGTTAGCTTGCAATACTGCATTCTGAGCACTGCGCCCCCAACAGCTCTTTATAATGCCACTAAAAGCAGCAGAAAAAAGATGAAGGATTAGATAGAGATTGACGTTTGGACTGGGTTAGGTTTAATTTTGCAAAATGCAGGTGGTGCTCGACTTACAACCATTCATTTAGTGACGGTTGAGAGTACAGTGGGATTGGAAAAAGTGACTTAAAACCGATTTTCACACAACTGTTTCAGCATCCCCATGGGCACATGACCAAGCGGTTGAGCCAGGGGTGTCAAAATCAGGGGGCGGATCTGCCCCATTAGGGTGCTTAGATCTGGCCCAGGGGGCCACCCTGGAAACAGCAGAGGGCTTCTGCCAGCGAAAACCTCCCGAGCTCCATGTTCGCTGACAGAGGGCTGCAGGAGGCCATCGCAGCTGAAACAGAGCTCAGGAGCCCATTTTCACTGGCAGGGTGTTTGGGCCACTACAGCCACCACACACACACACACGAGTGACATCGAGCTGGCCATGCCCAACCTTGGCCACACCCATCCCAGCCCGCCCAAGGACAAACATAACCAAGTAGAAAAATAGGAACCCCCTTTGGTGGGGAGGTAACAGTGTTCCATGCGCCTTTGGCGTTGAGTCATGCCGCCCACATGACCACGGAGACGTCTTCGGACAGCGCTGGCTCTTCAGCTTTGGAATGGAGATGAGCACCGCCCCCTAGAGTCAGGGACGACTAGCACATATGTGTGATGAGGGAGGGGAACCTAGTTGTAAGTATTTTAATTTTTTCAAAGCTGTTATAACTTTCAGCGGTCACTGAACAAACTGTGGTAAGTCGAGGACTACCTGTATAGCTCAGGCCCGGTGGTAATGTCCAGATCTAATTTAAGTTATATACCATGAAGGTTGGGAAAATTCCGAATATTGTCCATTCCCTGCTCTTACAATACTGCATCATGATTGCTAAGCAACCTTTCCTTTTGCTCTCTGACAAAGCATTTCTCACCTAATTGGTCGCATGGCTTTTACACAGAGACGTCTCGCGCTATATGTATGTGAGTAGGTAGGTGTGTCACAGCTGAGCATTCATCAGTTTGCCCCAAAAACAACTCAGGATTTGTAAGATGCCAAAAGAGGAAACCAAAGGATTCGAACTGGAATCGGTGGAACCAGAAGCCTGGAAAACAGAAAGCCTATTTCAACCATGTCTTTGACCATGACCATTTTCAGATGGTCTCCTAAAAGGGTGGTTTCCATGCTTTACCCACATCGGGTTTACTACAGGTAGTCCTCGGCTACAGTGGACCCCAAAATTTATGTTGCCACGGGAGAAATTCATTAACTGAGTTTAGCTCCATTTGATGACTTTTTGGGCCACGCATGTTAACTGAATCTCTGCAGTTGTTCCAATTAGCAACACGGTCGTTAAGCGAATCGGGCTTCCCCTTTGACTTTGCTTGTCAGAAGGTCTCAAAAGGGAATCGTGTGACGCTGCAATTGTCATAAATATGAACTAGTTCAGCGTCCATTTTGATCACGCGACCGCCGGGATGCTGCAACGGCAGTAAACTCTGAAAAACGGCCGTTAAATCGCTTTTTTCAGTGCCGTTGTAACTTCGAATGATCATTAAGTAAACTGTTGTAAGTCAAGGACTACCTGTATTGTGAAGCAGGCTCTGCCACTCCTAGGAAAGAGAGAGAGGCATGTCTGCAGGAATTGCTCTCATCTCCCCATTGTGATTCAGAGGCCAGAAGGGTCTCTTGTCTCGTAAACAGTTCCTCTCATTGAGGGCCAGGCTGTATAATAAGACCCTTCCCCATTGCGTGGTTGTTAAGTGAATCGGGCTCCAGGATTCTGACCTGCTAGCAGGGCGTAAAAAGGTGGATCACATGACCCTGGCACACGGCAACAGTTATAAACATGAGCCCGTTGCAAAAGTATCTGAAGCTTGATGGTGTGGACGTGGGGATGCTAAGTGTGAAAAATGATCCTTAGCCCATTTTTCATCCCATTCTAATGTCAAATGTGTCAGAGTTTGTTGCAAAAATCAAATCCAGACAGCACACACAGGTAACTGATTCAGCAGGATTCATAAACTTCTTTTCATATATAATGGAACACATAAGTAAATATACAATTCCAGCAGGGGTTCTTCGGTTTCTCTTTTGATTCAGACTAGATTAGCTCTCTTGCACAGACTCAGAGCTACATAGGTAAGCCACGCCCAGGTTCCGAGCCATCTGGCATGGCTCTCAGTCACCAAATAGTTCACATTGGCTGACCCAGTTGCCGTGCCCATTCATTTGCTGACCTTGTTACCATGTCCTATTCCAGTTCATGACTATTCTGACAAAATGGTCACTAAACAAAAGGTTTTGGACAGAGAGGAGATCGGTAGATGATTGGAGAAAGGAGTGTGTGGCCTCTCCATTGGCCTTAGATCAGGGCTGTCCAACCTTGGCAGCTTTGAAACCTGTGGACTTCAACTCCCAGAATTCCCCAGCTGCAAATAGTCTCATCTTACGGGAGCTTTCTGTGGCAGCCCCTGCCCTATGGAACTCCTTGCCACTTGAGGTTCAGTGGGACTCCACCCTTTTAGCCTTTCTGAAAGCTTGCCCTAACAGTCTAATCAAGGAACTAGCAGACATTCCATGACCCAACTAGGTAACATCCCCAGTGTTAGAGGGGAGTGGGGTTTGCTCTCTGTTTACATACTGAATGGCTGCAGTTGTTAAGTTAGTCACCTGGGTAAGTGAATCTGGCTTCCCCATTGGCTTGGCTTGTCAGAAGGTCGCAAAAGGGGATCGTGTGACCCCCGGGACACTGCAGCCGTCATAAATATGAGTCAGTTGCCAAGCGTCTGAATTTTGATCCCCTGACCCTGGGGACTCGGCAACGGCCGTGAGTGTGAAAAACAGTCGTAAGTCTCTCTTTTCAGAGACCGCTGTAACTTTGAGCGGACTCTAAATGAACTCTGGTAAGTCAAGGACGACCTGCATTGTTCACATTGTAAGGTATGCAAAATAATGCTCTCTTTTCTTTCCTCTTTTTTTGTCTTTTTCCTCTTTTTTTTTCTTTTTCTTTTTTCCGCTTGGCTTTTTTCTCTCTTCCAGACGACTTCTACTTTCTCCAAACTCAAAATGGAGATCAAGAAAAGCCGCCGTCACCCCCTGGGGAAGCCGCCCACCCGCTCCCCGTTGTCGGTGGTGAAGCAGGAAGCCTCCAGTGATGAAGGTGAGTCCTCCCCCTCAAAAAAAACAAAACACCCCGAGGAAGGCTGCTTCTGAACAGGGCAGGATTCAGTCATTCCTCCGGTTGCCCTGGGCAACTGAGTCCCGAAAGGACTGAAAGGGGAATTGCTCTGCCATCCTCTTTTTACCAGGAGGCTCAAATCTTTGCTGGCTATGGAGGAACCATGGTTGGCATCAAAGCCCGCCCGGGCAGATTTTGAAAGGATGACACCTTCTCATCTTCCCACCATTAGACCCCCGGCTGAGGACTTTATTGGACAAAACCACAGCCTGCTCCATCTCTCACCAGAGTCATAAAAACACCAGCAGCGTAGTACATTTTAGTGGGTTTTTTTTAAAAAAAAATTGCAGCTTGCTAAAGGTATTTGAGGTATCCTTTGTGCTAGAGACAAAGACACGACGATCATTTTTCTCCTATTCTTTAACCATGTCATCAAATACCTTCTCTGTGCTCAGGAATAATTACAGAGCCGGCTTGGTTTAACGTTGAAGGCAGCAGGCGAGAAACAAAGAGACTGTAGAATTGAAAGCTATCTAGGTAACTTTGGGCCAATCACCAGGAGACAGTGAGTTCTAGTCCCGCCTTAGGCACAAAAACCTGCTGGGTGACTTTGGGCTAGTCACCAGGAGATGGTGAGCTCTAGTTCTCCCTTAGGCAGGAAAGCCAAGCTGAATGTCTTTAGGCCAATCACCAAGAGAATTCTAGTCCCACCTTAGGCATGAAAACCATCTAGATGTTCCTGGGCCAATCATTCATTTATTTATTCATTTATTGAATTTATAGGCCGCCCATTCCCGGAGGACTCCGGGTGGCTTACAGAAATGAGAAATAATTAAGAAGGGATTAAAACAATAAGACACAACAAATTAAAAAGACACAACATGCACCCAGTCTAAACGGGGCTGGACCTCAATCAAGAGGTCAACAGCCCCAGGCCTGCCGGAAAAGCCAGGTTTTGATAGCTTTACGGAAGGCCATGAGAGTGGGTAGGGTCCAGATCTCTGGGGGTAGCTCGTTCCATAGGGCCGGAGCGGCAACAGAGAAGGCCCTACTCCAGGAGATGGTGAATTCTAGTGTCCTACCCCCTTAAGCATGAAACCTGGCTGGGTGTCTTTAGGCCTATTGCCAGGAATTCTAGTCCCGCATTAGGCATGAAAACCATCTGGATGTTTCTGAGCCAATCACCAGGCGATGGTGAGTTCTAGTCCTGTCTTAGACACTAAAACCTGACTATGGGCCAGTTGGCTCCCAACCCACCTCACAGGAGCTCCCGTTACTTGTTCGGCTTTGAAACAGAGATGAGCACCGCCCCCTAGAGTCGGGAACGACTAGCGCATATGTGCGAGGGGAACCTTTACCTTTACACCTACCAGTCACTTTATGTACCAGCACGACTCCCAATGCCACCCTAAGCCCCCTGGCTGCATCTTCACCTAGATGAATGGATCGAAATGGATAGATGGCAGCTCTTCCCTCGCAGTTGAAATAGCTGTGAGCATCAATGGGAGCCCAGCAATTACTTTGGGATGGGTTGGGGGGGGGGGGCTTGATGGGGGGGGGGGCTTTTATCTTTCATCTCTGGCTTGAGCTTCATCCCTGCCTTGTCGACTCAGCCGGACTTGACACGCGAGGCTTGGCCACTAAGCCTTGTTGCTTCCTGGACCCTTGAGTCACGGAGCTGTTCTGGCCTGCCGGATCAGGTGACGGCTCTTCCTGAACGCTGTCAGGAGAATTCAACAGTTTTGAGTTGGAGGTCCACAATTGGCAGGGAGGGCGATACATGTGCTTCTACACGAGTGAATGATTGGGGTCAGTATTTTACATGCCATCATAAGGGCCTCTTCTCTCTTCTCTAATCTATTCTATTCTCTCTTCTCTTCTATATTCTATATTCTATTCTCCCCTCTTTTCCCTTCTCGTCCCTTCTCTAGTATATTCTATTCTCTCTTTTTCTCTTCTCCCCTCCCCTCTCCTCTCTTCTCTTTTTTCGTCTCTTCTATATTCTATTCTCCCCTCTTTTCTCTTCCCTTCTCGTCCCTTCTCTAGTATATTCTATTTTCTCTTTTCTGCTCTCTTCTCCCCTATCCTCTCTTCTCTTTTCTTGTCTCTTCTATATTCTATTGTTGTCTCTTCTCTAGTATATTCTCTCTTTTCTTCTCCCCTCTTCTCTTTTCTCATCTCATCTCTAGTATATTGTATACTCTCTTCTCATCTTTTCTCATCTCTTCTCTAGTATATTCTATTCTCTCCTCTTTTTGCTTCTCTTCCCTTCTCCCACCCGATTTTGAAGCCTAAGGTAAGACTAGAACTCACAGTCTCCTTGTAATTGGTCCAAGTTTACCCAGCAAGCTTTCGTGCCTAAGGTGGGACTGGAAGTCGTTGTCTGCTGGTGATTGGCGCAAAGTCACACAGCTGGCTTTCCTGCCAAAGATAGGACTAGAATTCGTCTCCTGGTTTCTAGCCCAGTGCCTTATAATGGCACTTTATTTGCTAAATCCACCCTTTTGCTAAACCCTAGCCAAGTTGAAAGCTGACAAAAGAAATAAGAATCTCAACTAAGATCGTCTTGCTTCCTTTTTACTTAACGTTTGGGGTGACTTTGAGTTGCTCGACTTAGATTTAGCTAACCCCAACATTTTCTTTAAGAGCCCAAGTAATGGATAGCTAATGTTTGAATGTTTTGAGTTTGATCATAAGGATATTTTAAAACTACTTTAAGCAGTCTTGAAGATTTAGTCAGGTCATGTTGTTAAAAAATGGAAACGGGTGTAATTTCTGTTTTAAGTTAATTGGGAAGCATTCTCTCTGGCTCTCTTTTTCCCTTTTGATCTTTATTTTAGTCCTTCTGAATTCCTGGAGGAATGCTTCAGCCGATTGGCTTTAAAAAGCACAACTGTTCCACTTTCAGAAAGCTCATTTGTTGAAGATTGCTTGGTCCATTCCTGACCAGTATTTCTGTAGGCCTAGCTCTAAACTAACTAACTAACTAACTAACTTACTTACTTACTTACTTACTTACTTACTAACTTACTAACTTACTAACTTACTAACTTTCTTTCTTTCTTTCTCTTTCTCCTTCCTTCTTTCTTTTTTTCTGCCTCTTTCTTTCCCTTCCTTTCTTTCGTTCCTTCTTTCTTTCTTCCTCCCCCTCTCTCCCCCTCCCTTTCTTTCCTCAAACTGGTATGCTGCCTATTTCACTAAACATGCCAGTCAGCAGCTTAACACATTGAAAACTAAACCATAAACCTTTTATTGACTGTTTCTTGAACCAAACAGGAAATAATCCAAAAGATCGTAACCATATTAAGTTGTTCAATTCCACAAGAGAGCCACACACTTCTCTTTTTTATTCCACACTTGGAATACTACATCCACTTTTGGTCACCACAAATACAAAAAATAAATGTCAAAACTCTAGAAAGAGTGCAGAGAAGGGCAGCAAAGATAATTAGGGGACTAGAAGCTAAAACATACAAAGAGCAGTTGCTGGAATTGGGTATGTCTAGTCTTATGAAAAGAAGCGCTGGGGTTAACATGACTGCAGTCTTCAAATATTTGAGGGGCTGCCATAAAGAAGAGGGAGCAAGGCAAAGTATCTGAAAGCAGAACAAGAAGCAATGGAGGGAAACTAATCAAGGAAAAAACCAACTTAGAACTAAGGAGAAATTTCCTGATGGTGAGAAAAATTAATCCGTGAAATGACTTGCCTCCAGAAGTTGTGGCTGTCCATCACTGGAGGTTTTCAAAAAGAGATTGGACAGCCATTTGTCTGAAATAAGACAGGGTTTCATGCATGATCAAGGGGTTGGAAGACCTCCAAGATGCCTTCTTATTGTATTGCAGAGCCACGGTGGCGCAGTGGTCAGAGTGCAGTACTGCAGGCTAATTCTGCTGACTGCCGGCTGACTGCAATTTGGCAGTTTGAATCTCACCAGGCTCAGGGTTGACTCAGCCTTCCATCCTTCCGAGGTCAGTAAAATGAGGATCAAGATTGTTGGGGGGCAAGAGGCTGACCCTGTAAACCGCTTAGAGAGGGCTGTAAAAGCACCATAAAGCAATATATAAATACAAGTGCTATTGCTATTATTCTGTTCTGTTCTGCTCTAGTCCAGTCCAGTCCAGTCCAGTCTAGTCTGCAGTCTCCTCTCCCTACATCCAAGTTAAAAGGTTCTGAACCCACTTTTAGGAATCAGGAAATGTTAAGGTAATGATGATTTAATAGCTGACCAGCTGTAAAGCTGTAAATCGACGATGAAATGAGAATGAGTCAGCAGGGTTACTGCCACTTTAAGCTGTCTATATAAGAGCTCTCTCTCTCTCTCTCTCTCTCTCCCTCTCTCTCTCTCTCTCTCTCTCTCTCTCTCTCTCTCTCTCTCTCTCTCTCGTGTTTTTTTATCTCCATTGTAGTTCTCTCTATCTTCGTATATCTCTCCATGAATGCTGCCTTGTTGTAGTTGAAGATTGATTGATTGCCTGGTGTTGCCTAGTACATGTGTGTATGTATCTTTGTATGTGTATATATGTGTGTGTGTGTAAATATACATATATGTATGTACGTGTATGTATGTATGTATGTATGTACTGTATTTTTTGAGTATAAGATGCACCTTTTTCCCTCAAAAAAGAGGGTGAAAATCTGGGTGTGTCTTATACACTGAATACAGCATTTTTTTGCCCCCAGAAACCCTGCCCCTTTACCAAAATAGCCGTGCAGAGCCTTTAGGAGGCTTGCAGAGTGCTCCTGGGGGCTGGGGAGGACAGAAATGAGTGAAAAACAGGCCATTTTTAAAGGCTATTCATGCCCTTTTTTTTAAAGAAAAAAAAAACAGACCGGTTTTTGTGAAAAACGGGCCATTTTTGGGAGGTCTGCAAAGTGCAAAACCTTTTTTTTTAAAATTTACCTCTTCAAAATCTTGGTGCGTCTTATACTCCAAAAATATGGTTTGTGTGTGGTGTGTACACATACATACATACATACATACATACATACATACATGCCTTGTAGATAAACCTTGTAGATGTTTGTAAGGAAAAAAAAACCCTCTGTGTACTGTATTTTGCTCCTGGGTGTGTCTCAAAATATTAGTCACGCTGTGCACACTCTGACAGGAAAAGAAACTCCAAATGGTATCTGCAGGAAGCCCAGTCAAAGCCCAAACTTCCGTATCTGATGTTCCCCATTTCATCATCTTCAGGGTGAGATGGCAACTTCCTCTTCTCTTGGCCCCTCTTGTCTTTCAGAAACTCCCCTCTTCAGTGGCGAGGAAGACGCTGGGGATCCAGAGCCCCTGAAATCTTTACGTTCCCTCCAGTGGAAAAACAAAGCGCCCAATTTCGCAGCCGAAAGACGATTCAACTCTACCGCTGCCCTAAGGGAACCCTACTGCGCCATCTGCACTCTCTTCTACCCGTCCCACCAGGTAATTGCGCAGCCGCTCTGGGAGCAAGCAGGGATACAGGGGGTCCTCGGACTTACAGCCCTCTGTATAGTGACCGTCTGAAGTTGCAGTGGCACTTTTAACTCTTACTTAGTTACCATTGCAACATCCCTGCAGTCATGCAATCAAAATTTGAGCCCTGGGCAACCGGCGTGTATTTAAAGTTTTATAGGGCGTTGCTGCAGGTAAGGATGCTCCCAATTTCTTATCAGTAAGGGTGTGTTTTTTTCAGCAATGGCAACTTTTCATCATTGCCATCTGGGGAATTCTGGGAATTAGAAGTCCAACAGCCTGCAAAGTGGCCTCGTTCTTTCTGCAGTTCTCGGCGTTTCCCAACATTTGCGGGTTGGCGGCCCAGAGCGGAGGGAAATGGGAAACGGGGGGATTTTGTGGAAGGGACAGACAGGTGTGTGCGTGTGCCTGCAACATTCACAGCAACGCTTGGGCAAGTGGGGCCACAAGCACCTGCAACGAGGCTTGCCCGAGCGGGGTCCCGACCACCTGCAGCGCTCTCGGCGACACTCCCACGAGTGGGGCCATTCACATCCTGTTTACAACGCAGTCCTTTCAGCAGTTCCAAGAAGGCTCCTCGCCGCACCACTCAGGTGACCCCGAGAGCACAAATGAACCTCCAGGTGGCCTCAACTTCACTCAGAAAAACTGCTTAGGACAAGAGAACTGCAAGGAATATCAGTCCTTCCATCCTCCACCCTTCAGTCAGAACCAAAGAAGCTTCTTTGGAGGAGAAGTGAAACGCCTTCAAGGAAAAACCAAGTCCAAGTTGCCTTTTGGGAAAAAGCACCTGTAGGACGATCACTTTGCTTCCCTCTGCCTAGATAAAAAAACACCCCTGCTCTTTCGAGGTCATTCAGCCAAGTCTCCCCTTATTATCCCTAGGAGCTTTTGATGGCAACATAGCTTACCGGCATCTTGTTTTTTTTTTGACAGATTTGACCACGAATAACTTCGACAGCTTTGTAGTTCTGGGTTGGCCGGAATGATTGGCAATCAGAGCCATCCCAGAGCTGAACTCCATTAGAGTTTATGGGCCAAAACCAGCAGTTTGGACTCTGCAGCCATTGGACAGTCGGTGTCCTATTGCAGTCTTGGCTCCCAGCCATCCTCACCATTGCGTTTTCCTTTTTTTTTTTTTTTTTTTTAACAAACTGCCGTTTCTCAGTTGCAGCCCCAGGTAGAGTGTTTCACAGTAGCCTGAATATGTGGGGATAAAGGCAGACGTCCCTATCATCAAGGCTTTACCATCCAGGAAGGACCGTAACTGGTGCATCAACTTGAGTTGGGCAAACTCCCTCTACACCCAGCAGAAGCTCTAAGGCCGGCTGGACTCCCAAATTGTGGACTCTGTGCCTTTCGAGGAAGGACAGCCACACCCAGAACGACATTGAGACAGTCCGATGAGTCTTCATCATCAACTTTGAACAATCCCATAATCCCTGGCAAGGTGGAGTCTAGGCAACTGAATGGAGCTAGCAGAGTGTTTACTGGCCGGATGCCATTCCTGTTACCAGTGCATAGGTTTTTTTTCTACAGATCTATTCCCAATATGCCCAGAGAGAGAAATATCTGCCTCTACCTAGGATCGAACTCAGGCAGGTATTTCTCTCTCTGGGCACAATGGGAATAGATCTGCATTAAAAAATGGTCTCCTGATTGTAAGGCAATAGCTCCAACTCTGGGCCAATGCTCCACTCCAGGACAATCTGATGAGTCCCGACGGTACGATAATATTATCTAGCTCAGGGCTCTCCAATCTTGGCAACTTTAAGCCTTTAAGCTTTCCTGGGAATTCTGGGAATTGAAGTCTGCCAGGCTTAAAGTTGCCACGGTTGGAGAGCCCTGCTCTAGCTGGTATTCCACGGGCCGTGACCGATGCGTGACAGCCAACTTGCCGTGGGACAATTCAACTGCTCAACTGCTGAAGCCGACCTCAACTGTTCTTCCCCCATTAGTGTTGACTGAAGCCACACGCTGAGATGGGCTTATGGCCATGGAGATTCTCGCTCACCCAGGTTGTCCCAAAAGTGCTTTTTCAAGAGGCAAGTGGACTTTTGGGTTTTTCTTTGAAGGCGTTTCGCTTCTCCTCTAAGAAGCTCCTTCGGCTCTGACTGGATGGCGGGGAATGGAAGGATTTATCCTCCTTGCAGACAAAGCTAGTCGTTTGCATCCTTTTTGAAAGCCGTTGAGGCCCCTTGGAGGTTTTGTCTGTGTCCTCAGGCTCACCTGAGTGGTGAAAACGGGTGTGGAGCCTTCTTGGAACTGCTGAGCTGTGTTGTGTAGCTATGCTTTCCTTTAGGATGTTTTCTGCCTTGTCTCCCTTCGCTGTTGAACATAGACGCAGGCTGTTGGGGATGAGTTTGTGTCCAAGAAGGCTCCACACCCATTTGCACCACTGAGATGACCCCAGAGGGAACACAATTCTAGGGACTGGATAAAGCAAAATGATTGAGACCACCGTGCGCTCCCAACTTGTTCTCCTGAACTAAAAATCAAGCAAATTCAACCATTTACTTGGAAGGGAGGGATCTTGGAGGTCTTCAACTCCAGCCCCCGTGGTGGCGGACACAGAACCCTCTGCCCCAGGAGGCTGCAGGGAGGCCTACTAGGCCCAAAACAGGACGCATAGGGGTGTGGCGCATGCGCAGGGGGCGGGTGGTATCGTGCGTGTATTGCATTATGGGTGTGGGCACACACGCGCTTTCCGCACGCAATGACAAAAAGGTTAGCCATCAGTGCCCTATCCCATTTCAGACAGGTGACTCTCCAGTCTCTTCTTAAAAGCCTCCAATGATGAACCACCCACAATTTCTGGAGGCCAGCTGTTCCACTGGTTCATTGTCCTCACCGCTAGGAGGTTTTTCCTTAATATTCCAGATGGCTTCTCTCCTTGATTAGCTCCCATCCATTGTTTCTTGTCCTACCTTCAGGGGCTTTGGGAAATAATTTGATCCCCTCCTCTTTGTGGCAGCCCCTCAAATACTTTTTATAGTTTGCCCAGAACTTCCCGTTTCATTCAAAAAGAAAACAGATGCTTCTTTTAGCTATAAAAGAGGTCCAGGGAATAAATGGTGACTCAGTGCTCCCCACACTCATGATGATGATGATGATGATGGGCAGCAAAACTTCCTGCTCAGACCGAGGGAAGCTGTGAGGGCAACATATAACAACCTACAGGAAATAATAATTCCCTTTATATTTGTGGAGAAAAACACTCTTCGCAAGAACAGTTTTCACTTCTCTGGCAAGTCAAGAAAGGGGGGACCCCTTGTGATAATAATGTGAGTAATGTTTTTTTTCTGCCCCAAGGTCTCACCGGTGGAAAAGGAGACAGCCCTGCTGCCCAGTGCTGAAAGCCCCTCCCTCCAGCCCCCTTTTAAAAACGGGCAGAAGACCAAGCCTCTGATCCCTGAAATGTGCTTCACCTCGAGCAGCGAGAACACGGAGCCCCTCCCGTCCAACTCCTACATCGGAGACGATGGGAACAGCTTGTTAATCTCCTGTGCCAAATGCTGCCTGCAAGTCCACGCGAGTAAGTGCCGGCTGCCAGATTCCATGCTGCGGCAACTTTGCTGCCTGTCTTTCTCATGCCAAAAAAAGGCCTCTGCATCGGACAGGATCCCCTCTTTAACAGAATAAAAGAGTGAGGAGGGACCTCGGAGGTCTTCTAGTCCAACCCTCTGCTCAGGCGGGAGACCCTATTTTATATAAATAATAGAATAACAGAGTGGAGAAGGACTTTGGCAGGAAACCCTATACCGGGGTCAGCAAACTGTGACTCTGGAGCCGCATGTGGCTCTTTCCTCCCTCTGCTGTGGCTCTGTCACCGGTCGGCGCCACAATTTTGAGAGGAGCTTCCGGTGGTGGTGGGAGGATAGAGAAGCACAGTGCGCTAGGAGAAGACTATGGCAAGGGAAGGGTTTTCCAGTTGTCTCCACAATTGATAGGGCTTTCGGTTATGACAGGTAGAGGAAAAAGGATGCCACACTAGGAGGAGACTCTATGGTGGGGGAACTGAACTTCCGATCAGCTCCAGCATTGAACAGGGGGCTTCCGGTTAGGACCTTTGTGGCTCCCGGTGTTTTCTTTTCTGTGGGAAACGGGTCCAAATGGCTCTTTGAGTGTTTTAAGTTTGCCGACCCCTGTCCTATACCATTTCCGTCAAATGGCTGTCCAGTCTCTTCTTCAAAACCTCCAGTGTTGGACAGGGGTGGGATCCTACTGGTTTAACAACCAGTTCGCTGGGCACGCATGCGCACTTGACATAGAAATCACCTTCCGCATTACTGCTGGGGAGGAAAACAGCTGAGGCGCGGCAATCCACTCTCCCGCGCCTATCAGCTGGGCTTCAGAAAAGGGAATGTAGGTGAACATAGTGCAAGGGCGGGCGGGGGGACGCAGCTGAAAGCCGGAGAAAACCAATCCAGCTGATAGTCGGAGCCACCAGTTCACCCAAACTGGTCCGAACAGGTGGAATCCCACCCCTGATGTTGGAGCACCCACAACCTCTGGAGGCAAGGAGTTTCACTGCTTAATTGTCCTCACTGTTAGGAAGTTTCCCTTTAGTTCTAGGTTGCTTCTCTCCTTGATTAGTTTCCATCCGTTGCTTCTTGTTCTGCCCTCAGGTGCCTTGGAGAATAGCTGGACTCCCTCTTCTTTGGGGCAGTCCCTCAAATATTGGAAGACTGCTATCATGTCTCCCCTGGTCCTTCTTTTCATTAAATAGGACATACCCAGTTCCTGCAACCGTTCCTCATATGTTTTAGTCCCCTAATCCTCTTTGTTGCTTTGTTACATAGAGTCAAAAAATGTTAGCCCAATTCGAACAAGTAGGGCTTCTGAAACAGGTGGTCCTTGACTTAAAACAGTTCATTTAGTGACTGTTCAAAGTTACCCAGAAAGAGACTCATGACCATTTTTCACACTTACAACCGTTGTCCCTGTGGTCACATGATCAAAATTTGGCTGCTTGGCAAATGACTCATATTCATATTCCCGCGGAGATCCGGACCCTTACCATTCTCCCGGCCTTCCGTAAAGCGATCAAGACCTGGCTGTTCCGGCAGGCCTGGGGCTGTTGAGTAATAATCCAGCCCCACGTGATTGAATGGTGATTTTATTTTATATAATTGTACTTTTAATATGCTACGTCTTTGCTTTGTTGTGAGCCGCCCAGAGTCCCTAGGGAGTGGGCGGCATACAAATTTTATTAAAGTTACAAAGTTTGTGACGGCTGCATTGTCCCATCTTCATGAGAGTTCCTTTGGCGACCTTCCGACAAGCAAAGTCAATGGGGAAGCTGGATTCACTGTAGAACCATGGTACTCCCTTAACAACTGCAGCGATTCCCTTAATGACTGTGGTTTTAAAAGGTGGTAAAGTGGGAGGAAACACACTTAACAACGCTGAGTAACAGAAATGTGTCAGAGTTTGTTGCAGAAAATCACTTCCAGGAAGCACACACAGATAACTGATTCAGCTGGATTCATTAACTTCTTTATATACCTATTAACAAATGAAGATAAACATACAATACCAATGTAGGTTTTCTCCAACGTTGTAGTAGTTACAAGCAAACACAGGCGGCGGCAGCACAGCAGAGAGGAGTTTTCAGTTCAGAGTTCAGAGTAGACAGAGTAGTTTCAGTTTTGATTCTCAGCACAGACTCAGATCTGTTTAAGCTCCCATTGGCTGCCTTAGTTGCTATGCCTATTCATTGGCTGACCTTGTTACCATGTTTCTCCCAGTCATGAATATTCTAACAAAATGTTAGGTTCAATTGTGGCTGTAAGTAGAGGGCTGTGTTTCTAGCCAACTTCTGCAAAGGGCCTGATTCCTCTGGCTCATCTTTTTTCTCAAAATCCATCTTTCCTTTCCAAAGATGAGTTTTCTGTCCTGCGCCAATTAAATGTAGGTTTCTTTTTCTGGTGGTCACAAAGCAAGAAATCGGTATCCAAGGGTCATGCTTTCTTCACAAAGCTGTTGAGTTTTATATAAATAAGTCAGTTGAGACCCACCGATTGCATTTCGGCTTTCTAACCAGCTTTCCAAGGAATGCCCCGTAAACTCTTTTCTTTTTGAAAAAGGATTTTTTATTTAAATTAATCACATACTGTACCAACATATGTTTCCTTAGGCGCCCTTCTATAGGTTTTCTGTTTATGGAAGGGAAAAAATGAGTTTGGAAGGAATTTTATATAGATTAACAAAAGCTCCCTTTGGCTTTGGGATAGTAATTATTATAGATAATCCTCAATTTACGGCCACAGTTGAGCCCAAAGTTTTGTTGCTAAGTGTGACATTAAGTGAGTTTTGCCCCATCTTACAACCCTTTTTGCCACTGTTATTCAGTGACTCCCTGCAGTTGTTAAGTTATTCACACGGTTGTTAAGTGAATCCAGCTTCCCCATTGACTTTGCTTGTCCAAGGGTCGCAAAAGGGGATCGCATGTCCCCGGGACACTGCAACCGTCATAAATATGAGTCAGCTGCCAAGCCCCTAAATTTTGATCATGTGACCACAGGGATGCTTCAATGGCCGTTAAGTATGAAAAATGGCCATGTCACTTTATTTGGTGCCTTTGCAACTCCGAATGGCCCCTAAATGACACTGTTGTAATTTGAGGACTACCTGTAATCCCCATAGTTGCCTCTCGAGTCAAATTATTCAGTCTTCCCTTTTCTTTGGAATTCTTTAAACATTTTTCACAAATATTTTTTTTTGGGGGGGAAACCCCTGTCGCTTCTCTCTTCCCAAAGAGAACGTTCAGAAATGGGACTGCTGAGGAATATTTTCCCTGGGCGATTGGACAGAAAAAGCGTTTTTATCTATTAAATGTACCATTCTGCCCAGCTCTCTATTAAATGATTCTAGACCAGGGGTGGGACTCGGCCGCTTTGGACCGGTTTGAGCGAACCAGTAGCTCCGACCATCAGCTGGGGAACGAACCGATTCGCGCTGACGATCAGGTGCCCCTCCCTCCCCCCTCCTCGCCCCTGCGCTTTACTTGCCTATATCCTCTCTGATGATTCACGCGGCAAAGTGGATTGATGCACCTCAGCTGGGTTACTCCCCAGAAGTGACGTGGAAGGTATGTTTTGTTAAAACTGCAATGCGCGGGGGGGGAGAAGTACGCGCTCACGGAACCAGTGGTTAAACCGGCAGATTCCCACCCCTGATCTGGATAACAATGCAGCAATTAAAAAATTAATCCTAGCTTAAGCCTCCCGTGAGATGTGCTGTTTCTATATTTTCTCTTTGTGTTTGTGGCACCTGCTTTTGATGAGGGAAAACGGCAACAGAACATTCATCTTTTATTGAGTTTGATTTAAAGGCCTTGTGAAAGAGTTCGGCACAAGTGATTTTTTACTGATTTGCCTGCTTCTTTTCTTCCAGTTTCCCCCCTCCCCCTGCCCCCCCAGTTTGATACTTTATTTTTTTATTATTACAGGTTGTTACGGGATACGCCCGGACCTTGTGAATGAAGGCTGGACCTGTTCCCGTTGCTCAGCAAACTCACAGCTAGCGGTAGGCAAAACCTCTTTCTTGGGAGCCAAAAAAATAGAAATAAAAGCTTAAGTGGAGGGTTGGATCCCAGCATTATAATGCTAGCTTTCTTTGGGCCTCACATCCAGGGTGCTGGATGCAATTCTTCTTTCCTTTCCCTTCTCCTACCCCTCTGTCCTGTAATTCCCCAAATATTTTGGTGGGAGATCTCCCCCCCCCCTCTTTTAAATACAATTTCCATGTTGCTTCCCCAGGATTGCTGTCTCTGTAATCTCAGGGGAGGAGCCCTTCAAAGAACTACAGATGGAAGGTAAATCGGCTATAAAGTGTTGTCTTTCTTTTAGCAATAGCCAGTAGACTTATATACTGCTTTACAGCCCTCTCTGAACGTTTTAAAAATGTCAGCCTTTCGCCCCCAATAATCTGGGTCCTCATTTTATCAACCTCAAAAGGATGGAAGGCTGAGTCCATCATGAACCGGTTAGGATCGAACTGCTGGCAAAGAGCAGAGTCAGCCTGTAATACTGCATTTTAACCACGGCGCCATCTTGAAGAGAGGGAGAGGGAGAGGAAAGGAGAGAGATTGTAGATAGACAGAAGAGAGAAAGAGAGAGAGAGAGAGAGAGAAAGAAAGAAAGAAAGAAAGAAAGAAAGAAAGAAAGAAAGAAAGAAAGAAAGAAAGAAAGAAAGAAAGAAATGATAGCACTAGCACTTAGACTTACATACCGCTTCACAGTGCTTCCCAGGAAGAAGAGTTACATTTTTTTAAAAAAATTAAAGCAACCAACAACATATGTACAGACTGAAGAAACTTTGCTGAGCTAAGGAGGGAGAGAGAGAGAGAGAGAGATTGTAGATAGACAGAAGAGAGAAAGAGAGAGAGAGAGATTGTAGATAGACAGAAAAGAGAAAGAAAGAAAGAGAGAGATTGTAGATAGATAGAAGAGAGAGAGAGAGGGAGTGTAGATAGACAGAAGAGAGAAAGAAAGAGAGATTGTAGATAGACAGAAGAGAGAAAGAAAGAGAGAGATTGTAGATAGACGAGAGAGAGAGAGGGAGAGAGATTGTAGATAGACAGAAGAGAAAGAGAGAGAGAAAGAAAAAGAAAGAAAGAAAGAAAGAAAGAGAAAGAAAGAAAGAAAAAGAAAGAAATGATAGCACTAGCACTCAGACTTATATACCGCTTCACAGTGCTTCCCAGGAAGAAGAGTTACATTTTTTAAAAAAAATTAAAGCAACCAACAGAATGAAGAAACTTTGCTGAGCTAATTAGGGAGGGAGGGGGAGAGAGAGAGAGAGAGAAAGAAAGAAAAAAGAAAGAAAGAAAGAAAGAAAGAAGAAAGAAAGAAAAACAAATCAGTCCGGGCCCTTTTTCCCCTAGGTTGGAACGACAGTGTTGTGATGCGTTTTAAAACTTCTATCCCTCTCTTGTTGATAACCTGATCTATTTTGGATGACTCTTTATGATATCCGGGGAGGAAATATAATTATTTCAATTTCCTTTCTCCATCTTGGGTGTGTCGTAGGTGGGTGCATGTCATCTGCGCCATCGCTGTCCCCGAAGCCCGTTTTGTCAACATCCTCGAGCGCCACCCTGTCGACATCACTGCCATCCTCGAGCAACGGTGGAAGCTGGTAAGAACACCCCCCACCCCACCCCCCCGAGTCCAATCTCGAACAAAGGTGGGAAACTGGGAACTCTTTGGGAAGGGAAACTGAGCTTCACAGGTTAGTGGCCTGGACCAGAAGCCGTAGAAGAGAATGTGGGTAGCTCAGGGTTGAAGTGTGAGCTCCCTGGTGCTCTTGGAGACGTTTCACGACCCAACCAGGTAACATCATCCGTGCTAGGAGGAGAGGGGTTTGTAGAATGGTGGTGGTGGAGGGGGGAGGAGGAGGAGAACTGTGGGGGCCCTGGGTGTTCTCTGAGCTTGGTTCTTCTCTTGCAGACATTTCAATACCCAACTAGTTAACATCATCAATGCTTGGCGGGAGGGGGAGGAAGGAGGAAGAGGATGACATCTGTGGGGTCCTTGATGCTCTCTGAGTTTGGTTGTTTTCTTGGAAACATTTCAGTACCCAACTAGGTAACATCATCAGTGCTAGAAGGAAGGGGGAAAGGGGAGGAGGAGGAAGAGGACATCTGTGGGGTCCCTCGTGCTCTTTGAGCTTGTTTTCTTGCAGACTTTTCATGACCCAGCCAGGTAACATCATCAGTGCTAGAAGGAGGGGGGTTTGCAGAGTGGTGATGGTGGTGGAAGAGGAGGAGGAGGAGGAAAAAAGGACTCTGGGACCCTTGATGCTCTCTGAGCTGAGTTCTTTTCTTGTAGACATCTCATTACCCAACTAGGTAACGTCATCAGTGCTGGACAGGAACAGGGCTTGTTCTCTATCTATGTCCGAGGGGCTTGCCCAAGGATGTTGCTGGGAGCATTGTTTTCTTCCTGGTGGTTCCCTGATTAGCCTGTCGCTTACTATGCGGCTCTTTATCTGAATTGGTGGTTTCTTGGCTGGAAGATGAGAGACCTTCTCTGATGCTTTTGGAGAGCCCCCCCCCCCCCCCGGGCAAGTGGGGTTTGGGACCCTGTTGGCGTGAGGGGAAATGCATCCATTACTCAGGCTGGAGCAACAGCAACACACTGATACACACGGGATAAATTGCACGGCGCCAGCTCCTTTATGGCTAACCTGACATTTCCAGCCCACCGTCCTCTTCATTAGCCAGGCTTGTAACACCAAATTTAAAACCCCCCTTTTTTTTTAGACAGGGCTGCCTTGTCCTGCTTAATGCGCCTCCCGAGAGAAACCCACAAAGTCCTCGGGCAAACACCCCTTGCGCCTTCTCGGTCTCTCCACATTGCCGCTTTGTGAGTCGGCGGAGTCCATTGAGGCTGGGGCAGGGAGTGTCGTCTTAGCGGTGTTGGGAGAAACGTCCTTCTGGGTTCAGCTCCAAGTGGGGGGGAAAAGACACGGGAAACATGGAGGCTGCTTGAAAGATGGTTTAACGGTGGACAGGACCACATGGCTTGGGTTCCTGAGCAGAAGAGGGGGATCAAGGCTTCCAGGGGTTGGGTGAAGAAGAAAAGAGAGAGCGAGATGCTGAAAGTCCCTGATTTTATGCCCTCTCTGGGCGTTGAACTTGATCTTGTATTCTGATTGGTTGTCAGGCTCTCATGGGCCATGCAGGGCCAACTCTCCAGGCTGTGTTTTGAGTCCAGGTTTGGTTGAGCCTTGGTTCTTCCCAGGTGTCCTGTGGTGAGATGGGTGAAGGGCGAATACTATCATGCCTTAATCCCATCACCCTGGAGCTGAAGGGGGGGAGATCTTTGTTACATAGAATAGACTGGCTCAAGAGTTTTAATCGCCCATTGACCAAGGTGGGGGCTATTAAGAGTGTTTCCCGCCTAAAAACATATTTCTCCATTTCTGATCCAGGGAAATATAATATTTTGCCTTTTCAATATTTCGCAGGATATTTCATTTCTCTAGGAGAGGGGTGGGTTTTAACTTCCTACAGTGGGCCAACCACATTCTGGAGCTGCGGCCGCAGAGATGCTGTGAAGCCATTCCTCCTCGTTGGAGCGTTGGCTGGCTTGAGGGCTGCGGCCCATCTGGACAGAAAGAAGCTTGTGGTCTCAGTTTGCTTGGGCATTCCTTGGGGAGAGGGAGGGGAGGGGAGCCCAGCAGTTGGCTGGTAGAACATGAGAGACCTCAATTGTTGTTAGTTGCAAAGTCGTGACCGACCCATCGCAACCCCATGGACAACATTCCTCCAAGCCTTCCTGTCCTCTGCCATCCTCCGGAGTCCATTCAAGCTCACACCGACTGCTTCTGTGACTCCATCCAGCCCCCTCATTCTCTGTTGTCCCTTTCTTCTTCTTTTGCCCTCCATCGTTCCCAGCATGAGGCTCTTCTCCAGGGACTCCTTCCTTCTCATTAGGTGGCCAAAGTCTTGCGTTTCCTCTTCAGGATCTGGCCTTCTGGATATATATATTTCATTTGGCTTGCCCTGTCAGCCTTGGTGGAAGTGGGCTTGATGCTTTCTTGATCAGGCTATTAGGCCATCGGTATAGAAACAGAGAATCAACCCCACTCCCCTCTGGCACTGATGATGTTATCTAGTTGGGCCATGAAGCTTCTGCAAGAAAACCATCAAGCTCAGAGAGCACCAAGCCCCCCCTCCCCAACAAACCCTTTTCCCTTCTAGCACTGATGATGTTGCCTAGTGTGGTAATGAAACATCTGCAAGAAAACAACCAATCTCAGAGACCCCACAGTCCTCTTCCTCCTCCTCCACTCCACAAAACCCACTCCCTTCTGATGACGTTACCTAGTTGGGCAATGAAATGTCTGCAAGAAAAGAACCAAGCTCAGAGAGCACCAAGGACCCCCACAGTCGACCTCCTTCTCCTCCACCACCTTCTCCCCACAAACCCACACTCCCTTCTAGCACTAATGTTACCTAGTTGGGTCATGAAACGTCTGCAAGAACACCACCAAGTTCAGATAGCACCAAGGATCCTGAAATCATCCTCATCCTCCCCCCCCCTCCATAAATCCCTTTCCCTTCTAGCATTGATGATGTTGCCTAGTGTGGTAATGAAACATCTGCAAGAAAAGAACCAAGCTCAGAGAGCACCACGGTCCTCCTCCTCCACTCCACAAAACCCCACTCCCTTCTAACACTGATGACGTTACCTAATTGGGCAATGAAATGCCTGCATGAAAAGAACCAAGCTCAGAGAGCACCAAGGACCCCACAATCCAATCCTCAGCTACACATTTTCTCTTCTCTTGCCGCTTGCTTTGTCTCTCCGTTTCTGTACTCTTCCCTAGAGACCTTGAGCTCCCCTTCAGAACCCCCCCCCCAAAGTCTCCTGGCCCTGCTCTTCCGCAATCCCTTTCGTTTCCTTCTTGTCCTTGTGTCGCCCTGCCCTCATTTTAAGCGCTGACCCAAAGGTCAAGCTAAAGAAGCTGTGTTCGAGGGGTGCACATTGGGGAGGGGAGAGGGAGCTGCAGGCTGAAATCAGGACGCTCCCATTTCGGAGCCAAGGGGAATTCAGGTAAGTGGGTTGCCAAATCCGAAGTGAAGGAAATGGACCAGGTTTGAATTAGTCTCTTGGTGGGAGGGTGGAGTAAACAAACATCCTGCAGCAGACAAACTGTGGTGCAGTGACCTGATTAGAGAGCAAAACACAAAACGGCCCCTGCTCAGTTCTTCTCGACAGAAGAAACTCCCGTCAAGAAGAGCAACAAAAATGATTAAGGGCCTAGAAGCTAAAACATACAAAGAACGATTGTAGGAACTGGGTTTGTCTGGTCCAGTGAAAAGGAGGACTAGGGGTGATATCTTTTTTTTTTAATGTAAAATAGTTTTTATTAAACATTTTTAACCTTTAAAAACAGAAAAAAACAACATATACAGAAAAAAACTAGACAAACATAACAATATATATAGTTTTACAACCGTCTCTATCAACATACATGTTTAGCTTTTGTAGTTCTCTATTCTACATTGCCTTCCTATCTGTTTTAACATCTGTAACAGTCTAACAACAGTTGTCCTGACAATTGTAATAATATTAATTGTTCATATCACCATTATATTTACATTATGGTCAATACTTTAAGTTTGATAGTAATTCTATTTCCTGTTTTGGCTTCTGTTTTCTAGCCACTTATAAATTCTATTCCATGTTTTATAATCTGATGCTTCTCTTTCTTTTAACTCCATGGTCAGGGGTGATATCATAGCAGCCTTCCAATATCTCAGGGGATGCCACAAAGGAGAGGAAGTCAAGCTATTCTCAGGACAAGGCAGAACCAGAAGCAATGGGTGGAAACTAAGCAAGGAGAGAAACAATGTAGAACTAAGGAGAATTTTGCCTGAAAGTTAAAACAATTAATCAGTGGAACTACCTGCCTCCAGAAGTTGTGGGTGCTCCAACACTGAAGGTTCTTAAGAAGAGATTGGACAAGATTTGAGCAGGGGGTTGGACTAGAAGACCTCCAAGGTCCCTTCCCACTCTGTTGTTCTGTTCTTCTTTTTAAAAACCTTCTGTGATGGAGCACCCACAACCTCTGGAGGGAAGGGTCTGTGCAGATTCTCAACCATCCAGGTCATGGTTGCCCCAAAGGTGCTATTTGAAGAGGCAGCTGGACTTTCTGGAGAGGGAGGGTTTGAAGATCTTTCGCTTCTCATCCACGAAGCTTTCTCAGCTCTGGGACTTCTAGTGGGAAGCTGTTCCACCAACTAGCAGTCTTCCAATATTTGAAGGGCTGCCACTAAGAAGAGAGGGTCAATCTATTCTCCAAAGCCCCTGAGGGCAGGACAAGAAGCAATGGTTGGAAACTAATCCAGGAGAGAAGCAACTTAGAACTAAGGAGAAGTTTCCTGACTATTAGACAATTGATCAGTGGAACTGCCTGCCTCCAGAAGTTGTGAGTGCTCTAACAGTGGAGGTTGTTAAGAAGAGACTGGACACTCATTTTATCAGAAATAGTACAAATACTCCTCAATGTACAACCACAACGGAGCCCAAAATTTATGTTGCTAAGCAAGAAATTTGTTAAGTGAGTTTTGCCCCATTTTACGACTTTTCTTGTCACATTTGTTAAGTGAATCACTGCAATGGTTAAATTAGTCAGACGGTTGTGAAATGAATCTCCCCGTGGACATTGCTTGTCAGAAGGCTTGTCAGGACACTGGAACCGTCATAAATTTGAACCAGTTGTCAACTTGCAGGCAGCTGGTCATTTGCATCCTTTTGGAGAGCCGTTGAGGCCACTTGGAGTTTAATCTGTGTCCTCGGGGTCACCCGAGTGGTGCAAATGGGTTCTATAGCCGCCTTGGCTATAGGGACACAGGGCAGAAAACATCCTGCAGTCAAGAAGGATTCGCAGCCATTTCCACCCCTAAAGGTGACCCTGAGCGTACAGATCAGAGGTGGGTTCCTACCGGTTTGGCCCGGTTCGGCCGAATGCCAGTGGTATGGTGTCTGAGGTCGCTGGAACCAGCAGCAACTCAGGCCTGCCATGCCCCTGAACCGGTTCCCTTGTCGCTGCCATCTTGTTTTTGAGTTCTGCACATGCGCAGAACAATTTTATTTAAACTTGTGTAGTACGAGCAAATCGGAAGCAGAGCCAGCCAGAACCCACCCCTGATACAGATTAAACTCCAAGTGGCCTCAGCGACTCTCTAAAAAGGATGCAAACGACCAGCTGCCTGCAAGGAGCATAAATCCTGTCAGAACTGGAGAAGCTTCTTGGAGGAGAAGCAAAACCTCTTCAAAGAAAAAAAACAAAGTCCAGTTGCCCCCTTGAAAAAAAGCCCCATTTGGGACTTTGGCAGGATCCAGGATTAAAGAGAGAAAAAGCAAATGCAGATAATCCTTGATTTATGACCAGTCACTGAGCGAGTTACAACAGACTTTTCTTGGGGCTACTTAAGACCTGGATTCAAAGTTGTGACAGATTCCCCCATCTTCCCACAATCACACATGCAAAGTTTGGGCTCTTGGCAACATGACCGTGTTTTGCAAGAGTTGCCAAAAAAAAACCCCAAACCCTCACTTCCCATTTTTTGGCCATGTCACGCCCGTAATTTTATTGGTTCACTTAATAAAGACGGTATTTGCTTTAACAACTGCAGTGATTTGCTCAGTGACCACTGGAGAAAACTTCGTAAAATCAGGTCAATCTCTTGATTGACCCCTCATGGGCAAAGTCCATTATGGTCATAAGTCGAGGACTGCCTGTAACTGAGTCACCTTGCCCTCTTTCACGCATCCAGTTACCAAGCCTCCTGGGCCTCCTATATCTCCTGCTTACTTGTTCACCATGACATGTTGCGGTCTGCTGCAGGCCTGTGGAGCTGGCAGCAGATTCGGAGAGTGAGGAGGTTGGGGAGGAAGATGGGCCAGTCCTGGAGTCTGGGGGAGGCTCTGATGAGGGCTCTGTGTCGGAGGCAGACAGGGGGCCAGGGCCATATGCCAGTTATCATCTGCCTTCAGAGTCAGAGATCAATGAGGCAGAAGAACAGCTGGAGCCTGTTCCCAGTGTGTGCATGTGCAAAGCTGCCAGAAGGCAAGAACAATCAAGACAAAAGGGACGACTCGGGAGTAAGTCTTGGAAGTGATTGGCCCCTCCCATAGGACATAAAGGAGGTTTAAATTCTGAAGCTCCCTTTTGACTCTGTGCTCCGTGTGGTCTTGCAAAGCTAATTGCCAATTAGGTCCTTGGCAGCGTTTCAAGGAAGATAAAGGTGGGTGCTTATCAGCCTTATCCCGAAAGACTGTGGCAGACTTCTGTCGGACTCTTTACAAACTCTTTGGGGCTGCGAATGAATATAATTCACAGTTTTTGAAATAAAAAGAGGGTTTTTGGGACTAAGCATGGGCTTTTTACTGTCTCAGGAAGGAAGCCTAGGTCAGAACATGCCTTCTGTCTCCTCCTCTTCCTCTCAGCCCACCCCTGCAGCCCGTTCAGACCTTTTAAAATCTCCCCTCCCCCCCCCTTAAGTCTTGGTTGCAAACCTCCCCCTCCCTCCCTCCCCAGCTCTAAAATGGAGCCATCCAGGGAGTGGAGGAGACGTCTCACTTTGTCAGCGCATAATTCCCTGGCCTTGCTCTGGTGCACAGCCTCATTTAGGAAGCGCATTGTTTGTGTGGCTCCTGATGGGCCTTTTGCAGAGCTTGCCTGTAAATTATGGCGTAGGATTTCAGAATAATTAGTTGTCATCCCCTCCGTTGCGTGTGTGAGTTGTAGCACTCATCCAGGGCTTAGACAACCCTCCTCTTACTCGGAGCTGCAGGGAAGAGGGCGGTTTGAGTCCCTTTAACCGCGTACTTTGCTGTCTTCTTCGTCCGTTTCAAGGTTTGCTTGTTGTATTTCCGCTACAATACAGATAGTCCCTGACTTACGACCAGAATGAAGCTGGAGATTTCTGCTGCTAAGAGGGAGAGAGAGTTGTGAGCCCTCATTTTACAACCTTCCTTGCCACAGTGGTTAACCGAATCCCTGCAGTTGTTTCGTTAGCAACATGGCTGTTAAGGGAATCTGCCTCCCCCGTTGGAGGCAGGAAAGTTGCAAAATGGGATCATGTGACATTCCCCCCCCCCTCCCAGGACACAGCGACCGTCTTAAATATGAGTCGTTTGCCGAGCATCTGGATGTTGATCACGGGGGGGGGGGGGGATGCTGCAACGGTCGTAACTGTGAAAAACGGTCATCAGCCCCTTTTTTTCAGTGCCGTTGTAACTTTGGTCACAAAGTGAACTGTTGTAACTCGAGGACTACCTGCATTCTGATTCGGAGTTTGGGGAGTGAGGTTCGAAAAGGAGCAGTTAGCCGACCTCAGAATCTGCTGCTTTGATTCACAGGAGAGGGTAGAGGTAGACTTGTAGTTAACCTTTAGGATTGAATGTAAGGCTGGCTTAGCTGATATGATTTGGAGCAGCAGTTGATTAAAAAGAGAAAAAAATAACAGCTCAGCTATAAAAGATACACTGTGAAGGACGGAGCACCAACAGTTTATTCTTTATTGGTACCAACGAGGTCTCATTATTAAAAGGTCCGTACTTGATTCCTGCTGTCATCAAGGCAAGAGAAGAACAGAGTTGGAAAGGACCTTGGAGGTCTTCTAGTCCAACCCACTGCTCGGGCAAGAATCCTGTACCATTTCAGACAAATGGCTGTCCAGCCTCTTCTTAAAAACTTCCCGTGTTGGGGCATTCACAACTTCTGGAGGCAAGTTGTTCCACTGGCGAATTGTTCAAACTGTCAGAAAATTTAATTCTAGGCTGCTTCTCTCCTGGATCAGTTTCCACCCATGGCTTCTTGTCCTGCCCTCGGGTGCTTTGCAGAATAGCTTGACTCCCACTTCTAGTAAACAATTTTAACTGTATTTTAAACTAATTTAAACACTCCCTTCCTACTAACTAGTCCAGGGAGTCCCTGACTGGCAGTACTTCATTTAGTAACCACTCAAAGTTACAACTGTACTGAAAAAAATGACTTATGACCATTTTTCACACTTGCAACCAATGCACCTTGAGGTCTTCTAGTCCAGCCCTCTGCTCAAGCAGGAAACCCTCTACTACTTTAGACCAATAACAGAAGAACAGAGTTGGAAGGGACCTTGGAGGTCTTCTAGTCCAGCCTCCATCTCAAGCAGGAGACCCTCTACTACTCTAGACCAATAACAGAAGAACAGGGTTGGAAGGGACCTTGGAGGTCTTCTAGTCCAGCTCAAGCAGGAGACCATATCCCATTCCAGACCAATGGTTGTCCAATCCCTTCTTAAAAACCTCCAGTGATGGAGCACCCACAACTTTGGCAGGAAAGCCATTCCACGGATTAATTGTTCTCACTGTGAAGAAATATCTCCTTCCTTCTAGGTTGCGTCTCTCCTTGACTGCCTCTTCCATCCGTTGCGTCGTGTCCTGCCAATTCTAGGCATGATTTGAGCTACCCAACACCAATCTCTGAAAGGGCAGTTTAGCCGCCTTTTTGTGTACAGAGCTAATTCCCAGATCGAAACCAGAGTGAAAGAAAAGCCAAAGTGAGAATGGAGTAGATGAAAGGTGTGGAGACTTTGGAAGAAGTGCATAGAACAGCAACTGAGATGATCAAAGGCCTAAAGCGTATCCAGAATATTTGCAGGAATTGGATATGGCCACTCTAGAGAAAAGAAGAATTGGGGGTGACATGATAGCAATCTTCCAGTATTTGAGGGGCTGCCCCAAAGAGGGAGAATGTCAACCTGTTCTCCAAAGCACCAAAGGGCAGGACAAGAAACGATGGATGGAAACTAATCAAGGAGAGAAGCAACCTGGAATTAAGGAGAAGCTTCCTAATAGTGAGGACAATTAACCAGTGGAACAGCTGCCTCCAGAAGTTGTGGCTGCTCCATCATTGGAGTTTTTTAAGAAGAGACTGGACAGCCATTTGTCTGAAATGGTGTAGCAGTGTTGGTAAACCTTTCCAGCACTGAATGCTGAAACAGGCGCGTGCGCAGGGAGAGCACGAAAAACCAGAAGAACAGTTTCCCCGGTGCGCATGTACATGCCAAAAAGCTGAGTTTCCAGTGTGCGCATGCGCGTCAGTCACCTGGTCTTCCGGTTTCTGGTACGTATGCATGCACAAAAACCATCTGGACGGTGTGCATGCATGCGCCGAAAATCGGGAGCTCAGCTGCAAGAGCAATGGGCAATGGCTGGCGTGCCCGGAGAGATGGCTCTACCTGCCTCTTCCGGCATCTGTGCCATAGTTTTGCCATCACGGGACTAGAGTTTCCTGCTTGAGCAAAGGGCTGGACTAGAAGACCTCCGAGTTCCCTTCTAGTTCTGATTCTACTCTACTCTACTATGTATAATGGTCACAAATGATCCAATTTGGCTCTGATTAGAGCATTTCTGATGCTTTTGACAACTTTAAGCTGTGCGGACTTCAACTCCTGGCTGGGGAATTCTGGGATTTGAAGTCCACACGTCTTAAAGTTGCCACGCTTCTGAAACATTGGATTACAGGTACCACACTTTTGTGTAGATAGTTGTATGAACCTCAGGGATCAATCGGACACCTGAGATAAGGTGAAAGCGGGACTTATCTAACCCTTCCCAAATATTAGGCTCTTCCTCCTTCCTTCCTTCCTTCCTTCCTGCCTGCCTGCCTGCCTGCCTGCCTTCCTGCCTTCCTTCCTTCCTTCCTTCCTTCCTTCCTTCCTTCCTTCCTTCCTTCCTTCCTTCCTTCCTTCCTTCCTTCCCTCCTTCCTTCCTTCCTTCCTTCCTTCCTTCCTTCTAAAACTCTCCCGACCCAGTGAAATCTACGTTGAGAGAGAGCCATTGTGGGCCGGGATTTTACTTCCAGTCAACATCCTAGGATTCCAGTTGGGTTCATTGTCAATTTTTCACAATTTTTCACTGTGGGGGGAAAAAAATCAAACCTTACCCCGAGGCCTGTGAACTGGATAGGTTGGTAGAGAGAGAGAAAAGTTTCAGGGTAACCATGTCCTTGAATCTGCCCGGTTTTATATGTTAGAAGGTCATAGTTATAGTCTCGCCAAATTCTGTAAGTCCTCAATTTACAACAGTTCATTTAGTGACCATTCAAAGTTACAACGGCACTGAAGTAAGTGATTTATGACCATTTTTCCTCACTTACAAGCATTGCAGGATCCTCAGGGCCCCATGATAAAAATTCAGACACTTGGCAACTGCCTCATATTTATGACGGCCCCAGTGTCCCGGCCTCACGTGATCCCCTTTTGCGACCTCCTGACAAGCAAACTGAATGGGGAAGCCAAATTCATTTAACAACCGTGATACTAACTTAACAATTGCAGTGATTCGCTCAATAACTCCGGCAACCCAGGTCGTACAACGGGGCAATGTTCACTTAGCAAGTGTCTCGCTTAGCAACATAAATTGTGGTCGTAAGTCAAGGACTTAAGAAGATCCAGACTTAAGTAAATCTCACTGTGTAGGAGGGTTTTTGTTCCTGACACCTTCAATCCTTGGGGGGGGGGGGGAGTTGTGGGCAAGTTTTAAGGACTTAAGAGCCGAGGTGGCGCAGTGGTTAAATGCAGCACTGCAGGCTACTGCTAGATCAGCAGTTCAGCGGTTCAAATCTCACCGGCTCAGGGTTGACTCAGCCTTCCATCCTTCCGAGGTGGGTAAAATGAGGACCCAGATTGTTGGGGGCAATATGCTGACTCTCTGTAAACCGCTTAGAGAGGGCTGAAAGCCCTATGAAGCGGTATATAAGTCTACTACTGCTACTGCTACTGCTACAAGTTTTTAATTTTAGAATCAGCAGCCAAAGGGTGTTGGTTTTCTGAAAAGGTCATAAACAGATGAGGGGGGTCAGATAGAGTCGAAATAAGACTTTGAAATTAATTATAGGAGTCCTTCCCCCTGGGTTGCCTTGGATTTTATGTTAAGAAATATGTAAGAATTTAAAATTAATTATAAAAATACACTATGTTGCCAAAAGTATTCGCTCACCTGCCTTTATTCGCATATGAACTTACATTGGCTCCCAATAGATGTTCGGGTGCAATTCAAGTTTCCTGGTTATTGCCTTTAAAGCTGGAGATACCATAGAACCGAGTTACTTGCAGTCCTGCCTGCTCCCCACAACCTCTGCCTGCCCCATGCCTTCCCATATGGACATGCCCCATGCTCCAGATCTCTGCTGACTGACGTCTAATGGATGTTGCTACACATTCTCTACCCAATACTCATATTAACACAGAACAGATAAATGAAAGTCAGTCTGATAAAATCCAGACTAACTATAATTAGCACAAAGAATAATGAAAAAAGTCATTAATTTGGAGAAGTCACGTTATAACTGATATGCTAGGATAATAAAAATGGATGAAGCGTGGAGTAGAGTAGGGAAATCTCTAGCCACGTTATGGGCACTAATGCAGCGTCAGTGACTCAACAATGAATCCAAAGGGGGGAAAAATACTCACAGCAATTCAGTTGGGAAGACATCATCACAGGTTAAATACTGTAAGTTCAAATGCGAGTAAAGGCAGGTGAGCGAATACTTTTGGCAATATAGTGTAGTTATAGTGTATAGTTTCCCTGGGAAAACGTTGAGTAGAGAAAAACATGATAAGGAGATTCTGAAGGTTAGACTCTAAAGGGAACCAGAAAAAACTGAAGGTTATAATTAAAGGAGAAGAGACCCATTAATACAGAATGCAACAAAATATTCTTAAGTGTGGAAAGCTTTCAGAATATTTGAGGAACATAGATGGAAAGGCTTCTCTGGAATAGTCTCTCACTATAAAAATGAAACCTAAAGTTGTTATAGAACAGTGATGGCGAACCTTTTGCCAAAAAGGTTGCATGGAAATTTCATACACAAACATGCTTCTCAGGGCCATGCACCGGAAAAGCTGATCTTCCGGGTTCTAGCGCGCATGCGTGCCTAACAGTCATCCATCCGGCACGCATGCGCACACTGGTTTTCGGCACTGCCACACACACAAAGGACAGCTGATTGTCGCGTGCACATATGTGCCAGAAACCCAGAAGGCACACATGCCAGGCGACATGGCTTCGCATGCCACTTTGGGCATGCATGCCATAGGTTATAGATATAGAAGATCTCAACAGTTTGAGGCTGATTTGAATGTGGATGTAAATATGACAGGATACAAGAATGATATGGAACAAGATGATATTCCGAATTTACAAACAAAACCGGGTGACGGCTTCATAATGAAAAGAAGTATTCAGATAACAATCCAGAAAGGTGTCTTGAATAGACCTGTCTGTTTTGAATTCACAAACCAGACCTGTTAAAAGTTTTGGAGGAGATTTTGAGAAGCGAAAAGGAAACCCAAATGCTGGGACACTGTTTAAAAGAATTAAAAACCAAGAGCGTGAAAAGCAAAAGAATATAAAGTGGGATTATTTGATCAAGGCTAAAATATGTTCTTGTTCCTGACCCCGCTTAATGGACCATTGCTGATTAGGACTGAATGACAAGGCTTTAAAGATTGGTTTATAGAGAAGAACTGAAATATGGAAAGAAGGAAATTTTTCTTGTGTGCTTTTTCTTTTTTCTTTTGAGAAAGTGATAAATGGTGATGTTAACAAAATATAAAATCATTTATTTGATTAAGGTGAAAATACATGCTTTCATTTCTCTTAACTCTTGATGGACATTTATGATTAGGATTGAATGACTGTTTTAAGAATAGTTTATTATTAAAAATGGGATATGGAAAGAATGAAGTTCTTTTGTTGCAGTATCAGAGAAAGTGATAAATTATTAAAATTGATAGTATTTGTCTTGATTAAGGGAGGAGCCATTTCTTTACCTCCATTTTCCTTTATTATATTTTTCTTTTTTGCACGTATTAATTTTTCCTTTGTGTATTTTTCTTCATGTTAATCCTTTATCTTTGTGTTTGTAAAGTCTAATAGAAATGATTTTATTTACTTATTGTTTTTAAAAAAAGATAGCTGGTATGTTTCATAGAGACACTTCCAGCCTTCTCTCTCAGTTTCCCTAATGACTTTGCTTGTGGAGAGTCATTGGGGAAGTTCACAAATGACGGTCACATGACTTTCTCCCCCTGTGATGTCATAACCTTGAGCCAAGCACCCGATCATGATCATATGACCACAGGGATGTTACAACTGCTGTAACATCTTCAAAGATTGGTGCTATATCCATTTTATTTGCGCTCTACATGGGGCAGCTTTTGAAGAGTATTCGGAGACTTCAACTCGTCCAGAATGCAGCCGCGCGAGCAATTGTGGGTGCACCTCGGTACACCCACGTTACACCTATCCTCCGCGAGCTGCACTGGCTACCGATCAGTCTCCGGATACGCTTCAAAGTGCTAGTCGTAACTTATAAAGCCCTTCATGGTATTGGATCTGGGTACTTGAGAGACCGCCTGCTGCCAATTACCCCTCAAAGACCCGTCAGATCTCACAGGGTCGGCCTCCTCCGGGTTCCGTCCACCAGCCAATGCCATCTGGCTACTACCCGGGGGAGGGCCTTCTCTGTAGCAGCTCCGGCCCTTTGGAATGAACTCCCCGCGGAGATCCAGACCCTCACCTCTCTCCAGGCCTTCCGGAAAGCCGTCAAAACCTGGCTGTGCCGGCAGGCCTGGGGTTGATGAGTTCCCCTCCCCTCTCGACTGGTATGGCTGTGTGATTTTCGTGTATTTTAATTATGTGTACTGTTGTTTATGTTCCCTTTCCCCCCTGAGTTGTTCGCCGCCCTGAGTCCCTCCTGGAGAAGGGTGGCATACAAATAAACCAAATACAAATACAAATACAATTTTTTTGCAGGGCCACCATAACTTCAAACGAAAGAATGTTGGTCGAGGACTACCTGTGACCCTGGAGAAACTGAGGCAGCAGCCAGAATTAGGAATTGGGGGGCGGGTTTAGAGGAGCTACCAGCCCAGACCAAAACATTTGTGAGAAAGCCCACAAATCGGACGTGAGATCCATGGTGCTCTCTGAGTTTGGTTATTCCCTTGCAGACGTTTCATTACCCAACTAGGTAACATCATCAGTGCTATGAAGGCTGATCAAGGAACCACCAGGAACACTCCCATCAAGACAGACAGGGCAAGCCACTTGTACATTAATAGAAAGCAAACCCCCACAGTCCCTCCTAGCACTGATGACTTTACCTATTTGGGTAAAGAAACGTCTGCAAGAAGACGGCCCAGTTCAGAGGATCCTGAGCTGCAAATACTCTTTTATCAATTGGACATTAGCAGGGGTAGCATTTAGAGTCGTGGCCATTGATAGCTTTCTCCTTTGGGAAATGGCTTGAAATGAGATGAGATGGATCCTTTGGTGGATCAGACTGAGATCTGGCTGAAATCCTCAATTCTCGTCCTGGAGTTTTGGAATTGCGTTGCCTCTGAACGGAACCGTTCTGCTTTTCCCAGCCATTTGCTTTTTTTCTGAGCCTCTCATCCCTGGCAGAATCCGAACTCCTCAACTGCCAAAAGCTCTGCCGTAATGCTGGACCCTCTGCCGCGCGCCCCTAACGGCTCCCCTTTTCTTTCCAGAAATGCGTCTATTGCCGTAAGCGGATGAAGAAAGTATCGGGGGCCTGCATCCAATGCTCCTCCGAGCACTGCTCCACGTCATTCCATGTCACCTGCGCCCATGCGGCAGGGGTGCCCATTGAGCCCGACGATTGGCCCTACGTGGTGTCCATCACCTGCTTGAAACATAAAGCAGCCAGCCACGTGGTAGGTCTCCTTTGGATCTTTTCCTCCCCTTCCTCTTCTCTTCCTGGTACTTTCAGATGATGGCTTTATCAGAGTTTGTTGCATAAATTCAAACCCAGAAAGCACCCACAGATAACTGATTCAGCTGGATTCCTTAGCTTCTTTATATACATAAGAATAGAGGAATAAATGTACAATGCCAACAGGTGGTTCTCCCAAGTAAAGACAAGGCAGGAGAGTTACAGGCAAACACAAGCAGTTACTTTCATTTCAACAGACAAGCCCAGGCAGACTGCTAGTTTACTTCTCAGAGCAGCAGACTGCTTTTTTCTCAAGTTTCTGTTTCAATTCTCTGCACAAGTTCAGATCTGTTTAAGCTCCCATTGGCTGACTTAGTTGCTATGCCTGTTCATTGGCTGACCTTGTTCCCATGTCTCTCCCAGTCATGAATATTTTAACACAAGGATGGTCTCTTTTGTCCTTTCTAGCTTCCCTTTTCCAGAGAGGTCTCCTTGAGCCAGACGGTAATTGCGAAAAACCGGAACGGCCTCTATTACCGGTGTAAAGTGATCGGGGTGACCACGCAAACCTTCTACGAGGTCAATTTTGAGGATGGCTCCTACAGTGATAACATTTATCCGGAAAACATTGTTGTAAGTAGCTTTGAGGGACAGGGAGTCTTAAGAGTAGAGTGTGGAACAACTCCTCTTACTCTGTTCTCTGAGCTTGCTTGTTTTCTTACAGACAGTTTCATGACCCAGCTAGGTAACATCATCAGTGCTAGAAGGGAGTGGGGCTTGTGGAGAGGCACACAAGGGGGAAGGGGGAGGAGAACTATGGGGTCCTTGGTGTTCTCCGTGCTTGGTTGTTTTTGTGCAGACATTACATGACCCAACTAGGGAACATCATCATTCCTAGAAGGAAGTCGGGTTTGTGCTCTGTTTGTATACTAGCAGCTGCTTACTGTGTCAGTGTTGATGGGAGTGTTGTTGGTGGTTCCTTGATGAAGCTGTCGTTTACTGTTTGATTCTTTGTCTGAATTGGTCGTTTCTTGATTAGAATATGGTTTTCTGCTTGATTGTTTGTCTAGTGTTAATCCCTGGTTATCTCGGTGTTTGCTCCTGGAAAGGATATGTTCTCGTCTTTGTGTTTCCTTCTTAGTTTTTCTTTTTGTCTCTTTTTGAAAGGTGTGAAAATGTGGTTTATCTCTCTGTACTTGTTGATGGCCGGTTTGTTTGAGTGCCAAGCTTCCAGGAATCCCCTCGTGTTTCTGGACTCTGGCTTTGTCCAGCGTTCACAGTTTCCCAATTGAAACTAGGGCAAAGTCTTCTCAGGTTAAGTTTGTCGGATCGATTCTGACATCCGATTGGACTCAAGGAGCTGCTTGTAAAGAAATCCTTTGGCTTTTCAGAGCAGAGACTGCCTTCAGATGGGGCCTCCTGCGGAGGGCGAGGTGGTCCAGCTGCACTTGACCAACGGCATCGCTTACCAAGCAAAGTTCATCGCTGCCCACGTCAGCCAGATCTTTCAGGTGAGAGCCAAGGTGGCTTTGCTTTTACGTTTTTACTTCACTCGTTTAATCCTCCCTGTGTTGGCTTTACAAATAATTCAAGGCAGGCGAAAATACGTAATAGTCCTTCCTCCTCCTGTTTTCCCCACAACAACATCCCTGTGAGGTGGGCTGAGGGAGAGGGACTGGCGCAGAGTCACCCAGCCGGCTTTCACGGCTAAGGCGGGACTAGAACTCCCTGTCTCCTGGTGATTGGCCCGAAGTCACCCAGCCGGCTTTCATACCTACATAACATATCACGGAGTTCCCCCCCACCTTATGACTGTATAACTGTAACTTTCTTGCTTGTATCCTTACGATTTATACTGATCTTGTTTCCTGATTGCTTATTTGTATCCTATGACTATCATTCAGTGTTGTACCTTATGAGTCTTGACGAATGTATCTTGTCTTTTTACGTACACTGAGATCATCTGCACCAAAGACAAATTCCTCGTGTGTCCAATCACACTTGACCAATAAAGAATTCTATTCTACTCTATTCTAATTTTCTTCTATTCTATTCTCTTCTAATTCTATTCTGTTCTGTTCTACTCTACTCTACTCTACTCTACTCTATTCTAATTCTATTCTATTTCCATTATATTCTAATTCTATTCTAATTCTATTCTAATGTTCTATTTTATTCTACTCTATTTTAATTTTCTCTTCTGTTCTAATTCTGTTCTATTCTAATGTTCTGTTCTATTCTATTCTATTCTATTCTATTCTATTCTATTCTATTCTAATGGAAGAAAGTCAGGGACCTTAGATGGAAGCTAGGGACCTAAACCTGAGACCAAGTGTTTGACCCGCGCTCCGTTTCCTTCCGCAGGTAGAGTTTGAAGATGGCTCTCAGCTGATGGTCAAACGAGGAGAGATCTACACCCTTGACGAAGAACTTCCCAAGAGAGTCAAATCTCGCCTGGTAAGTATCTGGGACTCATCCGTGGGGAGATGCAGCTGGGAGCAAGGGTTGGGGAAGATTTTGGTGAAATCGAGGTCAAAAGTGTGGTGGGATCCTGGGTGTTCTCTGAGCTTAGTCGTTTTTCTGCAGACATTTCATGAACCAACTAGGTAACATCATCAGTGTAGGAAGGGAGTGGGGTTGCCTCCGATTACATACAAGTAGTCCTTGACTTACAACCACAATTGAGCTCAAAATTTATATTGCTCAGTGAGACAGTTGTTAAGCCAGTTTTATCTCATTTGAGAACCTTTTTTGCCACCGTTGCTAAATGAATCACGGCAGTTGTTAAGTTAGTAAAATGGTTGTTAAGTGAATCTGGCTTCCCCATTGACTTGGCTGGTCAGAAGGTCGCAAAAAGGGGCATCACATGATCCTAGGACCCTGCAGCCGTCGTAAATGTGAGCTAGTTACCAACAGTCTGAATTTTGATCAGGGGACCCCATGGCTGTCCAATAGGTAAGGTGTGAAAAATGGTCAGGAGTCACTTTTTCCAATGATTTGGTACCTTTCAGCAGTGGTAAATGAACTGTTATAAGTCGAGGACTAGGTGTATGCGCACGGAGCTTGCCCTGTCGGGATTGGAGGGTGGGTTCCCCCTTGGTAGTTTCCTTAATTAGGCTGGTTCAGGGGTGTCAAACTCAAGGCCCAGGGGCCGAATCCAGCCCGCAGGGTGCTTAGATTCGTCTTGCGGAGCTGCCCTGGGAACAGCAAAGGCCCATAGTGCCTCTGCCAGTGAACATGGAGCTTGGGGGGTGGGGGGCAGCCCTCCCGAGCTCTGTTTCCACTGGCAGAGGGCTGCAGGAGGCTGTCGCAGCCGAAAATGGAGATTGGGAGCCCATTTTTGCTGGCAGAGCATTTGGGCCGCCACAGCGGCCCCCAACACAAGTGACGTCGAGCCCCCCGAGATCAAACACAACCCCGATGCGGCCCTCAATGAAATCGAGTTTGACACCCCTACTTTGTCTAAAGTTGGTGGGTATATAAACAGAGAGCCAACCCCCCCCCCCCCCCCGGGGCTTGGAAACGCCAGTTTTTGCGTCCTTGTGTCTTCCCTCATGCCAATAAGATCTCCTTGTGGTCTCCGCTTTCTCCCTCATGCCTCTCCCGTTCCCGCCCTCTGGCAGTCCCTGAGCAGCGGAGCGCCTCAGGAAGAGACGATCTCAGGAGACGACTCGAAAGCAGCCAAGCGCCCGCGGGTGGGCACCCCAAAGAGCTGTGAGGACGGCGGCCCCGGGCCCAACTATTTCGCCATCATGGAGACCCTCCTGCATGCTAAGTTCTAGCCAAGGACGCCGAGAGGAGCTTCACCAGGCCGATCAGCGCTTTAATTTTCAAGGAAAGGAAAGGGGGGGTAAACAGCCCCCCCCCACCCTTACTACCCACCCCTCGGAGAGTTAATTTAAGTGGAAAAACTGTGGCGAGAGAGACCCAGCCGTCGTGCAATAACTTGCAAATTTAAATTCTTTTCCTTCCATTTTGGGGTTTTTCTCTTCTTTTTTTTTCTTCTTTTTTCGTTTGTTTTTTGGACTTTTGGGAAGCTTGACTTGCTCCTAGCCTACCTCTGTTCTTTCTGATGATTTTTTGGAGTGGACAAAACCTTTTTTTCCCCCTTCTGGGAAGTGTTGGGGGGGGTGGATTTCACGGGGTGGGACGGGACGGAGAAAACCGTTTCTCCTCCATACGAAAACTCGGAAAGAAAGGAATACAGGCAGGCGAAGCGATTCTGTGACCGAACTTTCAATCTTTCATTTGTTTGTTTCCATTGGTTTCAAAAACAAAAATGAAAAAAAAAAGCCTCAAGAAATGGTTGGAATTTGCAATGGCAACTCCAGTTTTTAAATCTCAGCCATCACACTCTCATTCTCTCTCTTTCTTCCCCCTCTCCCTTTTTTTCTTTCTTTCTTTCCCTCTCTCTCTCTCTCTTTCGTTCCCTGTCTCTTTCTTTCTCTTTCTTTTTTCTTGCTCTCTCTTTTCTTTCCCTACACAATACATTTCTCTCTCTTTTTTTCTCTCTCTCTCTCTCCCTTCCCTTTTTTGAAAAGGTGCTATTTCCCCGACTACTGAAGCAACCTTTTTTGAATTAGCAATTTTGCGTATGTATATATTATATATACATATATATATAAGAAAATTGCCTTTGACATTTTCTATTAAAAGAAAGGAAAAAAGAAAAAATGTGTTTTTTTTTTACAAAGGAATAAAATAAAATTGCAAGCAAAAACCAACAAAATGAAAGAGTGAAGGGTTTGCACAGATATTTTCCCCCCTTCCCTTGTATAAAACCCTCCTGGCCATTGGCCT
This sequence comes from Thamnophis elegans, assembly GCF_009769535.1. Lineage (NCBI taxonomy): Eukaryota > Metazoa > Chordata > Lepidosauria > Squamata > Natricidae > Thamnophis > Thamnophis elegans. The sequence goes on along the minus strand of NC_045541.1, from coordinate 178,315,292 downwards.
TTTCCCGGTCCTGCATTCAAATCCAACCGCTTGAGGTTTATGGTGCCCCCACCCTTTCTCCTCTTCCTCTGAAAAAAATAAAAATAAAAAAAAACCTTTGCAGAGAGGAAGGGAGCACTTCTTATTTATTTTGTTTTGTTTCGGTGGGGCTGGGGGATAAAATATCTCTTTTATGGGGATGGGGATAAATAAACCCCGGACAATGGGGATGTTTCTGTTAAACAAAAGACACTTTGAAATGAAATGTTTTGTAATAAATGACACCATTGCAACTGTGCGTAGTAGGTGGGTTTTTAGTGTTTCAGCCTTTTAATATACCAAGAGTGTTTTCTTTTCTCTCTTCCTGTCTTAATGCTGGCTGGGGGAATCCTGGGAGTTGAAGTCCACCCATCTTCTACTCACAAAATTTAAATAACGGTGAGCTTTAGGTTAGGTTTAGGTTAGGTTTAATTTATTTGTATGCCGCCCTTTTCCCTAAAGGGACTCAGGGCGGCTCACAACTCAAAAAAGGAGGGGAAATACAAACAGAGTTACAAAAACATAAAAACCATACATAGTTAAAAGCACAACAGTCATACCATTCGAAGTGGGGCAACGAGTCTTTAGCCCCAGGCCTGTCGGAACAGCCAGGTTTTAAGGGCTATGCGGAAGGCCTGGAGGGTGGTGAGGGTACGAATCTCCACGGGGAGTTCGTTCCAGAGTGTCGGAGCAGCCACAGAGAAGGCTCTCCTCCGGGTAGTCGCCAGTCGACACTGGCCGGCTGATGGAATTCGGAGGAGGCCTAGTCTGTGGGATCTAATTGGTCGAGTGGAGGTAATTGGCAGTAGGCGGTCTCTCAAGTACCCAGATCCAATACCATGAAGGGCTTTGTAGGTGACGACTAGCACCTTGAAGCATACCCGGAGATCAACAGGTAGCCAGTGCAGCTCGCGGAGGATAGGTGTTACGTGGGTGAACCGAGGCGCACCCACGATCACTCGCGTGGCCGCATTCTGGACAAGCTGAAGTCGCCGAATACTCTTCAAGGGCAGCCCCATGTAGAGCACATTGCAGTAATCCAGCCTAGAGGTCACAAGAGCTGAACAATGTAGGGTTTAAATCAGGGATGTCCGACTTCGGCTCCTTTTAAGACTTGTGGACTGAAGTCGTGAAGGCCGGTTGGGGAATTCTGGGAAACGAAGTCCACAAGTCTTAAAGGTTGGACATCCCTGATTTAGATCTAAAACCAACTCTGAAGCCTGCAAAGAATTTCTTTCTCACCAGTGCCCCAAATCGCCTTTTTCTCTCAAGAGAGGCCAAAGTGATGCATCCGCACAACTCCTTACCTTCCCCCCCCTCCCCGAAACCACCACATCTCCTGTCACTTGCTGCTTTGGGCAAAATCTTATTTAGAACTCCTTGTTCTGACCGAGGCTTCCCCAGCAGCACGAAGCTGAGTCCTCGTTCTGATAAAACCCTTTTATTTAATGTACAGTGAATCCCTCTCCAGCCAAGTCTTTCCTCTCCCACAGTCTTTCAAGGTAGTTCGCAATTACCGACCTTGATCAGGCTTGGAGAGAGGCCAGGCCGACATCTTTCGGACACCCACAATACTTGGCAAGAATGCAGGAATGAACTAATCGTCTCCTGCAACCTCCACTCCCCTTTCACTCCTCTTTTATTTTCTCTCGGAGGGGCCATTCACCGTCCACCTGTGGCCTTACTCCCAAGTCAACCCCTGTTCTTTAGCTCTTCCCTTCGTCTGGCAACTCTGTGCATGCGCACACTGGGAACAGGCTCCAGCTGTTCTTCTGCCTCACTGATGTCTGACTCCGAAGGCAGCACATAGCTTCCAGAGGGCCCTGGCCCCCCTCTCTGCCTCCGACACAGAGCCCTCATCAGAGCCTTCCCCAGACTCCAGGACTGGCCCATCTTCCTCCCCAACCTCCTCACTCTCCGAATCTGCTGCCAGCTGTGCTGACCGCTGGAGGGCCACAACAGGTTACTACTCTGTGTAGAGTCCCATTCAAGGTGTGGAAATTCTCTCCTATTAAAGGCACCACCAATTCTCCATAATAGCTCCTCCAAAGGGTTACCAGCCGTTTCGTAACTACGACATGATTCAACCACAGGGAGGTTTTCTATACAGGTAGTCTTCAACGAACGACCACAATTGAGCCCAAAATGTATGTTGCTAAGTGAGAAATTTGTTAGGTGAGTTTTGTCCCATTGTACGATTTTTCTCGCCACGTTGTTAAGTAAACCACTGCGGTTGTTAAATTAGTCCCACGGTTGTTAAGTGAATCTGGCTTCCCCGTTTTGACTTTGCTTGTCAGAAGTTCGGCAAAAGGGGAGAGAGCAGCCGTCATAAATATGAATCAGTTGTCGAGCCTCCGAACGTAATTCACGTGACTACGGGGATGCCACAACGGTCATAAGTGTGAAAAATGGTCATAAGTCCCTATTCTCATTTCTGTAGTGACTTCAAATGGTCACTAACCAAACAGTTGTAAATCGAGGATTATCTGTAGTCTTTTAAAAAACTCTGGAATTTTTTTCCTGCACAGAAGAAACTCTGCCTGATTTCTGTTTTTTTTAAAGGCTGTTTTCAAAGGCTGAGCTTTTGTACAGTCCCCCCCCCCAAAAAAAAAACATAAACTTGCTTGTATAAAATACTTTAAAAAAAATATCTTGCTTTGGCTCCTAAAAAAAGAACATTTGGAGCTGTGAATAATTCTGTTATTCTAAACTCCTGAGACTTAGGACTGTCCAGGGAAAGGATTCACCAATGCTCTCCTCCATTCAGCAGCTGGTCTCCCAGGTCTACCATAGGAAGTCCTTGACTTACAACAGGTCATTTAGTGACCAAAGTTTGCAAGTTTAATAACATTTCTATGCCGCCCAATCCCGTAGGACTCCGGGCGGCTTACAGAACAGAAATAAATCAAAAAATAAAATACAGGGAAAGAAAAGATAGATTTAAAAAACAACACACCATACACTCCGTTCTAAATGGGGCTTCACCGTATTTTGGGGTCAACAGCTCCAGGCCTGCCGGGACAGCCGGGTTTTAGTGGCCTTACGGAAGGCCGAGAGAGTGGGAAGGGTCCGGATATCTGCAGGGAGATCATTCCACAGGGCCGGGGCAGCTACAGAGAAAGACCTCCCCCGAGTAGTCGCCAACCGGCATTGCCCGGTCGACGGTACCCGAAGGAGGCCCAGCCTGTGAGACCTTATGGGTTGTTGGGAGGTATGTGGCAGGAGGCGGTCCCGCAGATATCCAGGTCCCAAGCCATGTAGGGCTTTAAAGGTAACGACCAGCACCTTGAAGCGTGTTCGGAGACCGATGGGAAGCCAGTGCAGCTCGCTGAAAAAAGGCACTGAAAACAAGTTCCTGGGTTCCTCATGACCGAAGTTACATCGTCAGATGATCAGAATTGACTTCTTTGGCAACTGGCTTGTTCTTAGGACAGTTTGCAGTGTCTCCTTTTGCGACCTACTGATGAGCAAAGTCAATGGGGAAGCCACAACTGTGTTACTACACAGTAATTAAGTGAATCATGGCCGTTGTCCAGTTAAGTGAATCCGACACGGCAACCGTCATAAATGCAAGACAGTGAATTTTGATCACAGAGAGGCTGCAACGGTCATAATTATGAGGTCATAAACCACTTCTTTCAGTCTCGTAACTTCAAATGGTCACTGAGTGAACTGTTGTAAGTTGAGGACTACCTATCCTGCCAGACGTTTCTCTCACGGAACTTACGTTTTTACGTCCATCAACAACATTTCCGGTTCTAAGTCGGACGTCCCAATTTTTGTTCTCTCTACACCAGGGGTGGCAAACTCGATGTCATTGAGGGCCGCAGCAGGGGTTGTGCTTGACCTCTGGGGGCCAGGTTGGGCGTGGCTGGGGTGGGCGTGGCCAGATCCGTGTCACTCACGTGGGTGGCCCGAAAGTTCTGCCAGCAAAAACAAGCTCCGAGCTCCATTTTCGGCTGCAACAGCCTCCTGCATACCTCTTGCCAGTGAAAATGGAGCTCGGAAGCTCCACGGCCCTCCCCAGCTGCCTTTTCACTGGCAGAGGCACCGCACACCAGTCCTTCTGTTTCCAGGGCAGCCCGCGGGCCAGATCTAAGCCCCCCCCCTCTCTCCCGCAGGCTGGATCCAGCCCCCAGGCCTTGAGTTTGGTTCCACCACAAATCCGCGAAGCCCTTATCCGCGGAGACATAAGCGCGAAGACTAATTCGCGCCGTTCTAAGCGCTAAGGAAAAAAAGGATGACATAATTGCGGAGGGCAAATCCGCGCATTCCCAAGCACTAAGTACCCTAAACCTAAACCTAAAACAAACCCCTAAACCTAATCCTAACCCTTACCTTAATTGAAATCGGCTTTCTGCCGCGATGCCGTTTTAAAGCGCCCTTCTGTTGCCGCGCTGTTGTCGCGGCGGTGATGACGCACGGTGATGACGTCGCGGCTTTAGCGCCGCGATTTTATCACCGCGATTTATCGCCTTAGAGGCTTTCTTTACACAAGGACCTAAGAGAGGAGGCAGGGGAAGACTCTTGAGGCCACGGAGTCCAACCCTCACTTGGCATCACCCGCAAGAGAAAGGGTTGAGACCTGAAGGAACCCAGCAGAGTCCAGCTCCCGGGCCTTGAATTTGACACCCCTTACCCTGTATCTTAGGTCACCTTTTTTGGGAAACAAAACCGTTTTTGCATTCTTGGATTTAGATTGGATTGGATTTATTACGTTTATATGCCGCCCTTTTCCCCAAAGGGGACTCAGGGCGGCTCATAATTCAGTCAGGGAAGGGGGTACAGACAGGGGATAAAAAGACGAACATAACAATACACAATTTAAAACACACAACAACCATACCATTCGAGGAGGGGGGGGGTCTCCTTCGCTTTACCTTTCCATCAAGCTCCCTTTTGCGTTCTTCATGCTTCCCGTCGCCGCCCCCTCCTGTGTCCCAATCCCTCCGGGCAGCCCCTCCGTCTTCCCTCTCCCTCCCTCCCTCCCTTCTATAAATTAAATCGCTATAAATTGATGTAAACCCCGACATTCTTCCCCGCCCCCAAAGAAAAAAAAATCTGCCAGGATCTGATAACAAAATCTGTTTGGAACAGCTGCCTCCTGACAAGTTTAATAAACTGTATTAATGGTGTCATTATTATTCCCTAATTAAAAGCTAATAACTAAGAGTTAATTGCCTTTAAAAGATGAAGCGGTAGGCAGCTTGGGTGTGGATTTATCTCCATTTTCCCTCTGCTTTGCTTGGCAGGACTGATATTCCGAAGGTAATTAAGGGAGCCCAATTTCATAGGATGCCACTAATCTTGTATCCGTTCAGCCCCTTGAATTTAAATGGTGTGTTTGCCCTTCTCTTTCTCCCTCCCGCCATCACCATGCCACCCCTCTCCTCCTGTGCCCCCTTAGTTGGGTGACAGGCTTGAAACAGCAACGCTGGTGTTGAGGGGCTGGCTGGGCTACTCGCTTTCCCTCTCTCTTCCAGGGGGAATGTTAGAATAATTTTTCCATGGACAACGGAGAGGGTTGCTCTGCCCCTCCTGCCCTGGGCTGGACCAGAGAGAAAGCAGGTGGAGTAACAAGTGGATTCGTCTTTTGGTGTGCCACAGATGGAGCTTCCTTTCTTCCTTTCTGTGCGCGTCTCTCTTTCTCCCATTCATCCACCTTCCTTCCCTCCCTCCCGTCTTCCTTCTTTCCTTCCCATCTATCTGCCTTCCTTCCTGTCTCTTTCTAACATCCATCTTCCTTACTTCCTTCCTTCTTCCTCCCATCTTCCTTCCTGTCTCTTTCTAACATCCACCTTCTTCCTGTCTCTTTCTAACGTCCATCTTCCTTCCTTCCTTCTTTCTCCCATCCTCCTTCCTTCCTGTCTCTTTCTAACATCCACCTTCCTTCCTTCCTTCTTCCTCCCATCTTCCTTCCTTCCTGTCTCTTTCTAACATCCACCTTCCTTCCTTCCTTCTTCCTCCCATCTTCCTTCCTGTCTCTTTCTAACATCCACCTTCTTCCTGTCTCTAACATCCATCTTCCTTCCTTCTTTCTCCTATCTTCCTTCCTTCCTGTCTCTTTCTAACATCCATCTTCCTTCCTCCGTTCCCCCTTCCCTCTTGTCCCTTTCTTTCCTTCCTCTGTTTTTCTCTCTCATTCATCTCCCTCCCTCTTTCCTTCCCTTTTTCATTTGTCTCTTTCTCTTCTTTCTTTTCCCTTTCTCTCTTTTTTCCCTCCCCCCTCCTATTCCTCCCTCCCTGTCTCTCATACAACAGAGAATTAACACAACAGCCCTGGAACCCGAGTAGATGCTGTAACTCAGAACAGCAACACAGAGGCATCAGAAGAAGGGCAGGGGCTGTTAGGGAGCCCTTAGATCTCCTCTCCTCCGCAGTTGGCCCTCCAATCCTCACATTAAATGAAGCTTGAAGGGAGGGGTGACAATTCAGGGGGATCCCTTGCATTGTGAGTGAGTGGGTATGTGTGTCAAAGATGGTATTCAGCAGGTTCTAACAGGTTCTGGAGAACCGGTAGCGGACATTTTGGGTAGTTCGGAGAACTAGTACATACCACCTCTGGCTGGCCCTGCCCCCATCTATTCTCTGCCTCCTGAGTCCCATCTGATCGGGAGGGAATGGGTATTTTGCAGTATCCTTCCCCTGCCATGCCCATCAAGCCACACCCACCATGCCATGCCACGCCCACCAAGCCACACACACAGAACCCATAGTAAAAGTTTTTGAATCCCACCACTGGTGTGTGTGTAAGAGAGGGGGAGAGGGAGATACCTTTTATTCATCTCTGGGAATTCCCTCTGCAAACAGTGAAAGGGGGCTCTTTAAAAAAGATATTTTCTTCTTTCAAGCTTCAAGCGAACGCTGGTTGGGCTTATTGAAGCCTCGCTTATCCGAAAGACACCTCACAAAAGGAAAGGCAATTGGGAGGGAGGGAGGGAAGAAAGAAAGAAAGAGAAAGAAAGAAAGAAAGAAAGAAAGAAAGAAAGAAAGAAAGAAAGAAAGAAAGAAAGAAGACACAAGCTCCAGCAATCCCATTTATCTGGGAAGTTCGGTGAGGAAGGAATTGGGGGCAGGGAGAAGATCCAAGCCCCTTTGGGGGAGGTTCCTGCCTCCCTCTTGATGCTTTCCAACGAAGCAGCCGGAAGGAAGGAAGGGAGGGAGGGAGGGAAGGAAGGAAGGAAGGAAGGGCTCCATTGGGGTTGCAAGCAGGCATTCTTTCGAATTCCGTGTGGGCTTTTGGTCAGCCAGATAAAATACAGGCAGTCAAAAAAGCTGCCACAATCCTAAATTGCATTAACAGAGGGATACAATCAAGATCAAAGGAGGTACTAATCCCATTCTATAAAGCCTTAGTAAGACCACACCTAGAATACTGCATCCAGTTTTGGTCACCACGCTATAAAAAAAAAATTGGAGACTCTAGAAAGAGAGCAGAGAAGAGCAACCAAGATGATGAGAGGACCGAGGCTTAAACATATGGGCGCAGGACTTCCTTTCGGAGCTCCAGGCGGTCGACCAAGTTTAAGGTTTTAAGGTTTATTAAAATTTGTATGCCGCCCACTCCCATCGGGACTCTGGGCGGCTCACAGCAAGACAAAAACAGTTTAAATTTAAAAAGAGAAAAATACAATATTAAAAATTCACATCATCCATTACATCTAAGCGGGGGCTGGATATCCATCAACAGCCCCAGGCCTGCCGGAACAACCAGGTCTTAACGGCTTTACGGAAGGCCGGGAGAGTGGTAAGGGTCCAGATCTCTGCGGGTAGATCGTTCCACAGGGCCGGCGCAGCAACAGAGAAGTGGTGTGCTGCTATCTGAATCAAGCCAAAGAGGACTACAAGAGGCAGACAGGTCTCGGCGTGCAGTGCCAGAGTTGGCTGTGGGAGATCGCGTGTGGCTGTCCACGTGACACCTTCCGTCCCACCGGCCAGCTAAGAAGTTACCTTGGGCCGTTCCCGGTGGAGGCCATCATCAACCCGGTGGCCTATCGCCTGACCCTGCCACGCTCGATGTGAGTGCACCCGGTGTTCCATCGCTCGCTCCTGATCCCTGAGCGGTCGGCTTGTCCTCTCCGCCCACCTTCTCCGCCCCAGCCGTCACCGCGTGAGACGGAGAAGCAGCTTACGCACGAAGTGGCCCAGATCCGGGACTCGAGATGGCTAAAGAGACGATTCCAGTACTTGGTGGACTGGACGGACGATGGGCTGGACGGGGGGACTTGGGCCGATGTGATGGATGTGCACGCCCTGCTTTAGTGCGAGCCTACCATGCACAATATCCCTTGAGGCCGCACCCTGAGCATCAGACCCGGGGGAAGGGCCCTGCGGTGAGGGATAGTGTTGTGGCCCAGCGGTTGTGCTGCTGATGGACTCGGATAGTGAGGAACCATATGAGTCTGCCCTGGAAGATGTGGAGGACCCTGGGCAGGGTTCAGACTCAGAGCAGGGACCAGAGAGGCTGGTTGGCCACCAGGAGGCGCCTGAGGCATGGAGCAGTGGGGAGGATCAGAGGCAGTTTGTCCCTGATGCTCGATTGAGAAGGGCCGAGAAACGGAAGCAGCAACTCCGTAGGCAGATTCACAGAAGATGATTAAGCACAGGTGGTTGTGGATTGGCCCCTCCCAAGAGAGTTTATAAGTGAGGCATTGGGAGGGGACATTTGCAGGAAACAACCGTTCGAACTAGTAGCTAAGAAAATCTGTCTGTATTCTAGCCGTGTCTGTTTGTTGGGATTATCTGTGTTGCTTCATTTGAACTATCTGGGTTGCTGCCAAGCGATTCTATTGAATGTGAGTTGCCTGGGCCCTCAGCCAAAGGATTCGTTATCTCAGTAATTGAACAGTGGCAAACAGCCAAGCCTGTGTTCTGGTTTATTCACAGGCCAGGGGTTGGCAGAACACCTATTGTAGCTCACTTTCTAGCACAATTTCTTCACGATTCCTCTCTCTCTGCATACACTCCTGTCAATTATCTCCTTTAAGTAGTTTCAGTCTTTCCATTAACCTAATTTGTTTCCATTAGCTCTCTCCATGATGTCTCTCTTGCTATGTTAAGGCATATCTTCCTGATTCTTCTGATCATCTAAAAAAAAAACCTGTTGTTAACTATCTCCTTCTATTTCAGTGTTTCTCAACTTTGACCCTTTAAAGAGGAGAGGAGTGGAGGATGGATAGATGGACAGGCAGATGGATGGATGGATCAATGAAAAGATGAATGGATGGATGGAAAGATTGATAGATAAAGAGATGGATGGATGGGCAGGAGGATGGATGGATGCTCGGCGGGCGGATGGATAGATGGAGAATCATGGATGGATGGATGAAAAGTTTGATGAATGGATAGATGGATGGATAAAGAGATGGATGGATGGATTGGTTCATGGAGAGATGGATTGATGGAGAGACAGTTGGAAGAATGAATGGATGGATGGAGAATCATGGATGGATGGATGAAAAGTTTGATGAATGGATAGATGGATGGATAAAGAGATGGATGGATGGATTGGTTCATGGAGAGATGGATTGATGGAGAGACAGTTGGAAGAAAGAATGGATGGATGGAGAGACATGGATGGATGGATGGATGGATGGATGGATGGATGGATGGATGGATGGATGGATAGATAAAGAGATGGATGGATGGGCAGGTGGATGGATGGATGGTTGGCGGGTGGGAGGATGGATAGATGGAGAATCATGGATGGATGGATGAAAAGTTTGATGAATGGATAGATGGATGGATAAAGAGATGGATGGATGGATTGGTTCATGGAGAGATGGATTGATGGAGAGACAGTTGGAAGAATGAATGGATAGATGGAGAATCATGGATGGATGGATGAAAAGTTTGATGAATGGATAGATGGATGGATAAAGAGATGGATGGATGGATTGGTTCATGGAGAGATGGATTGATGGAGAGACAGTTGGAAGAATGAATGGATGGATGGAGAGACATGGATGGATGAATGGATGGATGGATGGATGGATGGATGGATAAAGAGATGGATGGATGGGCAGGTGGATGGATGGATGGTTGGCGGGTGGGAGGATGGATAGATGGAGAATCATGGATGGATGGATGGATGGATGGATGGATGGATGGATGGATGGATAAAGAGATGGATGGATGGGTTGATTCATGGAGAGATGGATTGATGGAGAGACAGTTGGAAGAATGAATGGATGGATGGAGAGACATGGATGGATGAATGGACAGGAGGATGGATGGATGGATGGTGGGTGGGCGTGAGGATGGATAGATGGAGAGTCATGGATGGATGGATGAAAAGTTTGAAGAATGGATAGATGGATGGATGGATAAAGAGATGGATGGATGGATTGATTCATGGAGAGATGGATTGATGGAGAGACAGATGGAAGAATGGATGGATGGATGGATAGACATGGATGGATGGATGGATGGATGGAGAGACATGGATGGATGGATGGATGGATGGATGGATGGAGAGACATGGATGGATGGATGGATGGATGGATGGATGGATGGAGAGACATGGATGGATGGATGGATGGATGGATGGATGGATGGAGAAACATGGATGGATGGATGGAGAGACATGGATGGATGGATGGATGGATGGATGGAGAGACATGGATGGATGGATGGATGGATGGATGGATGGAGAGACATGGATGGATGGATGGATGGATGGAGAGACATGGATGGATGGATGGATGGATGGATGGAGAGACATGGATGGATGGATGGATGGATGGATGGATGGATGGATGGATGGAGAGACATGGATGGATGGATGGATGGAGAGACATGGATGGAGAGACATGGATGGATGGATGGATGGAGAGACATGGATGGATGGATGGATGGATGGATGGAGAGACATGGATGGATGGATGGATGGATGGATGGATGGATGGATGGATGGATGGATAGAGAGACGGATGGATGGATGCTCCCTCTTAGAAACTTCATGTAGAGGTTGAAGAGAATGAGGGGAAGACTCAAACCTCCTCTTCTCCATATTGTACTCCTTTTCTTTCCCGCATTTTCCTTTTCTAAATCAGCAGGATGGATTTTATTATCTCCCCCCTCCTGCCCCTCCCTCCCCACCCACTGGAAAATTCATTTAGCGACCGTCTCAAGGTGCATCACCCCATCTTGGCAAAATAAATAAACAGAGGCCAGCAGGGAGGAAGGAGAAGATTAGAAACTCTTCGATGGGGGTCTGCGATAATTAAAAAGATGATGCCGGAACATAATTCTTAATTAAAGTGTAATGAGATAAGAATTTGTGTAGTCTGTTTTTGTTCTGGGTTGGGTGAGGAGAGGCGCAAACTTCCACCTTAATTATGTGATTTAGATCTGACATGCCCGAGATATAATTAGTTATCTTGGCCCCCTCCTCCTCCCCCATTTGGGGTGGGGGGGAAGAGGAGAATTTAAACTTTATTTAGATGAGAAAATTGGGCTGTTTCAGGTTAGTTAGGAAACATTCCTGGGTGAGGGGGAGTTATTATTATTTTAATTAAAAAGAAAGGCAGGCCAGGTGGAACGAAGGGGGTGTGGAAGGAAAGGCACCCCCCGTCTGTTACTCCGACTCACAAATTTTATGCAGAGGCAAACTGGTTTTCATGAACCGCAGCTTCCACATTCAGTAATTGGAAAGAAAAGGGGCGACTAGGCTGCCATCTGTTTTTTGAATTTGGCCCCTTTAAAAGGGGGGGGGGACTTCAACTCCCAGAATTCCCCAGCCACTTAAAACATCTCTGGAACTTCCTGACACTGGATTCACATTTGACAGAGTACCTTGGAGTTGTTCTGACCGAGGCTTCCCGAGAGCATGAAGCCAACTCCTTGTCCTGACAAAAAAACCCTTTTATTCATTGACTGTGGATTCTGCTCCTTCACATCCAGCAAAGTCTTTCAAGGGAAGATTTACGGTCACAGACCTTCTCTGGCTTGGAGAGCTGCCAGGCCGAGATCTGCAGAACTTGGCAAGGAGCCTCGGAGAGTCACAAACGAATTAAGCAAACTAATTGTCTCCTGCAAACTCCACTCTCCTTTCGCTCCTCTTTTATTCACCGTCCACCTGTGGCCTTACTCCCAAGTCAACCCCTGTTCTTTAGCTGTTCCCTTTGTCTGGCCACTCTGTGCATGCGCACACTGGGAACAGGCTCCAGCTGTTCTTCTGCCTCACTGATGTCTGACTCCGAAGGCAACTGATAACTGTTCAGAGGGCCCTGGCCCCCTCTCTGCCTCCGACACAGAGCCCTCATCCGAGCCTTCCCCAGACTCCAGGATTGGCCCAGGTTCCTCCCCAACCTCCTCACTGTCCGAATTTGTGGCCAGCTCTGCTAGCTGCTGAGGGCTCACACCAGGAGTACCTTAACCACTGTTGCTGTTTTTAAGTCAGCCCCTTTAAGACAGGTGGACTTCAAACTCCCAGAATTTCTCAGCCTACAGGTAAAGGTCTCTGGAACTTCGCCCCACTGGATTCATACGAATCCTCAACTTACAACATTTTGCTCAGTGACTATTTGAAGTCACAGCAACATTAAAAAGGGGACTTAATGACCGATTTTCACAGTTATGACCATTGCAGCATCCCCACAGTCATGTGATTTACATTCGGATGCTTGACAATTGACTCACATTTACGACTGTTGCGGTATCCCGGGGTCACTGGATCCGCTTTGACCACCTTCGGACAAGCAAAGTCAACGGGGAAGCCAGATTCACTTAACAACCGGGTTACTAATTTCACAACGGCAGTGAATCCCTCGACACATGCGGTAAGAAAAGTCGTAAAACGGGACAAAACTCACAAATTTCTCGCTTGGCAACAGAAATGTCGAGGTCAATTGTGCTTATAAGTTGGGGGCAACCTGTATTTGACTAAAACATTGGTTTTTTTGAACTTGGCCCCTTTAAGACAGGTGGAATTCAGCTCCCAGAATCCCTCAGCCTATAGAGCGATGTTTCTCAACCTTGGCAACTTGAAGATGTCTGGACTTCAACTCCCAGAATTCCCCAGCCAGCATTCGCTGGCTGGGGAATTCTGAGACTTGAAGTCCAGACATCTTCAAGTTGCCAAGGTTGAGAAACACTGCTATAGAGAAAAGTCCTGGAACTCCCTACCACTGGACTCCTGCTTGACAAGAACGCCTTGGGACTAAAACATTGTTTTTGTGAACTCAGCCTCTTTTAAGACGAGTGGACTTCAACTCCCAGAATGCCCCAGCCTGCAGGGGAGGGGGGGGGGAACCTCCTGCCACTGGATTCATGTTTGACAGAGTACCTTGGAACTAAACCACATTTTTTTTTTGAACTTGTACTTTTTAAGACAGGTGGACTTCAACTCCCAGAATGCCCCAGTCGTTCCTGGCTGTTAAATTGAGAACCACCTGTACATCCCCCCCCCCCCAACAGCTCTACACATCCGCCTGAGAGTCCAGCTAGCAACCAATTAGGGAGCCAATCAGGGCTGTTCACTGATCCCTGCAAAGAATCCAGATGTTTTCCCATCCTTTTTTTAATTTCTCTTTGTTTTCCTGGCTTCAGGCAGAGCACCGAATCAATGACTCACAAGCTGCTGGTGTGTGTGTGTGTGTGTGTGTGTGTGTGTGTGTGTGTGTGTGTGTGTGTGTGTTTTCCCCCCTTTTGTCTAAGAAGACACCGTAAGAAATATGGGTCCTTGGGGGCCTCCAGAGCTTCCCCCATAAAAAAAGGAACTGGAGAGTTAAGAGTCTTTGCAGCGTCTCAGGTTCAAATATATATAATATTTATTTATTTTCAAAAGGGGGAAGGTGTTATATGTTGCAGGGAGAGAACAGGAATTTTGCATTTGTATTCCCTCCGTGTTGGGCTCCTGCGTTCTCCGCCTTCCTTCTAACAGCATGGCAGAATTATGTGGCATGGATGGAGGGATTCGGGGGCCTCCTCCTTTCCCTCCCCCCCTTCTGCCTGGGATGGTTAATCTGGATCTTCCCTCAGCTTCCCCAGAACCTCTTCAGGGCTGTAAATCTGGTTTTTCCTTCTATGTGCAGGAAGGGAGGAAAGGAAGGGAGGGATGGAATAAAAAGGAGGAAAAAGTAGAAAGGAGTAATAAAAGGAAAGGATAGAAAAGGAGAGAGGCTTAACAGGAGAGAGAAGGAAAGAAAAATGGAAGGAGAGGAGAGAAGAAGGAAGGAAGGAACAAACAAAGGAAGGAAGAAACAAACGAAGGAAGGAATACAAATATTTGATGGGGAAGGAAGGGAGAGGGAGGGAGGAAGGAAAGAAAAGAAAGAAAAAAAGAAATTAAGAAAGAAAGAAAGAAAGAGAAAGAAAAGGAGAAAGGATTAGGAGTGAGGAAGAAAGGAAAAGGGGAAAGAGAGGAAGGAAGGAAGGGGAGGGAGGGAGGTAAAGAAAGAAAGAAAGAAAGAAAGAAAGAAAGAAAGAAAAGGAGAAAGGATTAATGGGCGTGAGGAGGAAAGAAGACTGCAGGATGTGGAGCCCACCTCAACCCCAAGCCCGCCCCCCACCCAGCCTTCCTGGCCTGGTCGACTTGGTGGGGCTGTCAAGGGACCTGATCCAGCCTCCTTCTCCGGACATTATTTCAATAACGGCCGTTTCATCATCACAGAAGTCCCCAGTTCTCTTCCGTAAATTCATAATCAGTTTTTAATTTTAGCATTGCATCTCAAGCCTCTTGTAGAGCCCAATTAATTCATGGGATACTGTCCTTCCTTCTTCCCTCCCTCCTTTTCTCTCCTTTCCTCTCCTTCCCTTTTTCCTTTCTTCCTCTTTCCTATTAATCCTTTTTCATTTCTTTCTTTCTCTTTCCTCCCTCCCTTTTCCTTCCATCCATTTCTTCCTCTCTCCTTTCCTCTCCTTCCCTTTTTCCTTTCTTCCTATTAATCCTTTCTTTCTCTCTTTCTTTCTTTTCATTCTTTTTCCTTTCCTTTTTTCCTTTTCTTCTTTCCTCCCTCCCTCCCATCCCTTCCCTTCCCTACCACCATCTGTCTCTTGTCTCCTTCCTCAACTTTTCCATTTTTTTGAGAGGCCTTGGAGGCAGCTTGGCAGTGGTTCCCCCCCCCCTTCCTTCCCTAAGATAATTGCTTTTCTATTTTCATTTTCCTGTAATCTTGTACAAGGGAGACCAGGTGGGAGAAAAAACGAATGTCAGAAAACTCTACTCAGCCCAGCTCCTCCTCTGGTCTGCAGGGACTCCTGTCTTCAAAAGCCTCCCTTGCTTGTCACACTCTGGGGCGGAGAGGCGGGGGGCGGGGGCTGCACTTGGAGAGACCTGCGTTCCAATCCTCCCCACCTTGTAAAGCCACAAAAAACTGGCTGGGGTTTCAAACTCCACTTGTGGGGGCCATCTCAACTCTCCCTGGGCCCTCTCTCTGGACCGACAGTCCCTTCCCCCCCCCCCCTATTAGGAATAAGGTCAACCCATACAATTTTTATATTTGGGAAGGGAGGCCACAAGGAGATCCTGTGGGTGACAAAGACAAAGGTGCCATGAGAAAGTGGCTGGCACTCAAGTGGCAATGAAACAATCCCCCTTCCTCCCCCCCGCCCCCATTCCCGCAGGCCAAGTGAGCTCTTCTTACCCAGGGAGATGGACTGTGTATGAATAAAAGCTCCTGTTTCCAGAAGCAGGAAATAAAATGATAAGTGAAATAAAAGAAATATCTGCAGCTCGCCAGATCTTGTGGCAAGGAGTTGCACAAGCTCCAGAGTTTCTAGAAGCAAGAAATAAAAAAGTAAAATAAAATACAAAATAAAATAAATATTTGGAGCTCACCCTAACTTGTGGCAAGGAGTTGCACAGGGTCTTTGCAGGAACAGAAAAGGGGGAGGGAATCTCTTTTTCTGAAAGGTCTCCCAGTTGGGCTGCAGAAATGCGCTGGGGGGCCTAGAGAGCAACCAAGAGGCGCCCCAAATCTCTCGCTGTTGCCCCTGATGGCCAACAAGGAAGGGAGGGAGAGGGAGGGACAGGAGGAGAGAGGGAGGGAGGGAGAGAGGGGAAGAGGGGAAATTTACTGGCTGCGAAGCTCCGAAGCTGAGCTACCTTGCGAAAACGAGGCATTTAAAAGGAAAATATAGGACAAATAGCGTCCCAACGTTTTAATGTTTCATATTGTTGCTTTTACTGATTGTAAGCTGCCTAGAGTTGCTTCTAGCGAGATGGGTGGCATATGAAGAAAAAAGGGAAGGAAGGAAGGAAGGAAGGAAGGAAGGAAGGAAGGAAGGAAGGAAGGAAGGAAGGAAAAGAGAAAGAGGAGGGTGGAAGGAAGGAGGGGAAAGAGAAAGAAAGAGGAATAGAGAAAGAAAAAGAAAGGCAGGAAGATGGAAGGAAGGAAGGAAGGAAGGAAGGAAGGAAGGAAGGAAGGAAGGAAGGAAGGAAGGAAGGAAGAGGGGAAAAAGATTCGGAGACTCTAGAAAGAGTGCAGAGAAGAGCAACAAAGATAATTAGAGCAATTGGAGACTAAAACATATGAAGAACGGTTGCAGGAAGTGCGTATGTCTAGTTTAATGAAAAAAAGGACCAGGGGAGACACAATAGCAGTCTTCCAATATCTCAGGGGTTGCCACAAAGAAGAGGGAGTCAAACTATTCTCCAAGGCACCTGAGGGTAGAACAAGAAGCAATGGGTGGAAACTAATCAAGGAGAGAAGCAACCTGGAATTAAGGAGAAACAGTGGGGGCAATTAATCAGTGAAACAACTTGCCTCCAGAAGTTGTTAGTGCTCCAACATTGAAGGTCTTTAAGAAGAGACCGAACATCCGTTTGTCTGGAATGGACAGGGTCTCCTGCTTGAGTGGGGGGCTGGACTAGAAGACCTCCAAGATCCCTTCCAACTCTCTTTTTTCTGTTTCTCCAACATCCATAGAGGGTAACAGGGAAAGCCATGCCTTGCTCCATTCTGACCGTCGTAAGGATAGGCCAAGTGGTGGAATTATTCTTTTTTTACTACTGGTTCTGTGGGCGTGGCTTGGTGGGCGTGGCAGGGGAAGGATACTGCAAAATGCCCATTTCCTCCCGATCAGCTGGGACTCGGGAGGCAGAGACTAGATGGGGGCGCGGCCAGCCAGAGGTGGTATTTGCCGGTTCTACAAACTACTCAAAATTTCTGCTACTCGTTCTCTGGAACTGGTCAGAACCTGCTGAATAACCACCTCTGGAGAAGACCCCTCCTGGCATCCAAATGTCATTTCCGAAATCTTTCAGAATATTTCTTGCCTGCTTCTTCCTTTCCTCTTGACGGGTAATCCGAAAGATAAATGGCCTTCTGTCATTCTTTGATCTTAACCAAATCTCTCTGTAAGAAGAGTAGGGTTTTTTTTAAAACAGGTTGACTTTTCAACCCAGCCCGGTTGAATTCATCTCAGGGCGAGGGCAGCCGTGCCATCCGGACAGAGGCTGGCACCCCGAGCTGATTGTGGGTCTCCAAGCCTTGTGCCCAACTTCACACCAGTCTGGGAGGCCAGGAGCCGTGTTAGGAGAGAGTCCTGAGCCTGACCCACAACAGGGAGAAGTTGAGAGAGAAGAGAAAGGAATTCTGATTTGGAGGGTGAAGGGTAGAAAGATTAATGTGTGGTTAACGGATGACTTGACTTACGACGGTTTGTTTAGTGACCATTTGGAAGTGACAAAGGCATCAAAAAAAGGGACAGGATCATTTTTCATACTTACGGCCGTGGCACCATCCCTATGGTCACATGATAATAATTCAGACTTTTGCCAACTGACTCATATTTATGACGGTGGCAGCGTCCTGGGGTCACGTGATCCCTTCTTGCGACCTTCTGACAAGCAGAGTCAATGGGGAGGCTGGATTCACTTAACAACCATGTGACTAACTTAACAACCGCAGCGATTCACTTAACAGCCATGGCAAGAAAAGTTGTAAGACAGGGCAAAGCTCAGTTAACAACGGTCCTACTTAGCAACAGGAATCTTGGGTTTGATTGTGATTGTCAGTTCAGGGACTATCTGTGATATGGGTTTTGTTAGTGTTGCCCTAAAGCACACTCAGCTTTCCTGTTAGGTATGAATGAGGGAGCTTCATATTATTGTTTTTTTTAAATAAATCATAATATTGAAATAAAAGTTATTTATTTTCTTGTCTTGCCTTTTGGCCTTGAAAATATCCACCAATGAATGAATTAATGAATGAGGATGGAAGAAAGGAAGGAGGGAGAGGAGGCGGGGAGGAAGGAAGGAAGGAGGGAAGGAGAAAGAAAGGAGGGAGGAAGAAGAAAGGAAGGAGGCAGGAAAGGAAGGAGGGAAGGAAGGAAGGAGGAAGAAAGAAAGGAGGGAGGAAGGAAGGAGGGAAAGAAGGAGGGAGGAAGGAGGAAGAAGGGAGGGAAGGAAGGGAGGAGGAAGGAAGGAGGGAGGGAGGAAGAAGAAAGGAAGGAGGCAGGAAAGGAAGGAGGGAGGGAAGAAGAAAGGAGGGAGGGAAGGAAGGGAGGAAGGGAGGAAGGAGAGTATCCCATGAATTAATTGGGCTCTCCAAGAGGCTTGAGATACGATACCAAAATTAAAAACTGATTATGAATTTACAGATTGGAACAGATAGCTTCTCAGATTATGAAAATCTTATTGAAAGTTATTGAAATAATGTCTGGAGAAGAATGCTGGAGAAGGAAGGAAGGAAGGAAGGAAGGAAAGAAGGAAAGAAGGAAAGAAGGAAAGAAGGAAAGAAGGAAAGAAAGAAAGAAGGAAGGAAAGAAGGAAGGAAAGAAGGAAGAAAAAAGTGGGAAAAGGGAGGGAGCAAGGAAGGGAGGAAAGAAAGAATAAGACCAGCGCAATTTACGGCTGTAATTCCGCACTCAATTATCGTCGTAAATCAAGGGCAACCTATATTTCCAATAGTGTTGTGTTTCAAAGCTCGAATTGCTCGTCCTTAAAGTCAGTGACTGAGAATTTGCTTATTGTGCTGAGTCTAAACAGGATATAAAGTTATGGGGCTCGGCCAGATGTCCTCTCTTGGCCCCCTCCAACTCCTCAGGCTTTATTGCATTGCGGATTCCTGATCCGTGAGGCAGGGGCTTCCATCATGTCCACCGGCTAAGTCACAGCGGCAACAGCTGCTTCGCATCCATTGCGGAGATAATATATTACGGGGCCTGCAACATCCAAGGCATGAATTAATCCTGAGGCGCAGAAGGCAGCCAAACAACCTTTGTCGGGGAAAAATAATATAAACTCGCCTGCACCGGCTCAAGGGCTGCACTGCGGCCGGTGAGAAAAAGGGCATGGCCAGCCTGCCCAAAAGGCAGCCGGCCCTGTTTGTGTGTGTCTCTGTGTTTCTCTGTGTGAGAAAATTAAGAAGGGAAAAGGACTGATGGCTTCAAAACCTTAGAGCAGGGGAGTCAAACTCGATTTCATTGAGCGCTGCATCAGGCTTGTGTTTGACCTTGTGGGGGCTGGGGTGGATTTGGCCACGGTGGGCGTGGCCAGCTTGATGTCACTTGTGTTGGGGATGCCTGTGGTGGCCGAGTGCTCTGCCAGCAGAAATGGGCTCCGGAGCTCCATTTTCGCTGGCAGAAGCACTGCAGGCCGGTCCTTTGCTGTTTCCAGGGCAGCCCCGTGGGCCGGATCTAAGCACCCCGCGGGCCGGATCTGGCCCCCGGGCTTTGAATTTGACACCCCTGCCTTAGAGCCTTTCTTTACACAAGTGGGGAGGCACGGGAGAACTCTTGAGGCCATGCAATCCAGTCCAACCCTAATTTGGAGTCACCCGCCAGAGAAAAGGTTGGTCTTGATGACCTGAAGGGAACCCGTTCCACTCGAACAGCCTCGATTCCCCTCGACGCCTGTTGATTTCTAAGTGGATGTGTCTCCGGTGGGACATTCAGAGAGCTCGCACGACGGTGAAGCCCCAATGACTTGGATTGTGGCCAGGCAGTGGGGAGAAGAGATATTTGGGGTGGGGTGGGCTGCCTCGAGTTTCCCGCACGTCTGAACAGGAGATTGGAGTCAGAAGAAGAGGGGGAAACACCCTTTTATGGCAGGATAAGGATTAGGCTTGGCTAACAATGGGACATAGGCAGCGGTGGGATCCTACCGGTTTAACAACTGGATTGGTGATCGCGCGGGGCACGGTTTTGAGAAAAACTACCTTCTGCATTACTGCTGGGGAGGAAAATAGCTGAGCCACAGCACTCCACTCTGCCACGTGACCCAGCTGAGACGATAAAGGTGAATAAAGTGCAGGGGTGACTAGTCAGGCCCACTTCATCAGCAGAGCGAACCAGTTTGCTCCCAGCTGATGGTCGGAGCTACTGGTTCTGTCAGCCTCTGCTTTGCTGTTGCTTCGGCTGCCATGAAACGGGGAGGGAGGGCATGGTATTTGGGAGGGGTTACTAATTGTGCTGGAGGAAGGTTCTGGAGCTCAGCTGCCTGTCGGACTACGCATGCGTAGGAGATTCCCGCCAGGACTAACGGCACCGACATTCCATCTTCGTGATGCCTTTTGAAGTTATCTCGCACCTGACACTTGGAAGAATTATGATTGGACTGTAGCTGTGATGCCAAGGGGTGGGGAATGGGCTATTCTATATATCAATCGCTTTCGCGCCTAAATAGTCAGTCTTCGCTTCGCTATGCCTTTAATCATTTATAATTAGTAAAAGTACACTTGATTTCTACTAATGGAGTCTCGTGGTCTTCTTTCCTAATTATCTAATGGAGAGGTTCTGACAGGTTCGCCCGAACCAATCCGAACCGGTAGAATCCCAACCCTGGATGTAGATGGCATTGCGAGGAGAGGTGCAGATGGGGAGCCATCAGTGTGTCTGTCTGTGTCTGACTTTCAGCCAAGTTCACAGGACCTTGGGACACAGCGACGGTCGTCAGTATGAACCAGTTTCCAGACACCCAAATTTTGATCATGAGATCCTGGAGATGCTTCGTTGTAACTCTGAAAAATGGTCCCAGGTCACTTTTTTTCAGTGCTGTTTTAACTTTGAACGGTCACTACATGAACTGTTGTAAGTTGAGGACTATCTGGACAAGGCTTGCTGGAAACCAGAAGTAAGCAAGCGGTCGTAAGTTGAGGACTACCTATATAGTAAGCCATTATTAGTATCAGCAGTACGAAAGATGTTTTGTTTTGGTTTTTAATCCACAGGATGATTAGTTTTGATACTAAAAAATTGTATTTTACTATCCGGAATACAATTTACAGCCTGGAGAATTTGATGCTTCCTTGCTTTGGCCCTGTCCCAATTTCTGGAAAATAATACACCGTTTGGGTAACTTGACATTATGCCTTTGCGCATTTTCCAGTTACGGTGGAAATAAAAGCCAAGGAAGATGGGATTGCAACAGCCCTCGGTCCCTTTGGGGGATTAAAATAAATTTATTTGAACTCTTTGCAGAGCTCAAACAGGATGGCTGGGCCAGAAGGCCCTGTTAAATTCAGGTTTTTGACATAGGTTGCATTCAGACGGAGTTCCCAACCTGGATGAAAATCAGATTGTTAGATCTGTCAGATTATAAATCTGCCCACTTTGGTAGTGAGTAATTTGAGGTTTGCTGGCAAAAAGAATAATTTGATGTTATATTCAATATTGGCACCACAACGCTTGATCTGAGCACGGGGCACAAACCTATAGGGCAATCTTTTTCAACCTCTGCCATTTTAAGATGGGTGGACTTCAACTCTCAATGCTCAACGCTCAAGAGGTTTCGTAGATCAGCCGTGGACCTCAACTTACGAAGAAGGTCACATCCTGAGACAAAGGCCAGCAAAATCTCAAATTGGCTTGTGGGAGTGGGGGGCACAGGCAGAGAAAGGAACCACCCTGCTCGTTCTCTGCAAGGGGCTCCGGCAATCCCCGAGACCCCCGAGCAAATTCCCTGTTTTAGCAACGGAAGAAGTGTCGCAAGGACGTTTCTGCCCAATTCTAGGACCAGTGTGGTCTGGCCGACCAATTTGGCACATTCTTCTCCCTTCTCCCTCCCAGCCCCCTTTTACCCACCCCAAATAAACACCTTTTCCAACACCTTGTGGTTTTTCTTTTTTTTCTTTTCCAGACAATCTTCCTTTAATACAAAGTCAATATATATATCTACATACAGAGTGGCGTGGCGACCACTTCAGACCATTTTTTTCCCCGCTTGGCATCGTAGGCTGCTGGCGCCAGGGCCTCGCTTTCGCAGAAAGGAGGGGAGGAGGGCCATTGGAAAGAAAAAAGGGCAGCTCGTCCCATCCGGCCCCTCGACAGCCCGCCTCCCCCACCCCCACCCCCACGTACTTTTCCTCCCCGAAAGGCCCTGCTAAAATAAGCTTTTCTTTTTCTTTTTCTAATGTCCAAAACTTGTAAAGAAAGTTTAGCAAACAAGACGGGGAGGGAGAGCTCACAAATATATATATAGAGGGAGATTTTTTTAAAAATACCATTCTGATCAAGCCAAGGGAATTCGTTTCCTGGCCTCCCCCCCCCCTTTAAAAAAAAAGAAGAAACAGGTTTAGGTTTTTCAACCCAGATGTTTAGCTGGAAATGATCCTTCAGAAGCAACAGTGGGACTTGAACCCAGGACTGGACAGGGTGGAAGATGGAGGGGGGACCCCTGGGATGGGCCATGACTTGGCTCGGTACCGTACCTTTGTCTATATATATTTATATACTTATAGTGATATGTGTCTATTGCTGCTCGTATGGACCATTCCTTTCGGGAAAAGATCTACAGGTCAGGCCTCACCAACACAATTGAGCCCCAAATTTTTGTTGTTAAATGAGACAGTTGTTAAGCGGGTTTTGGCCCCATCTTATGACCTTTCCCTTGTTAAATGAATCTCTGCAATTGATAAGTTAGTTACATGCTTGTTAAGTGACGGTGGCTTCCTGGCCGGAAGATCGCCAAAAGGGGTCATGTGACCCCAGGGACACTGAGACTGTCACAATTGTGAGTCAGCTGTCAAGCATCCGAATGTGAATCACGTGACTATGAGGGAACACTGCAACGGTCGTTAAGTAGGAACCAGTTGCCAAGGGTCTGAATCTTGGTCACATGACTGTGGGGAGGCTACAGAAGTTGTTCTGTGTAGAAAATGGTCATAAGGATAACTTTTTTCAGTGTCGGTGTAACTACGAACCGTCACTAAATGAAATGCTGTAAGTTGAGGACTCCCTGTGCTTTACTGCCTTGAGGGTTCAGCAGCCTTTATCCAGAGAAGCGCCCACCTTGCCAGGGGAAAGAGGCCAATTTTCGGAGGGTCCATTCTCCTCCCTCTGAAGGATAGATGCACCAAGCGGTTCTCTCCTCCCAACAACCCTGCGAGGTAGGTTAGGCTAAGAGCAAGAGAGTGACCAGCCTGAGGCCACCCTGTATTTTAAGGCTGAACAGAGCTTTGGAACTGCGTTTTTGTCCACCCGGACACGTTCCAGCTGGCATCCACGCCCACCCCACATACAAACACCCACCCACCCCCCAAGTAGCAGGAAATGTTGATGTTTTCAGCCCCTCCTAGACTGGCAAAGAGCATCACTGATTATTTTAAATTGGATTTTTTTTCTGGTCTGGGAAATTCTGGGAGGGTCTCCTCTGGATGCAAAGGCAGCGTGGTTGGGGGGGGGGAGCTTTCTTGGGGCGGGGCTGTTTCATTGGGGCCTGGAAGAGATTGAGAAATGGGGCAATTCAGGGGCAAAAGACCCCTCCAGGATCCTTCAATTCCTCTCCCCCCCCCCCCTCTGGCAAGGCTCCCCAGATGCCTCAGAAGGGAGAAGATGGACAACAATCATCATAATTCTTGGGGAAAAAAAAGAAGAAAAGCAGCAACATTTTCATTGAAATGTGAGCAGTGAACCCTTTCCTTCCTCTTCCTCCTCCTCCTCTCCTATTATTATTTTTTAAATGGTAGAAAAGCAATATGTAAAAGTAGCAATTATTTTGCACGGCGTTTCTCTTATGTCACACAACCATTACACGTTAACATTTCTACAGTGAAAAAATAGACTTGTCTTTAAACATAATATGAACAAATAAGTAGTTTTTTTTTTTGTAAATTCATTGACTGATAATTCTTTCGTATTTTTACATATTTTTTTTAAAAAAAAGGGAAAAAAATTACACTATTAAAAAAAGGAGACCCAGGAAATAAAAATAAGAAATAAATGTCACTTATAAGAGTTACATTGATACCTTTTTTTTTTTTAAAAGAAAGCCACTCGGTGGTGGGGGCCTAATCCTGGCAACCAAATCTTTGCAGTCTGCTTATTCTGCCTGGATTTTGAATGGAAAGTACCTTTCTGGTAGGGGTGAAGAGAACCCTAATTGGGGCACGAAGGTATCCCGCGTGGGCTTTCTCTGCCCTCCCCAAAATCCACAGGCTCTCTTCAAATCTGCCATTTTTTCTCTTTGGCATCAGGGAAAGGGAGGTTTAAAAACGCCCACAAAAATAAATGAGAAGCAACGACAAGGATAACAACAACAACAAAAAAAAGAGAGAGTAGTTTGGAGAGGGGCTAAAGGGAATCAGAAAAGCAGAGAGAAGAATTCCTAAAAACGACAACCGAAACAGAACCCAAAAAATTGGAATTCTTGTGAAATGTACCTTCAAAATCTCCATGCCTTGCCCCCCCCCCCTCTTTTGAAATCCAGAGAACAGAAGGTAACCTGGAACGGGTGTTTGCAGATTTCCAAAATTCAGAGTTTAGATGACGTGTGTGGCAAATACTATGGATTTCTTTTTTTTTATTTTTTGCAAAATGTGAAATGCTTGTGGGTGGGGGTGGGGGGTGGGAGGAGGTGTTTATTGCCTGTTCTGGTTTGCTTTTTGACATGGGAAGAAGGTTGGTAAAAGAAGAGGAATGTTAAAAGTGTTTGAGAAGCTTAAGCTGAGAAAGAAGCCGCAGGACAGCCGGAAAAAAACCCAACCCCGCTTGGTGTGGAGTCCTGCCACCCCCAACCTGATGCAAAATTTTGCCTTGTTTGCCTCTTAATTTTTCACACCTCAAGTGGCTTCCTTTAAGCCCGCCCGCAAGATTAGTCAGTATGTCAACTGAACCCTAAAATATTACTTGTGGTGGCCAGATTCTTCTTTTGCTATTCTCCCCATCGGTTGTTGTAGGTTTTCTCTCTCTCTCTCTGCCTCTCTCTGGTTCTTGGCCAGGGGTTGCTTTCCCTCCCCCCCCCAACTGGACCGCTGCTCTCCAAGGTGTGTGGACGAGGCCGGCGCCTGCTGCAATAAGAAAAGGTTCCATGTGGTTTCTTGGTTCGGTTGCAAGCGGCCCGTGGGCTCCCCATACCGTCGACACCAGATGAGGTAAGAACAACAAGTTCGCCACTTAAAAAGAAGGAAAAAGAAGGGGGAGAAAAAACTCCTGCCCTGGTTCGCAGCCACCCAGGGGGATGGGCTCCGGGGTTTCCGAAACACAGGCCGAGAGGGGGGAAAAGTCCCTTTTGGAGATGCAGCGGCACCTCGGGAGAAGGAGGCGGTGTCGCTGCTGGGGGTCTCCCCTGGCGCCTCCTTCCCGGCGAGGCAGCGTTTTTTTCTGATTCAGTCTGTAGGTGTTTAGAAAGGTGGAGGCTAGCTTCGCGTCGCTCAAACAGGAGCCTTGCAGGCTGAAAAGTGTTAGGAGTTCTGCACAACGAATGGCTTTTGAGAAGTTTCCTTTCCCTTATTATGTTGCATAGTGGTCGAAACTCCCCAGGTATTCCAGGGCGGCCTGATAGCAGAACTGGTATTCGTCCTGTGGGGGGAAGGAAGGAGAGCCAGGTTATTTATTGGCAGGCAGAGTTTGCTCCATTGATCTGTTTATTTATCTTAATTTTATTTCTTTCTATCCTGCCTTCATTATGTGTACAAATAACTCAATGTCCAACACAATTTCTATCTCTTGTTTCCCCCCCCCCCCCACCACAACCCTGGGTGGTGGGTTGGGCCGAGGGAGAGGGACCGGCCCAAAGTCACCCAGCTGACTTCTATGGCTAAGGCAGGGCTAGAACTCCCCATCTCCTGACGATTAGCCCAAAGTCACCCAGCTGGCTTTTCTGTCTAAGGTGCAACTAGAACTTCCAGTCTCCTGGTGGCTGCCCCAAAGTCACCCAGCTGGCTTTCATGGTTAAGGCGGAACTAGAACTCACCATCCCCATGTTTCTAGCCTGATATCCTACTAAGATATAAGATATCTTACTTACTGATATCTAGCCTGGCGTCTTACTATTTTGAACTTTTATAATTTAGTTTATCGGATTTTAAACTGCCCAGAGTTGTGAGAAACCAAGATAGCCACCAAATAGATTTTGATAAATAAATAAATTGCCCTAAAATGCATAACAGGCCAGGATGAATCAGCTAGAGACCCACATGGGTTCTTATTTATTGGATCTGTAAAGTGGGCGCTGCTATGAAGATCTCTGGTTGATTTCAGTGATTACACAACACTCCTATAGAGTGGACCAGGCGGCAGAAAAAGCACAGGTCCCATGTCGCATTTGGGAGATTCCTGGCCAAGTGGGAATTCGAACTCTGGGCTCACGCAGTCTCAGGGGCCTGCCTGGGCTGGCATCTACCTGTCGGAGGTGGTTTGCAGAAATCGCTTGGAGCATCCAAAAGACCCACAGATTGAGGAGTGAAAGACATTCAGCTTGGTAGGGCTGGATCTTGTGGGATTTCACAAAAAGCTGGGGTTAAAAATGGGCAAGAAAGGGATGAAGCTTTGATCGCCACATGTGTGTCCAGGCTTGACAATTTTCTCCCTGTCCCCCTAGGAATCCACTGATGGGCCTGCCACCAGCATGCAACAGTCTGGATACAGGGACTGAAGGATTCTCACCCCGCCAGGGATTTCTCTTCCTGACTCTTTTGAAAAACACACCCCAATATTGGTTTGAGCGTTAAGAGGCTTCCCTGTGTACCTGGGTGCCCATGTAAATGATGATGCCTGCTGGCCTTTGCTACTTTGCAGGAAGAAAGGGTCCTCCAGGGAAAGGTTGGATGCTCCTCCCTGAAGCCCTCAGCAGAAGTCCTCTCCACTCTTGTCCCCATTTTGGAGCAAGGATGTGGTCAGGGGAAGGGTGGGGTGGAGGTAACGCTTTTGGGGGTGGTAGGGGAAGTGCTGATTCTCCCCTTCTTTCCCCTGACCCAACCCTTCTGAGTCTTGAGTGGGTCCAACGTGAAGTGAAGCTCTCCTTCTCACCTCTGTCTGTACCATGGCGGGCCGT
Source organism: Thamnophis elegans (assembly GCF_009769535.1). Classification (NCBI taxonomy): domain Eukaryota; kingdom Metazoa; phylum Chordata; class Lepidosauria; order Squamata; family Natricidae; genus Thamnophis; species Thamnophis elegans. The sequence continues at coordinate 178,288,117 of NC_045541.1, read as the reverse complement.
TGTGTCCTCAGCATCTTCACGGTCTGGAAGATGTCCACCACCCCTTCGTAGCGCATCCTCTCCAGTACGATGCTTAGCGTGATGAAGACGCCGGTCCTGCCTACCCCCGCACTGCCAAGAAAGAAGAGAGGGACATCGATGTGTGTGGAGGGCCTGCGAGGAAGCCCATCTAGCGCTTTCATTCTCCAGGCTAGGCATGAAGCAGACATGCGGCCTCAGTTCAGAGAGGCTGGACTACATGTTCTCTCATTCCCGGAAGAAACCCTAAGGATTGCCAGGACGGGAGAATTAGGGCGAAAGAGAGCTTTGGATCTGAAAGCAAGAGATGGACCTTTAAAGAAAGGCACTCTGTAAAGCAGCTACCTCCCACAGCTGCAGCACAATTAGGAGAAAAGACACAGTGGTTTTAATGAGCCACTGATGCAAAGTATAGCACAGTCCCACCAACTCTGCCCTTGGCTTAATCAACCTGCAAATAAACTCAAAGCCTCCAACCACAATGATGGCTAATACAAGGACTCTTCAATTCAGCCCAGCTTGGCCATTTTTCAGTCCATCTTTTCTTGCATTACTAAGATCAATAACATGGGGTGTCCAATCCTTCATTTAAAGAATCTCATATATATCCATTTCTTGGAGGAAAAGCAAACACTAAACTCCCACCAGCCCCTGGCCCATCCCATCCCATTATTCCATTCCATTTCATTCTATTCTAGTATTTTATTATATATATGTATTTAAATATACTTTATTATATTTATAGTAAGAGCACACTTGGAATATTGTATCCAGTTTTGGTCACCACAATATAAAAAACATTTGAGACCCTGGAAGGAGTGCAGAGAAGAGCAACGAAGATGATAAGTGGATCAGAGGCTAAAACTTATGAAAAATGGTTGCAGGAATTGGGTACCTCTAGTCTAGAGAAAAGAAGGATTGGGGTGACATGATATCAGTCTTCCAATATTTGAGGAGCTGCCCCAAAGAAGATGGGGTCATCCTATTCTCAAAGCACCTGAAGGCAGGATAAGAAACAATGGGTGGAAACTAATCAAGGAGAGAAGCAACCTGGAATTAAGGAGAAATTTCCTAATGGTGAGGAAATTAACCAGGGGAATAACTTGGCTTCAGAAGTTATGGATGCTCCATCACTGGAGGCTTCTAACAAGAGACCGGGCAGCCACTTGTCTGAAAGAAATTTAGGGTCTCCTGCTTCAGCTCGGGGCTGGAGTAGAAGAACTATTATTCTGTTATTTAAAATGATAAAAAGAAATCAACATTTTAACTGTTAAAGATGCCCACAGTAGCTTTTCAGAAGGAGATGGTTGGAATCTAAATTTAATAAATCAATACATGCAAAAAGGGTCTCCAACTCTTTGCCAGGGAAGCTTTTGGGAAGCAGTTGTGTATGCTGCTGCCTATGCGATCAGCGTCCTCTGTTCCCCCTCCCAAATTGAGGCAGGGGATGCCAAGAAAAAGCAGCTGGCCTCAAAAAGAATCGCGAGTGAATCAGAGGAGGCCGACCTGCAAACCTGTGTGTAGGAGCTACGGCAGCTTGTCAATTGACCCCCATGCCAGGTCCTTGGCTGGATTTGCAAGATCCCTTCGGCTTTAGCCAGTCAGAAGCAGAGGTAGGGAAGGAGATGGGGTGCCCCACCCACGAGACAGATCTCTCAGTGCCAAGGTGGAATCCCACGAGCCCCCAGGCAGAGAGTCCTTAGTCTGCCTGCCGATGCGTAAGATGCGTAATCACCGAAAGCTTTAATCACAGATTACCAAGCAATGTCTGGGGGATTTTATCGTCTGGAAGCTGGGATGGCTCCCCATCTTTTGGGGTATCTTAGGAAAAAAGGTGGATGGGTTCTGTGTTCCCAAGATTCTTTTCTGAGTAGTTTGGAGTAGAAAGATGAACAGAGACCAATGTGATCTGATCACTCCCCTCTAGCGCTGATGATGCTACCTAGTTGGGTAATGGAACATCTGCAAGAAAACTACCAAGCACCAAGGATGCCACAGTCTTCCTCCTCTCCACAAACCCCAATCCCTTCTAGCAAAGATGATATCATCTAATTGGGTGATGAAGCATCTTCAAAAAGAGCACCAAGCTCAGAGGGCACCAATCACCCCACAGTCCTCCTCCTCTTCTTCCTGCTCTTCTGTACCCCACCCTTGTAGCACTGATGATGCTACCTATTTGGGCAAACATCTACAAGAAAATAACTAAGTTCAGACAGCACCAAAGACCCCTACAGTTCAGCCCTGAGCTACCAATTCCCCTCGATCGGCAAACAACAGTCCGCTCTAATCTCTTATTCCCCAGAGCTGCAGAAAACAGAATTTAAAGCTTTGCAATTTACCAGGAGGTCAACATCTAACCATTGAATGGGCTATTTAGCCAGTTAGTTCCTCTCCGTTCTACAAAGAAATCCTTTATCAATTAACAAGACTGGCGGGGAAAGGAAACTGATGGAGGAAGGGCTCCTTTGCGCATCCGCAGGTGAGCTGGAAATCAGGGCTCAATCATTTATGTTTTAGGGGAAGTGGGCGGAGGGGAAGTGAAGGAGCAGAACAGAACAGCCCAACGATGTAATTTTAGCTCCAGGGAAGGGGAATAGTGAAACTCTCGGGGACTGGCGATCTCCGTGCATGGAGAGCGGTAAAGAGGTCAGCAATGCCTGTTGTGCAACATGAAATTCCCCGTTGAGAGAAGGCTGCTTTGGAAAGGAGATTCAGCTTTTCTGCAGTGGGAATGGCCCAGTTTGGACCATCTGGCAGCTGGCTCATATTTATGACGGTTGCACGTAATCCCCTTTTGCGACCTTCTGACGATCAAAGTCAATGGGGAAGCCAGATTCGCTTAACAACTGTGTTGTCAACTTAACATCTGCGGTGATTCACTTAACAGCTGTGGTAAGAAAGGTTGTAAAACGGTGCAAAACCCGCTTTAGCGCTTGCTTAGCCATGGAAATTTTGGGTTTAAATGCGATCATAAATCATGGACTGCCTGTGTCAATGAGACAGACAGGTATAAAGACCCAAAAAATCCTGAAAAGATAGATTTCTTTTCCTTTAGCGGGTAGGAAAACCTTCGGTGTTTTGGGAAAGTTTACAGATTTACAAATATTTTCTGCTCCTGATGATTCCAATAAAATAATGGCATTAAATAATTGGCATAAACAATTTACATGTGGTACAATGAAAGACAAAAATTAAATTCACGATTAAACAAGATTTGAAAGAGCAAGTGGATTGGCAGCTCCCCTATTAAAATAATTTAGAGATTCACAGCGCTGGAAGAGACCTTGTAGGTCATCTAGTCCAGTGTTTTTCAACCACTGTGCCGCGGCACACTAGTGTGCCGTGACATAGTGTAAGGTGTGCCGTGGGAAAATTACTTTATATATAGTCAATATAGGCACAGAGTTAAATTTTTTTAACATTTTCTAATGGTGGTGTGCCTCATGATTTTTTTCATGAAAAAAGTGTGCCTTTGCACAAAAAAGGTTGAAAAACACTGATCTAGTCCAACCCCCGGCCCAAGCAGACCCTACACCATTTTTGACAGATAGCAGCCCAGTCTCTTCTTGGCTATATGTACCTGCAGTGGACGGAAATCGGTCCGTCTTGTCCAAACTGCTCCTTAGTTTTGTGCACCTGCCCAATGAAATCGATAAAGCCTTCGCCGGATTTTGGCACACCTTGTTCCGGCCAGTCGGTGAACTGGAACTGGCGCACGGTTCTAGACTGGCCATCCTGGAAATGATAATAAGAAAAAAGAATTGAAGGTGTAAAAACAGGTGTTCAAAGTTACCATGGCCCTGAAAAAAAGTGACTTATTTACGCCTGGTCTTCACATTTGTGACCGTCGCAGGATCCCCACAGACACGTCATCAAAATTTGGACACTTGGCAACTCTGTATTTATGACAGTTGCAGCGTCCCAAATTCATGGGATCCCCACTTGCAACCTTTCCCAGACAGCTTCCGACAGGAAAACTCAGTGGAGGACACTGGATTCCCTTAACGACTGTGTGTTTCACTTAACCACTGAGGCAATTTGCTTTATAGCAACAGCAAAAGAGGTCACAATATCAAGCATGGCTCACTTAGCAACTGCCTTACATAGCGATGGAAATTCTGGTCCCAATTGTGGCCGTAAGTCGAGGATTACCTGTACTGGAGACTTTTGTCGATAGTGTGGTTTTTGCTTCTCCAGTAGAAATAAAGTTTATTTGTGGTGGTGGGGTGTTAATCTCAGGCCTCATCCAGGAACGTTTATTGGCTCCATCCACAAAACAAAAACATGCCCTGATTTTTCTGGCATTTAGAAATGTTTTAAAAACTTGGTTATTCCCCTGTGTTGGAATCAGGATAAGCCAATGTGTAGGTTGTGTATATGTATGTGTGTGTGTGTGTGTGTGTGTGTGTGTGTCAGAAAACTCAATATATTCTATAGACAACCAGTGCTGCACCCCTTTCTATGTGCCTTAAAAGAAAAAGAAAAAACACCAGCATAACAAAGCAGAACCATCAAAAGAAAGGGATGCAACAGAAGGAGAGGCAAACCGAAAAAAATCCAGGGAAAAAATTAAAAATATCTGAGTATTTGTCAACTAAGGAACGAAGGTCTCAAATTGAAAAGCACAAAAGATCCAGTTGTGATTCTTCCTTAGCTACAAACCCAATGGCAAGTTCTTCTCACTCAAGTTCAGTCTACCTCTCAGGTCTGGCGCGAGGCTGACACACCGGGTGGGAGAAGGTGGGTACCCTTAATCTGGTGCTCAGCAGAAATTCTGGAACTGCTGAATTTCTGGGCTGAGTCATGCCGATGGCTCAGACAGAGCTTCCCATGCTCTGAGCAGGAGACAAACGTCATGATTTTTTAAAAATTGTGCAACAGTAAGGGTGACACAGCATGCTATCTGTCACCCAAGGAAGGAAGGGGCGAAAAAGAGAGAGAAAAGGCACAGTTGGGTTTTCACATCCTTCAGAAGCAGGAAAATCCTTGGAAATACATTCCAAAGGATGAAACTGCTGAGAGGGAAAGCACAGTGGGTGGTTGATGATTTCATACCAGAACTCATGCAGATGGAACAAAGGGGAGTTTAGGAAGACGAGTTGGGGAGATTATACATTTGCAGTGGTGTAATTTTGAAGAAAAACCAGGGGGTTGGGGGGGGGGAGGAAACCCAGGGGAACAGGTGAACTAGAAAGTATCTTTAATCTTTTTGTTCATTCTGAATTTTCTCTCTGTAAAGTTGGCGAGTGGAAACAAAACGATGATCAGTTATAGAGATCAGGGGGATTGGATAATCATGATATATAGTAAAAGAAAAAAAATATTCCTTATTTTAGACGGCCACAGAGGGAGATGTACATGAAAGCAGAACCCCCTAATCCTAAACGTGTGGAGGGGGTGAGGATAGTGCCTGAGCTATTTTCAGAACTTTGCTGCACCACACAGGCAGATGGTGCTTTTAGTATTTGTAAACTGCTTAGATCATCATCCACTGTTCAGAAGGTGGGCCACGGTGGCGCAGTGGTTAGAGTGCAGTACTGCAGGCTACTTCTGCTGACTGCTGGCTGCCTGCAATTTGCATCCTTCTGAGGCGGGTAAAACGAGTAGTGGGTAAAACTACTTAGAAAGGGCTGGAAAGCACTGTGAAGTGGTATATAAGTCCTATTGCTATAAGATGATACATTACTTGAGCTGAGCAGCATTTCAGGCTTAAAGGGAAATTCTGCTTGGAAACTGCCTTTGTCTTCGAGGTGGAAAAACAATATGAAATCTTGACTTTGGGATGGGCCGATTAGATTACAGGTAGTCCTCGACTTACAACCACAATTGAGCCTGAAACTTCTGTTGCTAAGCAAGACAGTTGCTAAGTGAGTTTTGCCCCATTTTTACCACCTTTCTTGCCATCGTAGCTTAGTGAATCACTGCAGTTGTTAACTTGGCAACATGGCTGTTAAGGGAATCTGGCTTCAGCATTGACTTTGCTGGTCGGGTGGTCGTAAAAGGGGATCACATGACTCTGGGACACCGGCACTGTCGTGAATATGAACCAGTTGCCAAGTGTTCGAATTCTGTTCACGTGACCACGTGGAGATGCTGCAACATCGTAAGTGTGAAAAATGGTCATAAGTCACATTTTTTCAGTGCCGTTGTAACTTCAAACAGCCACTAAATGAATGGTCTTAAGTCGAGCACTACCTGTGGTTTGTGGTTACAGGAATGGCTAATGTTTGCTAAGTATGTAAAAATAAAGTTGAGGCTGTAACGTTATCTGGCTCGTGGGAGGCTAGATGGAGGATGCCAAAATAAAAAACCCCTAAGAGATCTTTCTCCCCAGGGAATCTCACTGACGACAATCACACAGATCCGCAGCCCAACTGATCCACAACAGAGGGGGACCACACAGTTCCATGGCTCAGCCTGATCTATGGCCCAACCCGGTCCCCTTCCAACGATCTGTATTCAGGACCAATTCCTTTCCTGATGCTTGAGTACCGTCTGATCCTGGAAAGCTGGTACAGGATGGGAATCTGGCATCTGACTTACCCTGGCATCGGTGACCTTGAATTCTCGGAGGATGTATTGAGGCATGTTATATTCAGCCATGGGGTCCACCACAAAGTACTGATACCGTGCAGACCTCTCGGCCGGCCAGTACTGATGGCACTTTTCCTGTGAACCAAGAGAGGAAGAAGCTCATTTGCTGTTGGCAAATAAAAAACCCCATACAGGCCCTACCTGCATCAGCCTCGCACTGAGATATTTCATACACTAAAATTCCCTCCAGGGATTTGCCTACTTCAAAGCCAACTGCCTGGATATGCATTCCCCTTGGAAATAATTTGAGTGCTAAAATTAGAATTTTAAGAAAACCGGTTACTATCATGTTATGCCAGCAAAGTATAGCAGCTGGGATTCTTTTTATTATTATTATTATATACTTTATTCATAAAACATGAAATTCAGCCAACTGAACATTCAAAAATGCATTATAAACACCAGTGACTGGTGCTAATGGCTGATACAGTTTGCTGCCAGAGTCCTAGGTATCAACCAAGTACTTTCTTAAAATATAAGATGTTCCAAGTAGCGCAGTTTTTGCAGTTCCGGTGGTGTTATTGCAGGAAGCTGAAATTTGTGGATGTATTTTGTAAAATTCTTGGACATGGTGCCAAGTGCCGCAATGACAATGGGTATCACTGTTACATGCTTCATCCATAGCTGTGTAGGCCAGGTCGCGATATTTCATGATTTTTTCCTAGTTCTTTTTCTTCGACTCTGGCATCTCCAGGAACAGCGATATCAATAAACTGTACACTTCGGCCCTCTACAACCGTAACATCTGGCGTGTTGTGCTCCAAATGACGATCCGTTTGTATTCAAAAGTCCCACAAGATCTTCACCTTCTCATTTTCGATAACTTTTTTCCACTTTATGTTCCCATGACTTTCTGAATACGGGTAAATCATATTTTTTACATTATGACCAGTGGATTAATTTAGCAACTCGTTCGTGTCTAGCTTTGTAATCAGTTTGTGCAATTTTGCTGCATTCACTTATTAAATGTGAAACAGTTTCGACTTTGTTATTGCAAAGTCGGCAATTTGGGTTGTCGGTGGATTTTTGTATCTTCGCTTTCATGGCATTAGTTTGTAGTGCTTGTTCTTGAGCAGCCAGTATTAAACCTTCCGTTTTTTTCTTGATAGTTCCCATCTTAAGCCACGTCCATGTCAAGTTGTCATCACATTTTCCTTCAATGTTTTTCAAGTGCTGTCCATGCAAAGCTTTGGTTTTCCATCATCATCATCATCATCATCATCATCATCATCATCATCATCATCATTATTATTTTAATCTTTGGTGAGATTCACAACCTTAGCTCAACAGCTCAAGTCCTAACCAAGGACCTAGGAACTGTTAAGGTAACGTGGGAGGATATAAGCTGTTCCAAGTAGGGCGGTTTTTTGTAGAATCAGAATGTTCAAGTCTGATAAATTTAGAATTTCCAAATAGCGAGGTAGCCCTTTGGGTATTGCTCCAAGGGCTCCAATTACAATTGGGACAACACACGATTTCTTTTTCCACAGTCGCTCAACTTCAATTTGTAAGTCCCGGTACTTTGTGATTTTTTTCTTGCCGTTTATCTTCAATTCGTGCATCTCCAGGTATTGCAATGTCAATGAACCAAGCTTTTTTCTTTTCAACTATTGTTATGTCAGTTGTGTTGTGGGCCAAGTGCCTGTCAGTCTGGATTCTGAAGTCCCACAAGATCTTGACTTTCTCATTCTCTAAAACCTTCTGAACCTGATGTTCCCAGTGGTTTTTGCTGTACTCAAATCCAAACTTTTGGCACAATTTCCAGTGAATGATCTTAGCAACGCAGTCATGGCATTGTAGGTAGTCAGTTTGTGAAATTTTGCTGCACCCACTGGTCAAGTGGTCGACTGTCTCGTCTTTCTCATTACAGAGGCGACATTTGCTGTTGGTGGTAACATGTTGAATTTCTGCCTTCATGCAGTTTGTGGCTAAGGCTTGTTCTTGAGCTGCCAAAATAAAGCCTTCTGTTTCTTTTTTCAGTGCTCCTGATCTTAACCAGTTCCAAGTTAGCTTTTGCTCAGCTTTGCCTTCAATACTTTTCAAGTATTGGCTAAGCATAGCTTTGTTTTTCCAATTTTCAGCTCGCTTCTCAATTACTTCTTTCTTATATTCAGCTTTTGACTTAGTTGTCTTTGAAAGGCCTCCTTTATTTACTTCCTTAATCATTGGTTCTTCACTTTTCTGGATGTAATCATTCAAGCTGTGTTTTTCTACTTCCACAGTCTGTTTTACTTGTAGGAGTCCTCAAACACCCTCTGCTCTTGGTAGATATAATCGGTCAATATCACTTTTAGGGTGCAAAGCATGATTCATTGTCATAAGCTGCCTTGTTTTTCTGTCCAAATTGTCCAACTCCATCTGGGTCCAGTCAATTATTCCTGAAGAATATCGAATCACAGGTATAGCCCAGGTATTTATGGCTTTTATGATGTTTCCTCCACTCAATTTGGACTTTAATATCTTGCGAATTCATCGAATGTACTTGGCTGAAGTTAATTCCTTGACTTTATTATGCATTAAGTCAGAGGCCTCTAAACTCCCCAAGTACTTGTAGCCTTCTTCTGGTTTTACTGCCTTCATCATTTCTTCATTCTCAAGTTCTATTCCATCATCTTCTATGACCTTGCCTGCTTTGGTTGCCATTGTTGCACATTTGTCAATTCCAAACTGCATACCAATGTCTTGGCTAAATTCTTTTGTGCTTTCAATTAATAAATTCACTTCAGCTTTTGTTTTACCAGACAGCTTCAAATCGTCCATGTACACCAAGTGCGAAATTTTCAGTCCTTTCTTTACAAGTTTGTATCCATAGTTCATCTTCTTCAAAATTATTGTCAGTGGTAGCATTGAGAGTATAAAAAGTAGGGGTAAAAGGGAATCACCCTGGAAAATGCCTCGTTTAATTTCAACTTCACCCAGTACTTCTTCATTAGCTATAAGCTTCGTTTTCCAGAGGTTCATTGAAGTTTCCATGAATTTTTGTATGTTGCTGCTGATGCCAAAGATTTTCAGGCATTTCTTGATCCAGCTAAGGGGAACTGAATCAAATGCTTTCTTATAGCCTATCCAAGCCATGAACAGGTTGGTTCGTCTTTTCTTTGAATTCTTTAGGATTCGTTTGTCAATCAGCAGTTGGTCCTTTGTGCCTCTTGAATTTTTGCAGCATCCTTTCTGTTCTACAGGAAGCAAGTTATTTCTTTCCAAGTATCCATAAATTTGGTTTGCAATGATACCAGTAAGGAGCTTGTATGTTGTTGGCAAACAGGTGATTGGCCTATAGTTTCCAGGTTCCTTTCCTTTTTCTTTATCTTTTTGGATCAAAAATGTCCTTCCAGTTGTCATCCATTCATCATTTTCAGGTGTTTTTAAGATCTGGTTCATTTGGGCTGCCAGTCTTTTGTGCACACTTGTAAGTGCTTTTAACCAGAAGCCATGTAACTCATCTGGTCCAGGTGCACTTCAGCTCTTCACTTTTCTTGACTGTCTTTGCACCATTTCTTTTGTTATTTTCACATCTTCCATTTTATGCACTTTAATAGAATCCACAATCTGTTTGATCCATTTTGCATTTCTGTTGTGCTTGTTGTTTTCCCACAAATTCTTCCAGAATTTCAGAGCTTTCTCTTTATCAGGCTTTTCATTTGTTGTTACTCCATCTCCACTTTCTAAGCTCTTATAAAACTGGTGCTGATTTGCTCTGAACTGTGAGTTTTCCTTGAATTGAGTTACTCGGTTTTCATATCTTTTAATCTTTTCAGCAACAGCAACAACCCTCTGCTTCAGCTCTTCAATTACTATCGCAATCTTTTTATTCTCCAAATCGTATCTTGCTTCCAGGCTGTTTTTGACCTGCTTGTTCTTTAGCTGAACTTGCCTTAGGTTCCTCAAGTTGCTCAAGTCTCCACGAAATTTTTTAATCTTCAATTCCAACCGGATTTTCCATTTAGGCTTCCTCTTCTTGCCTCTTTGGTTCTTTTGTATTTTCAAACCCAATTCTTTGGTGGTTATGAAGGCTGCTGCATACATCAGCTGGTTTGTTTTAGCTAATGTAGTGGTTTGAATGGTTTGCACAGCCTCATTCACCTTTTTTAGTACCTTTCTCAATTCTTTCCGTTCCCTTGGTTCAGCTTTGGCAAACGTGTTCTTTCAGCATCTTCCATTTGATGCTTTATTTTCTCAGCTAATTGAGCAATATCTGTTGGTGTTTGTTCTTCAGTGCTTCCTTGTTCTTTATCTTCATACATTTCAGCATCCTCTTCCTCCCTTTCTTCCTCAGTTTGCTTTTGAGTCTGCAAATCATTCTTGATGATACTCTTCTATGAGCCGAGGTGGCGCAGTGGTTAAATGCAGCACTGCAGGCTACTTCAGCTGACTGCAGTTCTGCAGTTCAGCTGTTCAAATCTCACCGGCTCAGGGTTGACTCAGCCTTCCATCCTTCCGAGGTGGGTAAAATGAGGACCCGGATTGTTGTTGTGGGCAATATGCTTACTCTGTAAACCGCTTAGAGAGGGCTGAAAGCCCTATGAAGCGGTATATATGTCTAACTGCTATTGCTATTCTTTGTTGGTATACTCAGACCATTAGTTGCTTTCTCTTCAATTCCTATTAATTCTGCTGTAGTGAAAAATTTGTGGCTTAGAATTACACGTTGTTGGTCCATTAGCTTTTGTTCACTGATATCACAGTCCGTGTGGTTCACCTTCCAAATCTGATACATTCATTTTTGAAATCCACGTTTTGCTGGCTCAGACTGATAGTAAGCTTTCATAATAGAGATGTTTTCTTCCCTACTCCAGATGTTTCGCTTTTTCACTTTTTCTTCCAGTAGTTTGTCAGCTCCATGCCCTGGTTACTTAGCAGAGGGAGCTGAGCCCTGTAGCTCATTTTGCATAGAATGCCCAGGAGCCATAGCATCCAACAGAACCCTTGTTAATCCGGGCGACGGTTCAGCCGGCGTAAATTTCATTTTTTTTCGTATTCTCCATATTTAAATGAGTTTGGAGCAAATTTTGTCTGGCCCTTCACCTAAGACCTGTCTGATATGGTTGTACCTGTTCAGGATATCCCTAAGGATCATTAGAGCGCGAAATTATTATTATTATTCTCTGTTTAGCCCCTTGGTCTCAGAGACAGAGGGCACCAATGAGACCTGGTGGCACAATGGTTAAAATGCAGTACTATATGATGCCCACAGCCAGGAGTTCGATCCTGACAGCTCAAGGTTGACTCAGCCTTCCATCCTTCCAAGGTGGGTAAAATGAGGACCAAGATTGTTGGGGGCAATTGCCTGACTCTGTAAACTGCTTAGAGAAGGCTGTAAAGCACTGTGAAGTGGTGTATAAGTCTAAATGCTATTGCTAACCACAAACACACAGCTATTTCTTAGCTATGTGCAGGAGATACATAAGTGATTTCCCTGCTGTCTTCCTCAAAGTCCAAACTTGGCTATCATCTAATCCAAGATTTAAGTTGAAGGATATCTCATGCACATTTCTAGCTGTATATGGGGCTACATGCAAACAGCCATTGACAGCCAGGAGTTTCTGCAAGAAAAGCCCCCCCCCCCCCCTCAAATCAAGATGAGGGCCACAACCATGCCATTGACCCCATGCCCTTTTTCAGACACATCAAGATGAGAGATTGGGCCTCTCAATGTCCACTACTAATCCACTGCCTTGGAGAACAACACCCCAGAAATCAACGCCTGCCATTCAAGGGATGTTCACCCAACATTCTGGGGCTCAAAATAAAGCACCAACAAGCCAGGATGTCCCACTTACCCGTCCCATCTCTCGCAGCTTAGTCAACATCACCACAATGGTTGAGTTGTTTTCCCACAGCATGCGCCAGAAGTCCTCTGTGGTCTCTGCCAAGGGTCCCTGGGTGGCGATGTAAGCCTTCTGTTGCCTGCAGGAAGGAGCAAGGAAAACCAACCCTATTTGGAAGGCAAGCTAAGGAGGCAAGGTGGCCTTTAAATGCAAATGAAGGTTTGTTCCATGACAGTCCGGAACAGGGGAGGGCAACTATGGAGACTTTAGGACCTGTGGACTTCAACTCCCAGAATTCCTGAGCCAGCCATGCTGGCTCAGGAATTCTGGGAGTTGAAGTCCACCGTTTATAAACTCACCACAATCGCTCACCCTGGTCCAGAAGAATGTTAAGACCGAGGTCAGGTTGGACAGCAGAGGTGGGATTGTCATCTTGAACCCACCAGCCCCAGAGAACAAAGGAGTGAGGGATGACTTTTGGTAACACTTCTCATCTGTTCCAAGGTGAAGCATCGATGCTAAACACGTCTCAAACTTCAACCTTGCAGGATCTAACTTTGGCATGTAACTAGGAAGCCCACCTCCATCAAATGTCAGGAGAAACTTGATACGCAGAAATAAGGAACTTATTGTGGGGTCCTTGGTGCTCTCTGAGGTTGGTGGTTTTCTTGCAGACATTTCATGTTCTCATTGGTGATGTGGCCTAGTTGAGTCATGAAACATCTGCAAGAAAACCACCAACCTCAAAGAACACCAAGGACTTCACTGTCCTCCTCTTCCTCTACTCTACAAACCCCACTCCCTTCTAGCACTGATGATCTTACCTAGTTGGGTCATGAAACATCTGCAAAAAACCCCGCAACCAAGCTTAGAGAGTACCATGGTTCCCACAGTTCAGCCTTGAGCTACAAATGTTCTCTTGTATTGGTGAGAAACTATTTGTTTTCCAAATAAAAACATTGTTTTTAGCAGGGCTAATTTAGGGCACGTAATGTTGGGCGGCAGAGATCCATGTGAGCACTAGATGGAGGCAAAGAGCCATTTTATTTTTTGGTTTCTCTCTGCTGTCACTCGTGGTCCCCTAGATTCCTGCAGTTCAGAGATCATAGGGCTTGATGCCAATAGGAGATGAAGACTTATTCCAGGGGCAACTCCTTACCAGAATAGGATCCAGAAACCCTTGTGGACCACTTAGAATTTCAAACAACCTTTTTGTCTATTCAGGCGTAACGTTCAGTAGGAAAAGCAAGGTAAAAAGAGAACAGGAACTGGGCCAGTGCATTCTGTAGAACAGCTCTTCAGAAGTCACACACACAATCTATGACATCATAGCACATAATATATACTGAGGACCAAGGATGATTGGCAGCTGGCATAGAGAACAGGAAGAGACAAAGGAACAGGCGTCTGTTCCACCTCCACCAGGAGGCTTTACCTGTATCCGTCAATGAAGCTGGCATTGATGTAGTCGGAGCCCTCGACTCCGCGGATAGGCTGAAGGCAAACCCGTGTGGTCTCGTATGGCATGATGTTGACAAGGCGATTTTTGAATTTGTTACAGGGCAGGTTGGCACTGATGAACCTGGAGGTGTGGGCTTTGGAGTTGGCGAGTCTCTGGCAGAGGGAAAAGGAGCACAGGTGGGTGAGAGGGCAGCAGGTCACCTGAGTGGGCTTCTTCTCCTAGAATTCCCCATTTATTGTGGCCATTGTTGAAGGAATTCATGCTCACTCACCAGATGTATGGACTTCAACTCCCAGATTCCCCATCCATACAGGAACAATGCTGAGAATTCTAGGAGTTGAAGTTTTCCCTAAAGACACGCAGATTTCCATTCCCAGAATTCAACATGGCCTCTGTTTAGAATTCTTCAAGTGGAACCTTGCTCTAAAGGTCTGTTCTAGGACATTTATATGTGGGACACTGTTACATACGTAGGTCATGCTCAAAATTTGCCAGCCGGATTCTGGGCATTGATGGTCACTCTCAAACCTGTGCATTTCTACTCCCAGAATTCCCCAACCAGCATGGTTACTACTGGAACGTTTTTGAAGTTCGAATTTATGTGTCTGGAAGTCACCCAGGCTGGGAAACCCTGCATTAACTGAATATTGTCTATGCCAGCCCACCCAATGGAGAATTCTGTAGACCACATTCCCATCCGGATGTCTTTCCATCTTCCTGGTGCATGGCAAGACCCAGGATTTTCTGAGTCCAAAGTAAATGCAGATTTACTAAGTACAGATAGTCCTCTACTTATGACCACAATGGAGTCCAATGTTTCCGTTGCTAAACAAGACAATTTTGACAGTGTCTGAATGTTATTCACATGACTGTGCTATAATGGTTGTAAGTGTGGTCATAAGTCCCCTTTTTCAATGCCATTGTAATTTCAAACGGGCACGAAATGAATGGTTAGAATAGAATAGAGCCAAGAGCCAAGGTGGCGCAGTGGTTAAATGCAGCACTGCAGGCTACTGCTAGATCAGCAGGTCAGCGGTTCAAATCTCACCGGCTCAGGGTTGACTCAGCCTTCCATCCTTCCGAGGTGGGTAAAATGAGGACCCAGATTGTTGGGGGCAATATGCTGACTCTCTGTAAACCGCTTAGAGAGGCCTGAAAGGCCTATGAAGCGGTATATAAGTCTACTGCTATTGCTATTGCTATAATAGAACAGAATGACAGAGTTGGAAGGGACCTTGGAGATCTTCTAGTCCAACCCCCTGCTCAGCCAGGAAACCCTATGCCATTTCAGACAAATGGTTGTCCAATCTCTTCTTAAAAGCCTCCAGCAATGGAGTACCCACAACTTCTGAAGGAAATTTATTCCACTGGTTAATTGTCCTCACTGTCAGGAAATTTCTCCTTAGTTGCTTCTCTCCTTGATTAGTTTCCACCCATTGCTTCTACTCTTGCCCTCAGGTGCTTTGGAGAATAGTTTGACTCCCTCTTCTTTGTGGCAACCCCTGAGATATTGGAACATGTTGTCAGTCGAGGATTATCTGTACAGATGGCAACTTTGTGCTGGCTAACCACTGCTCCCCCGCGAAGATGCAACAGGGCAACCTGCCTGAGCCACCCCTCCCCCAGAACCTCTGCTCACCTTGAACTCCAGTTCCATGCCTGTGACGTGTTCTCCCACCTCTATCTGTGCCAACCTTTGGATATAGGTGTACAGGTTCCGAGCGGGGACCTCCGTGTTTCCACAGGCGACGGCTTCTAGCAAAGAGTCGTGTATGAAACTGTACTGGTCTTCCGTCTGTACCATGTAATTTCTCTGGGACCTCATGAGGGTGACGTGTCCGTAAATGTCCACCGTCTTCTCGTGTTTTATTCTCTCCAGCATGGCATCGATGACAATAAAGCAGCCAGTCCTACCCACCCCAGCACTGGAAGAATTAAAAATGGGGTAGAGGAAAAATAGAGGATTAAAGAAATCCTTCATCTAAATTAGACTTAGAACTTAGAATACCTGTATTGTCACTTTGAATGTACACTAATTGGCATACACTAAAATGAAATTTCGTTGCATGCATGTCTATGGAGATTCTCAGCCATCTAAGGTCATGGTTGTCCCAAAGGTGCTTTTTCAAGAGGCAGCTTCTTCAGCTCTGGCCGGATGGTGGGGAAATGGAAGGATTTATTCTCCTTCCATTCTGTCTGCAAGGAGTATAAACCCTTCCATTCCTCACCATCCGGTCAGCGCTGAAGAAGTTTCTTGGGTGAGAAGCGAAACGTCTTCCAAGAAAAACCAGAAAGTTTGTTGCCTACAGCTCTCAAAGTGTCACCACCTCCAATATGCGCTTCACTAAATATACACTAAATAACGAAATACAAAATTATGCACATGCCCACATTTGTTATATGACACACAGAAACAACACAGTCTGGTTTGGATGTATACATGTACAGGGCGAGAGAAATGAATCTTGCGAGTTTACCAGACGGAGAGCATTGGGAACAAAGCTGTTACAGAATCTGATAGACCTTCTAGAAACACTTCGAAACCTCCTCCCAGAGGAGAGCAACAGAAATAGACCGTGAAGTGGGTGTTTGGGGTCTCTAACAAAGCTTCAAGCTCTAAGCACATAGTGCTCACAAGCAGCGTCCTGAATAACAGGAAGTGAGCTTCCTGTAATCTTCTCGGCTAAATGGTGGCTATGTAATTTCTACCCTCCTCCCTCAGAACTCCTGATGGTTTATTCATTCATTTATTAAATTTATATGCCCCCTCTCTTGCTGTTCACTCAGAGGAAACAAAGTCATAAGATACTTAACCAAATTGCCAACCTGGAATCGTGAATGTGTTGATTGATTCCAAATTAAATGGCTAAGAAAAGAGATGGAAATGCATGCTAAATGAACAGGCACTATATTTATGATCTTAAGAGGCATTATATGGTCCTTCCTTTGTGCCTGCCTGCTAAGGTGGTAGTAGATGGATCAAGGTCATCTGTAGAAATGCAGGTAATCCTTGACTTACGGCCACAATTCAGCCCAAAATTTCCATTGCTAAGCCAGACAGTTGTTGTAAGATTTGTCCCATTTTATGACCTTTCTTGCCAAAGTTGTTAAGTGAATCACAGCAACTGTGACGTTAGTAACACGGTTGTTAAGTGAATCTGGTTTCCCTACTGACTTTGATTGTCAGAAGGTTGCAAAAGGGGGGAATCGCATGACACTGTGACTGTCATAAATGCGAGTCGCTTGCCAAGCATCTGAATTTTGATCACATGACCACGGGGACGCTGCAGCGGTCGCAAGTATGAAAAATGGCCCTATCACTTTTTTTCAGGCCTGCTGGAGGTTTGAACAGTCACTACGCTGTACGTAGAGGGTTACCTATGTGGGGATAAATCAGGCCTTTCCAGGCTGGCTCCTTAACCGGGGATGTTTATGTGCGGTGCTGAAGGGGAAAATCATTTTTTAGGCTGACATCTCGATGGCTGTATCTAGTGACCTCCTGCTGTCTGATCTTAAAACCAGAAGTGACTTGAGGGCAGCGGGCGATCTGTTTGACTTAGATTACATTCGTCAGGAGGATGTAGGCTGGGCGACATCAACAAGCCGATAGCTCCGGGGTTGCTGTTTCACAAGGAATTGGATGGATTGTCATTCTCTGAGTCGCGAGTGCGTGTGCCAGGGAGGGAGCGCAAGGTGGGGAGGTGCACCGACCGACTTATCGGGGCCACAGGGTGCTTCCCTCTGCATTTCACCTATATAAAAGCTTCCCAAACAGGATAAGGTGCAGAGGGGGGAGGGGGAAGGCTGCAAAGGGGACGCTCCTGTTCCACTCTGGTTGTTATTACAGGTAGTCCTCGACTTACGACCAAAATTGAGCCCCAAATGTCTGTGGCTAAGCAAGACATTTGTTTGGCCTTTCTTGCCGCCGCTGTTAAGCGGATCGTGGCAGTTTTTGTGTTAGCAACATGGTTGTTCAGGGAATCCAGCTTCCCCCATTGACTTTCCTGGTCAGAAGGTCATAAGAGGGGATCCTGTGATCCCTGCAAAGGTCATGAATGTGAGTCAGCCTGCCAAGGGTCTGAATTTGGATCACATGACCATGGGACACAATGGTCATAAATGTGAGAAATAGTCGTAAGTCACTTTTTAAGTGACTTTTTAATGCTGTAACTTTGAACAGACACTAAATGAACTGTTGTAAGCCGGGGACTACCTATATTCCTTAGGTTTGTGTGCTGCCAAAGCATTCAGACTCCTGAGGAATCCATTTGAAGGAAAGAGAGAAAAAGTGGGCATTTAAAAAACCCAAACCAAAAGAGAAATCACATTTTGGGGAGCTGGGTGCCAAGGGGCCTCTGCGAGGAATGCTCCACTGCAGACCACTGAACAGCCAATTTCTCTGTGCCAGAGGGCGACGGAGGCAGGGAGGGAAGGAACATCTAACCATTTATTGCAATTTCCCAGCCTGCAACTCAGTTACAACCATTTGTTTAACAGCTGTTGGAAGTTACAAGTTGCTGAAAAAAGGTCCTCGCCCTTATGACAGTCGTAGCATTCCCACAGTCACCTAATTAAAATCCAGGCCCCTGGCAACTGGGATGCATTGACGATGGTTGCAGACTTCTTGGGGTCATTGGTGACTTGCCCAGCCTGCTTCTGACAAGACCAGCCAATGGGGGAAGGTGGATTTGCTTAATGATCAGCGGTGGGTTTCACATTTTGTCACCACCGGTTCGCCCCGCACGCGCCTGCTAACTTTGTGTGCACATTCTGTGTATGTGCCTGGTCTTCCGTGCATGTGCTTTGCTCGCACACGTGAGTGTGCCCGGCCTGAAAAACATGCCTAAATAGGACAGCATAAAGCTGGGTTGGGGGGGGGGGCGGCACCCGCGATTTCCGCTACCGGTTCGGGCGAACTGGTCTGAACCAGCTAAATGCCACCTCTGTTAATGACCATGTCATTTACTTAAAAACTGCTGTGATTGTGGCTCAACGATTGTGACAAAAAGGTCATGAAATCAGGCTCTGCTCACTTAACAACTGCCTTGCTTAACAACAGAAATTCTGGTTCCAAGTTGAGAGCTACCTGTGCTTTGTTATTTTGAAGATTTGCAAATTTCTCGGTTTTTGAGAAGTTGTTTTTTTTTTCTTTTTAAATAAAAAAAAAATCCCTCCACCATCTAATTCCATCATCCCCTGCCTGTGATTCTTTCCTTTTTTTCTGGTGGCCGTTTGATCTGAATAGCGATTCGGCGAGAGTTTGTTCTGACGTAATTAGATCTGTTTATTTCCAAAACAAGAAATAATTTCCCTCTTCTCGAAACAGAGGGGCGTCTCCAGCCTGGTCCACAAATTCAGGTAAGAGAAACATGAGCTTTGACATAGGCAGAGCTCTCGTTTGCTGCACAGCAATTCCCGGGGGTTCTTTGATTATAGCTTTTCTGTGATAAATTCCTTCTCCGAAGTTTTGGGATTCTTCTGTGTTCGTTTAATTGGTTTGAGCCTAGCTTTGCGGAGAGAAGCGTAACAGATTGATCCTCGCAGCCCAGATGTCAGATGTGGAAAGAACACTATTAAGAAGCTCAGATAACAGTCCTGAATGACTACATTTGGAAAGGTTAATATTCACACAGACAATTTCATCCAAATCTCACTGCTGTGAGAATGTCCCTCTTAATTATAAACAAACATCTCCAGATCCTGCTTGATTGTCAAGGTTTGATAAATGGATCCTAATGTTAGGTTTCATCCACAGGCTGTAAAGACGATTGTTCCTCGTGCAAATTAGAATTAAATTCAACTGCATACTCGGACCCCATTTTGAGCAGAGAAATTCAGCTTCTGCCATGGAATAAAATATTGTCCTATATATTATCTTCATAACCACTAAAGTTTGGATCTTATTACAGGGGAGAGGGGGAGGGGGGGCAGACTGGCACAATTGAGGAGGCCATTAAACCTTGTTCTGAATCGCTTCAAAATGAGATGGGCGGCAAATCAATTTAATAAATAAAAATAAATCCTCGCCTTGTACCATCACCACCAATTGGGGTCCCCAAAAGTGGGTACCTGCAGTGCACGACGATGGGGCCAGCATCGGGCGGGTTGCATGTTTTCACTCTCCTGAGAAAAGCCAGAAACGGAGTGGGGTATTCGGGAACGCCGTGATCTGGCCAGGCGGTGAACTGGAACTGGCGGACTTCACGCTTTTCACTGGAACCGTTCTGTGGAGGCAGAGCAGAAGGGAAGATGGTGTGACTTACTCGTCTTGCGCAACCTCTTACAAGCAAATGAAAGCACAGGCTGAATTGGTTGTTGTTCCTATCACATACAGGTATTTTAAATTACTTGCTTCCTGGTCTCTCTATTTAGCCCAACTCTGAATAACTCTGATCCTTCAAATCCTTAAAGACAGCCATCCTCTCTTCTTGTTCTCACCTTGTGCAGGGAGAAGGTGCGGACGCAGAATGTGGCCAACTCAATTGTATCTAACAAGGTCACTTGGATCATCCCGTAAGTCTCTGTGCCCCGGCCTGGCCAGTACTGGTCACACTTGATCTGAAAAAAAATATCAATATATGGGTTGTATTATATAATTAGCTCCACACGACAAATGCGAACAACAGCACAAAACATAAGGATACACTGAACTTGTTCATGTTTGACCTACAAAATCAGAGCTCACCAATTGACTGTCAGCTGCTTGTCTTTCCTAAGTGGACATGCCAAAGGTTACAAGTAATTAAAATCTGGCACTGTGAAATCCTGAAGTCTGCATTAAAATAAATTTGAGTTCAGGTCATCTTCACCCCTGCGATTTCAGGGTGAAGTGGCTTTGTGGTTTTCAAGTCTCATTTCCAGGGAACTGAATTTTGAATCCAACATAGACGCTGGAAGTTTCTCCTCTGATCTTTAATTGCAGAACTATTCAGTCCCATTGGAGATATGATCTAATCGATTTGTCTCATTTATGAAATGTCAATAAATCACAAGGGTCAGGGATCCATATGGGCAGACCAAAACATTAACATTCGGCGACAGGGTAGAGGGAAAACAAAAGAAGTTGGGATGGATTTTTTTTAAGCACTTGCATAATAAATAAATAAATAAATTCCCTAATGTTCATTCATTGGATCAGCTTGTTTAATTATTTTATTAGGCTTTGAAGCAGCTCTAAGGACAGTTCTCAGCAGTTTACATCTCGCCTCTTCAAGGTAACAATGTAATAAACATAAATGGGTAATCAATTAATACATTCAACCTCAAACCAGAAAGAGCTTTCCATTTGTAGAAGGAATAAGGAAAGTAACAGCATTCCAGCCCCTAAGTTAGGGGGGGGGGGGGAAGTGGCAGAAATAAAAAAAAAAGTGCCATTCTTTACTTTTTTAAAATTTCTCCTAACCTAGGGGCTGGAATGCTGTCATCTTCAAAACTGCAGTACCAAAGCTGTGTCCTTTTACATGCATTACACATATGACACACATAAAAAAGCACAGGCCCTTGGCTGTATTTAATGGCCTTCCCCAAAACTGAAGGGGAACATTTGGCCATCTATAGAGGAAAATATTTGTAGCTCAGGGTGGAAGTGTGAGGTGCTCTCTAAGCTTGCTTGTTTTCTGGGAAATGTTTCATTACCCAACCTGGTAACATCATCAGTCTGAGGGAGAGAAGGGTCTGATGCCTATTTATATACAGTGCCAGTGCAGGTGGGGCTGTGGTTTTCCTCTTGGGAATTTCTTGATTAGGGCATTTCTACTTTATTGTTTGTCTGGTGTTAATCTCTGATTATCTGGGTGTAGGAATCTGTTCTGTTCTTTTTGTTTCCTTCTTAGCCTTTTTTCCTCTCTCCTTCAAATGGTGTGTAAATGTGATTTATCCATACATGTCTACTTCTACTATACATGGTATCCTTCTGCGACGACTGCGGGAGGTGGGGGTGGGAGGCACTGTTTTGCAGTGGTTCTCCTCCTACCTCTCGGACAGGTCGCAGTCGGTGTTGGTTGGGGGACAGAGATCGACCATGAGGCCCCTAACATATGGGGTGCCGCAGGGGTCGGTCCTGTCCCCCGTACTATTTAACATCTACATGAAACCGCTGGGTGAGATCATTCGGAGGCACGGGATAAGATACCATCAATACGCGGACGATACGCAGCTGTATCTGTCCGCCCCGTGCCAACTCAATGAAGCGGTGGACGTGATGAACCAGGGTCTTGAGGCCGTCAGGGACTGGATGAGGGCTAACAAGCTTGTACTCAACCCAGAAAAGACCGAGTGGCTGTTGTGTTTCCCTCCCAATAATTTGGTTAGTGTTCCATCGCTCAGGCTGGGGGGCCAAATTTTACACCCCTCAGACAGGGTTTGCAACTTGGGAGTCCTCCTGGATCCACAGCTGACCTTTGATTACCACCTGTCGGCTGTGACCAGGGGGGCATTTGCCCAGGTTCGCCTGGTGCGCCAGTTGCGACCCTACCTGAATCGGGAGGCTCTCACAACAGTCACTCGCGCCCTCGTGACCTCTAGGCTGGAATACTGCAACGTGCTCTACATGGGGCTGCCCTTGAAGAGCATCCGGCGGCTTCAGCTAGTCCAGAATGCGGCCGCGCGAGTGATTGTGGGTGCACCTCGGTTCACCCACATAACACCTATCCTCCGCGAGCTGCACTGGCTACCTGTTGATCTCCGTGTGCGCTTCAAGGTGCTTCTTACTACCTACAAAGCCCTTCATGGTAGTGGATCTGCGTACTTGGGAGACCGCCTCCTGCCAATCACCTCCTCTCGACCCATAAGATCTCACGGATTAGGCCTCCTCCGAGTGCCATCTGCCAGCCAGTGTCGGCTGGCAACTACGCGGAGGAGAGCCTTTTCAGTAGCAGCTCCGACCCTCTGGAACGATCTCCCCGTGGAGATTCGTACCCTCACCACCCTTCAGACCTTCTGCACAGCCCTCAAGATCTGGCTATCCCGTCAGGCCTGGGGGTAAAGAGTATAATCCGCCCCCACCCGAATGTTGAATGAATGTTGCTCGATTTTAATTATACATTGTGTTATATGTTATTGTATGTTTCTCCCTCCCATACAAGTTGTTAGCCGCCCTGAGTCCCCTCAGGGAAAAGGGTGGCCTATAAATAAACTCAACTACAACTACAACTACAACTACTACTACTGATGCGTTATCTGTCTCAATGCCAAGCTTCCAGGAATTCCCTGGCATTTTTGGATTTAACCTGCAGCTTAGTGCTCAGCACTGATGATGTGACCTAGTTGGGTAATGAAATGTCTGCAAGAAAGCAGAGAGCAGTTCAGAGTTCACCAAGGATCCCACAGACCCCCTCCCCCACTTCGCCCTCTTCTTCCTCCTCTCTGCAAATCCACTCCTTTCTGACACTGATGTTACCTAGTTAGGTAATGAAACATTGGCTAGAAAACAACCAAGCTCAGAGAACACCAAGGATCCCACATTCAGCTCTCTATTTTTCACAATAAGTTAGGCAGGAGCGCCATCCAATTGACTGCATTTTTTCCCCTCACCCTGGATTTCTCCTCCAGCTTTGTCATCATCACCACCGTGGCAGAACGTTGCTCCCAAACCATCCGCCAGAAGTCACCAAAGGTCTCCGGCAAAGGCCCCTGAGTGGCGATGTAGGCGTTCTGCTTGCGGTACCCATCGATGTAGTTGGCGTTAATGTAGTCGCTCCCTAGGATGCCTGTATGTGGAGCAGCCAAAAGAAGAAGAGCCATATCGGAATCAAAGGCTTGGGTCAATTCCTGGGCTTTTTGAGAGCTGCATAATTAATCCCACCCTCTCCAAAACAGCAGCTGCAGAGAGACAGGGAGACAGTCTGGAAGCAAATATTGCCAGGTTTTTAAAATTCAGTGAGCTCCAGCCACACTTTTAGTTGTCAACCAAAGAAGTATAATTCTCTGCACAAGCCTTTCCTTAGGGAAGGGGAATTTTTCCTTTCCTTTCCTTTCCCTTCCCCCTCACCTCCCTTTTCCTTTCCCTTCCCTTCCCTTCCTTTCCTTTCCTTTCTTTCTTTACCGTGTTCCAATATCTAAGGGGCTGTCATAAAGAAGAGGAGGTCAAGCTATTCTCCAAAGCACCTGAAGGCAGGACAAGAAGCAATGGATGGAAACTCATCAAGGTGAGAAGCAACCTAGAACTAAGGACCAATTTCCTGACAGGAGGACAATCAACTGGTGGAACCGCTTGCCTCCAGAGGTTGTGGGTGCTCCAACACTGGAGGTTTTTAGGAAGAGACAGTCATTTATCTGGAATAGTATAGGGTTTCCTGCTTGAGCAGGATTGGACTAGAAGACCTCCAAGGTCCCTTCCAGCTCTGTTATTCTGTTTCCTTTCCTTTCCCTTCCCTTCTGCTTTCCGTTCCCTCTACTTTCACGTCACTATGCAACAGCGCTAAGCAAATAGGCAAAGGCAAAGGACCGGCGGAAGCTCTCCAAACACTCCTCCCTCCCTGAAATTCAATCAAAAACGTTTGCAAGCTTCACTCCCCCCCCCCCCCGGTTTCCCCTCCCTCTCCCCTCCTTGCCCCACCCTGAGTCCATGAAATTACCTTGCACCCAGAGAGCAGCAAAGCAATTGAAAGAGGTTAAGCTGCAAAGAGGCTGCTCCTGACCCTAACCGGCCTTTGAAAGGAGCCGGGGATGCAGATTAAAAAATCCATTTTGTCCAAGGCCCTCTTTCAACTTCGCCCTTGGAAAGTTTAATGGCGCTTATTGGCTTTATGGAGTTCAGCTCCGCCATCAGAAAGGACAGCTGCTCTGAGCTGCCAGTTTGCGGAAAGCAGGGCCGAGCAAAATCCCACAAGAGTAACGTTTTTCCTCTGGACACGGCCGTGCTGGTAATTTCTTTGAACTCCATACCTATCAGTTTGACCTCTGCAGCACAAACGAGAGCAACCTTACATATTAAGTCTGCCTCAGCCCCCTTCCAGAAAGGATTTCTATATTCCGCTAACACGGAAGACAAAGCAGCCCAGCGTCAGCAGCGTTGACCTGACATATCTTTAAATTAAAGAACCAGCTTTGCTCAAAAAAAGGAGGCTGAATGTCTGAATGCACGTGTAATTAAAAGAAAAATATTTTTCTTTTCTTTTTCCTGATGCCTCTGGGGAAAAAAAAAAGGCACCGTTTTCCCCATATTGTGCAGAAGGCTACGCAAGGCAGGGTTGGGTCTGTTTAGGGTTTAGACGGGCAAAAAACCCCCAAACTTGATACCCCTTTTCGCACTGTGGCCGAAAGAATCACATGAAACTTGCAAAAAATAGAATTGCAGGTAGTCCTCAACAAATGACCACAGTTGAACCCAACATTTCTTTTTCTAAGCAAGACAGTTGTTAAGTGAGTTTTGGCCCATTTAAGACCTTTTTTAAGCGAATCACTGCAGTGGTTAAATTAGTAACATGGTTGTTAAGTGAATCTGGCTTCCCCATTGACTTTGCTCATCAGAAAGTCACAAGAGGGAAATCACGTGACCCCAGGACACTTCAACCGTCATAAATGTGAGTCAGTTGCCAAGTGCCTGTATGTAGGTCACAGGACCACGGGGATGCTGCAACGGTCGTAAGAAAACTGTCAAAAGACACTTTTTTCAATGCCAGTGCAACTTCACATAGTCACTAAACTAATGGTAATAAGCCAACATGGCACGACAAAACCGCGCTCGACTAAAGCACGCCCGATTAAACCGCGTCACTGACGTCATCAACAGGGCGACAACAACCAGCGCGGAGAAAGAAGGGCGCTTTAAATAGCGCTTTGAAAGCAAGCCGATTCAAGTTAAGGTAAGGGTTAGGTTTAGGGTTAGGTTAAGGGTTAGGGTTAGATTTAGGGTTAGGTTAAGGGTTAGGATTAGGTTTAGTGTTAGGTTAAGGGTTAGGTTTAGGTTTAGGGCTAGGTTTAGGTTTAGGATTAGGTTTAGGGGGGTTAGGTTTAGGTTTAGGGGTTAATTTTAGGTTTAGCGTTTACAGCGTGCTTTTTTCTCCGTGCTGTTGTCGCGCTGTGATGACATCAGCTACGCGGTTTCGTCGAGCACCCTTTAGTCGAACGCGGTTTTGTGGTGGAACCATAAGCCAAGGACTATCTGCACTTGAACTGAAAGGAAAGATAAATATGATATTTGTCACATGTTCCCTTCCTGCATTCTGCCCTCATTCTCGGTAAGATCAGGGAAAGCAACTGGATTTTGGAAAAACTGAAGTTTCCTCCCTGAAGACTCCCTCGTCCTCCAGTGAATCAACCTTAGGGATCCCCAACGGCCCCTCCTTTAACTCAAACTGACCGATCAGATTAATTTGCTATTTCATTTCAAAGTGGAGCAGGAGAATAGCCATTAAAGCCATTTACAGTACTTCCAACAGCTCCGGCTGCAGTCTGATAAAGACGTCACTCCAATGTTGTTACCGCTTAATCCAGAGGACACGGCAACGGTCAAGAGGCAGAAAAGAATCCATGAAGGGGGCATGCTTAAGCATTAGGAGAATCCTCTGAACAGGTGAGGCAATCGGGTTGTTGTAGAGGCTATTTAGGAGCAGGGACAAGGTTGGGCGATTTCAGGTTGCAAGTTATGGTCTTGTTCCTTGAGGTGGTAAGTAGGAAAGATTTGGGGTCTCCAGCCAGTCCTGGAGAATTTGGCAGCTGGGTAGCCTTAAACACACCCTCTCCCCCTCATTGCTGGAAGAAGCTATATGCGGTAAGCCACTTCTAAAACTGTTGCCAAGGAAACCACATGGACCTATCTATGTAGTCCCCAGGAGTTAAGGAGGACTTGAAGGACCACAAACCAATCACCAAGGAATAAAGCAATCAAAATGGCTCTCCCAGCCTTTTCCAACCTGTAGGACTTCAATTTCTAAGATTCTCAGCCTGTGTAGTCAAAACAATGGCCAAAGACATCATGAAAGGATACCGAGATACATTTCTAACTATCCTGCATCAGTCCAAGAGATTTATCATCACAGAACAATGCTGACTGCACAGCTAAAGAGAAAGCACTCAATCTTGAGTATATCCAATGACTCCAAACTTTGCGCCTAAATTTGGTTCATCGGTGGCATCAGAAAGGTCCCCCAGTAATGGTTAAAATATGAAGTATGGATGAGATTTGAGCTGTGGAAGAAACTAATTAGGGAGGGAACCAACCTAGAATGAAGGAGAAATTTCCTGACAGAGAGAACAATTAATCAGTGGAATGACTTGCCTCCAGAAGTTGTGGGTGCTCCAACATTGGAGGTTTTTAAGAAGAGATTGGGCAGCAATTTGTTTGAAATGTTATAGGGTTTCCTGAGGGTTGGACTGGAAGACCTCCAAGGTCCCTTCCAATTCTGTCATTCTATTACTCTGTTAAGAAGCTAAGAAGTCAGGAAGCTTTGGAATGATATAATGGGGAAGTGAACATGCAACCAAGTCAAGGGTCGGTCAGCTCTAACATCGTTATTCCTAGGATGAAATTTTAGTGGAGGAAAGATCCTCAGGTATGAACCCCCAGATCCAGGATGATATCCATGGAGATTCTCAGTCCAAAGGTGCTTTTACAAGAGGCAACTGGACTTTCTAGTTTCGCTTTAAAGACATTTCACTTCTCATTCAAGAAGCTTCTTCCGTTCCGTTCTCAGAACTTTAGTACTTCAGAACTGGAGAAGCTTGTTGGATGAGACACGAAACATCTTCAAGGAAAAACAAAGAAGTTACAGTTGAAAAAGCACCTTTGGGACAACCAGGATAATACAGTGGTAAAGAATGCAAGATCACAACCATCCAAGCCCTGAGCTTTTCCTATCTCCAAGAAGCTCGGATCTATTCTCTCCTTCTCAAAGAATCACTGTAGATTAAACGTGGTGGATGAGAAGACCAGGAAGTCCTCTTGAGCTCATCTAAGATTTGTACCTCAAGCCTTTGAACTCTGGTGCTGGAAAAGACTCCTGTGAATCCCTTGGACTGCAAGGTGATCCAACCAGCCAGTCCTAGAGGAGATCAATCCTGACTGCTCTTTAGAAGGTCCTAAATCCTGAAGAGGAAACTCAAAGATTTTGGCCATCTAATGAGAAGGAAGGACTCCCTGGAGAAGAGCCTCATGCTGGGAAAGATGGAGGGCAAAAGGAGAAGGGAACGGCAGAGAATGAGGGGGCTGGATGGAGTCACTGAGGCAGCTGATGTGAGCTTAAGTGGACTCCAGAGGATGGTAGAGGACAGAAAGGCCTAGAGGAACATTGTCCATGGGGCCATGAGGGGTCGGACACAATTTCGCAACTAACCACAACAAGAAGAAGGTTTATACAGGAAGAGCAAATTCTCAACAGCAAAAAAAAACAACAACAACATGATGGGACTCTTTGCTTCTGAAGAAGTCAACCCACAACCCATTTCTCCTCCCTCCCCAATTTCATCTGTACCTTCGATCGGGAGGAGGATGACTCGAGAATGGTCGTAGGCAATGACGTTGGCATAGCGGTTCTTGGGCTTATTCACCTCAAGGTTGGAGTGTTCCCAAGTGAACTGTTGCCCAGGATCGATGGACTAGAAGAGATGGAAGAAAGAAAATTTATTAAGACACAGTGACTTTCCTTTTCCGCTTCAAATTCATGGTTAAGGCTCTTTCTTCAATCTGCTGCCTTCCAAAAATGCTAGAAATTGTCCCCAATCACCAAATCAGGGTGGCTTTTGTGGAATTGTGGAAGTTATATCTTCAAAATACTGGATCAAGGAAGCAAGAAGAGAAGAGAAAGTACCTCTTCTACCTTTTCTCTAAATACAGGTAGCCCTTGATTTACAACAATTTGTTTAGTGATTATTCGAAGTTACAACGGCACCAGTGGTGGTTTCCGGATCCCGTTGCAACCGGTACAGTGCAACAGGGCCCGGCGTTCACCACATGAACACACGCAGCGTGCGCATACATACTTACTGTCTGCGACGCTCCATGCATCGCTCGCATGTGCGGAAACCCGGAAGAGCTCAAATACAGGTAAGGACGGTGGGCAGGCGGGCCCTCCGGAGAACTGTATGATAGCCAATGCTCCCGGCAGGCACCAGTACACTCGTACCAGGGTGTACCAGTCATAACCCACCACTGAGCTGCACTGAAAAAAGTGGCTTAGGACCATTTTTCACTCTTGCAACCATTGCAGCATCCCATTGGATCGCACAACCAAAATTAGGACTCTTGGCAATGGGCTCATACGTACGACGGCTGCAGTTTCCCAAGAGTCACGTGATCCCCTTTGGCGACCTTCTGACAGGCAAATTCAACGGGGAAGTAAGATTCACTTAACATCCTTGTTACTAACTTTGCAACGGCTGTGATTCGCTTAACAACTGTGGCAAGAAAAGTCCTAAAATGGGGTGAAGCTCACTTAACAACTGCCCTGCCTAGCAACAGGCTGGGCTCAATTGTGGTCGTAAATCAAGGACTCACTGTAATCACTATGGCCGTAGAACAATGAAAGTCTACAAGTGATCTATAGCAATAGCAGTAGACTTATATACCGCTTCATAGGGTTTTCAGCCCTCTCTAAGCGGTTTACAGAGTCAGCATATTGCCCCCAACAACAATCCGGGTCCTCATTTTACCCACCTCGGAAGGATGGAAGGCTGAGTCAACCCTGAGCTGGTGAGATTTGAACCGCTGAACTGCTGATCTAGCAGTCAGCTGAAGTAGCCTGCAGTGCTGCATTTAACCACTGCGCCACCTCGGCTCTTGTTACTCTCATTACTATGAGAGTAATCAGGGTAAAGGAAAATGTGATGAAGTATGTTGACATTGTGAGACTGAATTCTTTTCACTCAAAAATAATGTTCTTCATCATTTGCGAGATTCAAAACAGGGGCCCCAAAGGTGCTTTTTCAAGAGGCAGCTGGACTTTTTAATTTTTTTTTCCCTTGAAGATGTTTCATCCAAGAAGCTTCTTCAGTTGAAGAAGAAGCTTCTTGGATGAGAAGCAAAAGGTCTTCGAGGAAAAACAAAGAAAGTCTAGCTACCTCTTGAAAAAGCACCTTTGGGACAACCATAACTTTGGATGACTGAGAATCTCCACTGACATCTGTACAGGTACGTTGGCCAAAATAGGCAACTGATCGGTCCATTCAGATTTCTTTTGTAATCACTCATTATCATGAGTTAAACTAGCTATCAGCTTAGTGGGCTGCTAAGAAAAAGAAAGGCCAGACAAATTCACTTGAAGGAGAGAGGTTGAAGTCACAGGCAATATGTTTTCAGTGATAAGAATTGGAAGTGGAAGTGGCAGTGGAAACAATTGACCCCTCTGGGGTCGTAAGACCATCCCAATCGGAAACACAATACAGAAATTGAGGAAACACTGAGCTAAGAAGAAGAAAGAAGGGGTGGGGAGTGGGTTTGTTTGGGTTTTTAAAAAAGGGATTTATTTTAGTAAATGGAGCCTTGGTCAGGATGCTCGAATTCAGAATTTCCTGACGTCTCAGGAGATTAAATGGGATGACCTTTCAAATTCCGGAATTCAAAGCATGGCTGTGCCAATTCATCAAAATTCTGCATTGCAAAAAACACACAATCCCCCCTCCTTCAAAAAAAAAACCCAACGAAATCCACGGAAATATATATATATATTTTCATTCAACTTTATTCCCTTTGCCTCTTCCCTTTGCATAAGCATGATCCACATGCTTTGAAGCTTTGTCTCCACCTCAGGAGAGCTAGAAGCTATTAAAGGAAGAAGAGAAAAAGGGGAGGGAAAAATACCCAGTCTGAAATTCCAGGCTTTCATTGCATCATCCTAAAGCACACAAAGCTAGATACACAAATATTATTATCTTTTTTTCTTTCTCCAAAGCGTGCCTCAAGACTACAACTTTGCATTCTGCTACACCCCCCCACCCCCACCCAAAGGGGCTGAATTAAACGTGGAAGGCAGCCAAGTGGAAAATTTCCCCCTTTGATCAGAAAGAGGCCGTTTGGTGGGTAAACAAGGGCAGGGAAGAGAGGGAGGGAAGGAGGGCAGGAGTTGCAGGGATGCGGTAAGGGGACCTTGCCAATCCACAGCTCCCCAATTAGATTCTGGAAACCGTCCAAGGTTTTATGCCAGAGCACGGCTCGGTTTGAATGGAACAAGGCAGACGTCCTTCTCTCCTTAAGACTAAAAATGAATCCCACCAGCTACACTCAGGAGCCTCTGAGAAGCTGCACCACAAAGCCTTGTGGGGTGCTAAAAGAAGCCCCTTGTGCAAAGTCTTTGCAAATGGATTGTTGCTTGCTCTGAATTCTACATCTTGTTAATTTCATTAAGTTCCTTCCTTCCTTGCTCCCCTCTCCCTCCTTTTCTTTCCTCCCTTCCTCTCCTTTTCCTTCCTTTCCTCCCTCCTCTCTTACTTCATTCCATTTCCTTCCTCATCCTCCTTTCTTCCTTTCCTCCCTTCCTCCTTCTCCTTCCTTTCCTTCTTTTTTCCTTCTTTCCTCCCTCCCTCTCCCCTATCTGTTTCCTTCCTCATTCTCCTTCCTTCCCTTCTTCCTTCCTTCCTTCCTTCCTTCCTTCTTCTCTCCTCCCTTCCCTCCTCTCTCCCGCCTTCTCCTTCCTCCTTTTCCTTCCTTCCTTCCCTCCCTCCCTTCTCGTTTCTCTTTCTTTTTTTAAAACAATCTCAATCTGCAGTTTAGGAGGAGGTGGCTGTCCTGGAAGGAAGCCAAAAAGCACTTTTGGATATTACATTATGCAAATTAGGCACCAGGGGGAAACAGCAATAAGCCTTGGCAGAGAGAATACATTAGCTTTCTCCTTGCCAGCCAGCCAGCCCGCCCGCCTGCCCTGCCCGAATGCTGAGATGGGTTAGAAAAGGCCCCTGCAGAGATGAGAATCTTTTCCGATCATCTACTTGGGCAATTAGCAATTCATACACTGTAAAAACTGCTTGGAGCTCGCTGGAAACAGATTTGGGGAGTTATCTCTGAATTGTGCTGGAATTTATCCACTGGCAGGCCTCCTTCTCTGCCAAGCGACCCAGGGGCAAGGTTTTTTAATCTCTCTCTCCTGCCTCATCGCCCTTCCTATTATTAGGCCATGTTTAACTTTATTTCTCCAGATCTTTTCGGCTGCGTTGCTCTATCCTTCCTCCAGTCATTCTCACAGATAGAGCTGCTTTTTCTTTCTTAAAATGAGAATGTTTAACTCCTTCAAAGAAGCAAGAATGCGTCAACTTTCAGAAAATTCTTGTTTAACTACAATTTGTACCAATGTTTTCCAACCATGGCCATTTGAAGATGAATGGACTTCTGGGAGCTCTGGGAATTGAATTCACTCATCTTCAAGAGGTCAAAGTTGTGAAACATGGCCCATATTACTTCTAGACAAACAGAGGAATCTATCTATCTATCTATCTATCTATCTATCTATCTATCTATCTATCTATCTATCTATCTATCTATCTATCATCTATCTATCTATACCTTTCATTTATTTGTCTATCTATCATTACTTCTACAAATAATAAACATGCCTTTTTTACTTCTACAAATAACTCAAGGCAGCAAATGTACCTAGCACTCCTTCCTTCACCTATTTTCCCCACAACAACAGTCCTGTGAGGTGGACTGGACTGAGAGAAAATGACTGGCTCAAGGTCACCCAGCTGGCTCTCATGGCGATGATGGGATTGGAACTCATGGTGTCATGGTTTCTAGCCTGGTGCCTTTAACGATTAGACTAAACTGACTCTGTTTTACAATTCTTTTACCAAAAACTGGTAATTATCTTTGTCCCAAAGGTGCTTTTTCAAGACGCAACTGGACTTTCTGATTTTTAATAATGAATAATTTAACAAAGTTTGAAGGGACCTTGGAGGTCTTCTAGTCCAATCCCCTGATCAAGCATTCCATTCTAGATAAATGGCTATCCAATCTCTTCTGGAAAACTTCCAGTGTTGGGAGCATCTACAGAAGTTGTGGAGAGAAGCTGTTCCATTGATTAATTGTTCTACCTATCAGGAAATTTCTCCTTAGTTCTAAGTTGCTTCTCTCCTTGATTAGTTTCTACCCGTTGCTTCTTGTCCTGCCCTCAGGTGCTTTGGAGAATAGGGTGACCTCCCCTCTTCTTTCTGGCAGCCCCTTTGATATTGAAACACTGCTATCATGTCACCCCTAGTCCTTCTTTTCATAAGACTAGACATATCCAGTTCCAGCAGCCGTTCTTTATATGTTCTATCCTCCAGTCCCCTAATCATCTTTGTTGCTTGGGGGACTTATTATGTCATCTCGGCCCCGCTGTCTAGGTGCCGAGACCTTGCTATAATAAATTCTTGCGTTTGCAACTGTGGTGTTAGCAATTTAGCAAGAGATAGATACACCACAGGGATGTGTGCACAAAGTCATTGGAAGCTTTAGTTTTTTCGGCCAAATTTTGCACACAAGGGTAATTTGCATGATGGTGGGTGTTTGTTGTCAAAATCTGAAAAATCTTGCAGATTCATTCATCTGTTGAATGAATCTAATGAATACCCTCTTGGCAAATGGAATTGATCATTGATTAGCGCTTACGACTCTTGAGCAGAAAGGAAGATTTTCACAATGGGGTTTTCAGCCCCCAACCCATTCATGGTGACGCTTCCCACCTCCTTCGGATGGGCCCGGTCTTTTCCCCTCGTACCTCATATTCCTGAGACAGCTTCAGGTTATCGTTGGCTTTCAGGTGCTCGGTGTGATCTGCCAGCTCCGAAATGGGGATTGGTGGATGGTTCAGCATACCTGGGAGGGTTAAAGAGAAGATATGTAGGGAATGGGAGGGAAAGATTCCCTTTCAATGGAAGCCATTAGTTTGGAATTAAATGAGAGATGTGTCACTAGTCGAATGACAAAAAGAAAAAGAAAGAAATAACTGCAATGGAAAAACGGTTAGAAAAGGTGGGATAGAGTGGAAAGGAAAAATTGAGGGCTCGAAATTGTGTCCTTTGGAAATCAAAAAAGAAAATTCCCCGTTATGGCCCCAATCTCAACACAGAACAGCAGAAAAATGTGCATTTTATTGAGGAGCAGGAAAAATGGTCAAGGAAAGGAATGAACTAAACACAGAGATTCTGACCACAATCTCTTGCTAGCCATTTCAAAAGGGGAGGGTGCTTTACAGGTCAGGTCGAGGAAGGGAAAAACAGAGGCCTAAAATAAAGTGGAAACACAACACATTGGAGTGCCAAGATGCCAAGGTGCCAGGAATAAAATGTGTCGGCTATAAAAATTATCCCCATCAAGTTTCACACCCCCTTACTCTCCTCCACATCGAAGGGAGGGAGGGGTGGAGCTGGATTGTCTGGAGGAATGAGAACATCATAGGTGTGTGTAGGGGTGCAGTGCAAATCTGTGGAAGCTTTTCCAAAGTTGCCACCACCTATGATAAGAGGAAGGGCGGGCAACTATAACAACTTTATGATCTGTGGATTTCAACTCCAAGAATTCCCAGTCGTAAAGTTGTCATAGATGCCCATCCCTGGGTAAGAGATTGACAGGTTTCCCTTTATGCTGAAAAGATAAATTGCTACAAGCAATTGGACGGAAACAGAAAAGAAATCTGATTTAAGTGATGCCATCCAATAGGATGTTTATTGTGTGTGTGTGTGGGGGGGCAACATCCCCCCTTTGAGGAAGCATCTGAGGATCTGGTCCACCAAAGCAGAAAGATCTTTTCGTTTTCAGGATAAATAAATTCCCTTTAGAATAAAGAGGTCCCCCCCCCCCCCGGCTGTTGTCCTTTAACTGGGGTTAGGACGTCTCCGAAAGCAAACAAGAAGAGGGAGGTCATTTAAGATTATTCAATGTTATCCTGGAGAAAGTAGGGAACAATTATTCTCCTGGGGGTGGGGGGATTTTTGTACTTAACAAATGCTTGTAAAATGTAGGAAACGCATACAGTTTCCTCCTGAAATCATCCATCTAATTTGAGGCCTCTTTTTTTCTGTTAGTTCAGTGGGATTCAAACTTTTGCAGGCCATGGGACCTGTTCATTAAAAAAAACAAAACTCAAAATTCAAATCAAGAGGGATGAGGCTTTTGAAAGTCGATTAATAAGCATCTGCCCCCCATCAAAGTTTCTATTACGTTGTAAGGTCTGAGATGAGAGAAAACAAAATTAAAACTTAAAAATTAGAACTTTCCCCTTTAAATGTGCAACTTGAACAACGTAAGTGGAAGTGTGGCCACATGTATGTATGTATGTATGTATGTATGCATGCATGTATGTATGTATGTATGTTTGTTTTGAATTTGGATCTCAAGAATGATGCCTGGTTATTCTCAGGGCAGATTGAGGGAAGGAAGAAATTGTGAAAGGAGAATGCAGTTGTATTCAAATATCAATAAAACAATTTTCCACACAACATTCACTTTCACAGCAGGAAGGTGTGGCCCGGGAAATAGCAACAGTTTGGAGAAATGTTTATGTTGCCACATTAAAGTGATTTACTCCAGTACCTTGTTATGTTTAGGCATCTAATGAAGGTTATTGTCCAGAAACCTGTGTAATATATGTCTGTTACATAAGCTGATTTCACAGCACTCACTTCAGGGAGGATTTGCTCCCACATTAAGAAGGCATGAAGTCACCGCCTTAAATTCAGTTTTCACTTTACCCAAAGGAATATAATCAAATTTAGGGGCTGCAGTTCATCAGGCTGTTGTGGAAAAGGTGAATGTTCCTTCTACACGAAACCTGATACATATTTAATAAGGACACCAAAGCACTACTTTTTTTGGAAAAGAAGGGTTTAGAAAAACGCTCAGAAATACCATCACTTTTGTTTGTAGTTGAGAGGGAGTTTACTCATATATTGTCAAGGCTTCTTCAAAATTTTTGGAACTGAGGGTTGCTTGGTGGACTCCGAGTTGGTTGTTTTGTTGCAGACGTTTTGTTGACCATCTAGGTAACATCATCAGTGCTATGGTAGGGCTATCTAGTTGGGTAATACGTTTAGGCGACTGGTGGCTAAAACAAATGAAGAAAGCTTGCAGGAATTGCGTATGTCTAGCTTAATGCAAAGAAAGATTAACAGTGATAGCTGTCCCAAAGAAGGGACCTATTCTATTCTCCAAAGCACCAGAAGGCAGGACAAGAAGCAATGGATTTAAACTAATCCAGGAGAAAAGCAATTTAGAACTAAGGAGAAATTTCCTGAAAGAAAATTAATCAGTGGAACGACTTGGCTCCAGAAGTTGTGAGTCCTCCAACACTGGAGGCTTTTTAAAAAGAGATTGGACAACCATTTGTCTGAATTGGTTGGATTGGAAGATTAAAAATGGAGAATTTGAATCTCCCAAGGTCCCTTCCAATTTTGTTATTCTGTTGTTCTGCAAGAAAACAACCAAGATCAGAGAATACCAAGGATCCCTCATTTCAACCCCGAGCTACAAATATTCTCCCTTATTGGTGACTTTTGGAACTGTCAAGCAAATAAGGAATCATCCACTTTCAGCATCTTCTCCATTTCTTCAAATTTCAGGAAAAAAAAAGGGAATGAAATATGCAGTGTCAAGGCAATTCAGGTGAGCCCTAACAGGTGTCTTACAGGGGACAACATATTTTCCAAGTTTTACATAGCTAATCAAGAACCTCTACAGATTCTGCCCGAGACAAGATTCCTTGGGAAAGAGCGCTGGGAGCCACGGAACATAATTCAGGAGTCACAGAACATTATTTTTTTTCTAGTTACCTTTCTGATAAACCATCACAATGCCTTGCAAACAGAAAAAGAAAGGGAGAGGTGGGGAGATGACGGGGAGCCGTGGAGAATTTCGAGCCCTATGGGGTGTTGTGTGATTAAAAGCATCAGCAAGCAGTGGTGGCTGCACAGAATAAAATAAACCCAGAGGGGAAATTAAAACAAAAACCTGAAACAGACATAGCAAAAGCGTGTGCTGCATTTCCCAGTTTTACAGTATGCTTTTGCAAAAGACTAGCAGTCTGGGCTGTTTGTGCGACCCACCCAACTCACAAACCATGTGGGGAAGGAACAGATTTTGAGACAGGGGTATTGCGAATCCCCCCCACCCCCACCCCTTCGGAGGGGAATCCTGGAGGAGTATTTAGCCTCTGAAAATCAGTCAATGATTAAAAAGGGAAAGCCAGTAACTGTATTAAGATGCAAATACTGTATCTCCTCCTTCAGTTTATTTTCCAGCCGACTAGGGCTCCTGCCTTTTTTTTGTTTAATACGCTAAAGTGGAGAAAGACTTGATCCAGATTTTTTTTTTAAAAAAAACCCTAAACCAAACAGATTTTCATTCCTGCAGAAAACAGTCCTGTCCAGTGGGCAGCCCCCCTCCCCGAGGTTCAATGGGGATAATTCCCAGGTGACCCACTTCTACAACCTTCCACAACCTGCCCTCTGTAAGCTGCTCTCTTTCCGCCAACGGCCTTCTTTAACAGCCAAGGAGATCAATAATAGATTAGGCCTGCACATATTTATTTCAGAAAATCCTAGGGTGGGAAAGAAGCGACAAATCCAATCCTCTGCATCTCTGGCAGATGGTACGCAGCCCATTTAGAAGGAAGTCCAAGGAGGAGGACCAGAGTCTTCCAATATTTGAGGGCTGCCAGGGAGGGGAAGGGGTCAAGCTATTTTCCAAAGCACCTGAAGGCCAGACAAGGAATTGTTGGAGCACCCACAACTTCTGAAGGTAAGCTGTTCCACTGGTCAATTGTTCTCACTGTTAGGAAGTTTCTCCTTAATTTCAGGCTGCTTTTCTCCTTTGATTATCAGTAATTTCCATCCATTACTTTTGGTCTTGCTTTCAGGTGCTTTGGAAAATAAACTGACCCCCTCATTTTTGTGGCAGCCCCCACAAATACTGGAATGCTGCTATCATGTCCTCCCCTGGTCCTTCTTTTCTCTAGACCCATCGAACCAAAATCCTGCAACTGTTCTTCATATATTTTAGTCTCCAGGCCTTTAATCGTCTTAGTTGCTCTTCTCTGTGCTTTTTCCAAAATCTCAACATTTTTTTTGTAATGTGGTGACCAAAACTGGATGCAATTATTCCAGGTGTGGCCTTACTAAGGATTTATAAAGTGGTACTAATACTTCACGTGATTTTGACTCTATGCCTCTATTTATACAACCAAGGATTGTCTTAACTTTTTGGGCAGCTGCCGCACAGGGCTGACTCAGGTTTAAATGATCGTCCGTTAAGTTCTGGTTTTTAGCAAAACCATCATAAAGTACATTTATGTAATTGTGGGATGCTGCAAACATCTGTAAATATGGTTCAGTTGCTGAATGCCCAAAGCCGGGGGAGGCCACAAACATAACCCTGATTTTTCAGGTAGGACATATTTTTGTATGGTCGCTAAGCAACCAGTCATAAGGTGAAGAACACCTGTACAAGTATTCCTTGACATACAATTTACAAAAATGACTTATGACCATTTTTTCACACTTACAACCATTACAGCATCCCCATGATCACATGATCCGAATTCAGATGCTTGGCAACTGACTCATATTTATGATGGCTGCATTGTCCCGGGGTCACACGATCCCCTTTTGCAACCTTCTGACAAGCCAAGTCAATGGGGAAGTCAGATTCACTTAACCACCGTGTGACTAACTGAACAACTGCATTGATTCTCTTAACAACTTTAATGTGACTTAACTAACGATTCCGTTACCAACAGAAATTTTGGGCTCAATTGTGGTTGAGAGTCGAGGACTACCTGTATTTTGATGGGAAATCACCAGGAAAACTCAACTGAAGGCTGCTCTAGTCAAAAACATCCCTTGAAGAAGCTAAGGTATTTCTGTTCAGTTGCCAAAAATACTCAGCTGAATTACACAAAACTAGAGGATATTTTTACTCTTGTACTTCCATTAGCAACGGAGGGAAGAACAAGAAGCAATGGATGGAAACTAATCAAGGAGTGAAGGAACCTGGAATTAAGGAAAAATTTCCTGACAATGAGGACAGTTAATCAGTGGAACAACTTGCCTCCAGAGGTTGTGTGTGCTCCATCATTGGAGGGCTCTTAAAAAAAGATTGGACAGCCACTTGTCTGAAACGGTATAGGATTTCCTGCCTAAGCAGGGGGTTGGACTAGAAGACCTTCAAGGTCCCTTCCAACTGTTGTTCTATTCTAGGTGAGGGCTGCCCCTATCTTTCTTATTGGGAGCAGCTGTTTCTGGAAGAGACAGAGCCTGCATGCCTATCTAAGAAGAAGCAGATCTGATAGGCCCCCCTCATCCACCCCAAGGCAGAACCACAGGCTCAAAACTCAGATGACTTTAATCCCTTCTCTTCTGGCAGGAGGACTGGCCGTGATTGTGTGGGGAAAAAATTAAATGGCCGTGCAGTTTAGAGGCTATTGTCCCGCTGAATGCAGAAACACAGAAACCATATTTATCTCCCCACCCACCCCTCTGTTTTTTCCCCCCTCCGAAGTCAAAGCAGCTTTCAGAAAAATCTAGTTATTGACCAAAGGCATCTTTTCTGGCTTTGAAAGAAAGATCTTACGGGATAGAGGAGTTCTCATCTAGCCTCTCAAATCCCCGAAAAATCTCCTTAATCTTGTTACTGCAGAGAATTGAAATACACCCTCGCTCCCCGCCGCCAGGAGTTGGAACAAAATTGGCCAAATATCTGTTCTCCAGACTGAAGGCTTTCTTTGCCAATGGGGCACAGTCAGAAACACCAAGGTTGTTTCAGATGGTTTTGTCCAAACTGAATTTTCAAACTGATGCTGAAATACAAGGTGGGTTTGAAATACAGGTAGTCCTCGACTTACAACAGTTCGTTTAGTGACTGTTCAAAGTTACAACAGAACTGAGAAAACTGACTTAGGGCCCCTTTTCACACATATGACCGTTGTCGCATTCTCCTGATCAAGTGATCAAAACTGGGATGCTTGGTAACTGGTTCATATTTGTGACAGTTGCTGTGTCCCGGCGTCATGGGATCCCCTTTTGCGACCTTCTGACAAGCAAAGTCAATGAGGGAGTCAGATTTATTTAACAACCCTGTTACTAATTTAACTGCAGTGATACACTTAGCAACTGTGGCAGGAAAGGTCGTAAAATGTGGCGAAACTCCCTTAACTTTTCTCTGTGTCATATAAGATATGTGAATATACAGTATGCACAATCTTATATTTATGTATTTATTTATTCTGTCTTGGTTATGTAGTGTATATTGGAGGAGGTGAACCTTTGAGAGCTTATTGTCACTTTGAATGTACACTAATCAGCATAAATTAAATTTCATTTTAATGTATGCTGATTAGTGTACATTCAAAGTGACAATAAAATTATTCTGTTCTATTCTATTCTATTCTATTCATGTCTCAGCACCAGAAAAAAATTGAGCTCATTTGTGATTATAAGTCGATGGTTTATACATCCCCATGTCTGGACCTCTGTTAAGTAGGCCTGAACTGAGGGGGGGGGGGGGGCTTTCTTTCTCATTAAAGAAACAGAAAAGCATGAGAAACCCAAGGATGATACAAAACGTTCTGAATTCAAACATCTTGAATTCCCAATTCTCTCTCCCGAGTTTAAAGGCATCTCTCTGAGCCTGAAACAGCTTTGTTTGAAGTCAACTCAGGAATGCCTCAGAAATCATCAAACTGCTGTTTGAATTTGGTCACTTGAGGCACAAATGACCCGGGTTTAACTATCCGACTTTGAACACGTTATGTGAAGACAAATGAAAAGGCAGTAACGCTGGGAAAGGTGGAAGGGAAGAGAAGGAGACCCAGCAGCCAGGTGGACTCCATTGCAGTGGCAATGGGAGAACCCTTAAAAGATCTGAGGGTTCAAGGTAGGGGGCTTCATGGGGGGGGAAAAATCTATCTATCTACATATATGTAGTCCTTTGTTCTCTCTGAGCTTGGTGGTTTTCACAGACATTTCCTTACTCAGGTAGCTAACATCATCATTATAGCACTGATGATGTTACTCAGTTGGGCAATGAAATGTCTCCAAAAAACACAACAACCACGTTCAGTGAGCAGCGAGAACCCCACAGTTCAATCCTAAGCTACAAATATTTCCATCTATTAGTGTGTGGAGTTCTTGGTGTTCTCAGAGTTTGGTTGTTTGCTTGCAGATGTTGCTCAGGAGCAAATCCTAACCTCCTTCGCACTGGAGACATTAGTTTGGTAATGAAACGTCTATGAGAAAACCACCATGCTCAGAAAGCACCAAGCAGTCCACGGAGCAACAAACATGTTCTTTTCTCGAAACCTATCTATAAGAGGCAACACGGATGGCACATAATCCATCAATTTGAACTTAAAGCAATTGGGTTTCAAATTTGAAACAGTTCAGAACTGAAAGATTTTGCAGGCAGAACAACTGGTTTTTCCAGCCAAATCATATTTTCTGAATGTCTGACTCTGCTCTCTTGCTTCTTCCATGTATCCCTCTTCTATTCCTAATCTCATTTAACCCATCCATTTTGTCACAAGGATTCCTTCACAACAGTTTATAGTATTTTCTGAAACTGCCTCTGTTAAACTTCTGAGCTCCTTGTATTTTCTTGCTGCTTTTCTTCCCACAACATTTAGTTCCACCGAGGCCTCTGCTCTCTTTGCAAATTTCCAAATAAAATTTCCAGCAACAAGCACGGTTAGATAATTTCAATTGGTACTTTACAGATTGGCACCCCACTGGTACCTTCTCCTACAGTGCTTCAATGCCAGGAAAAGAAAAACATCCAATTCTGCAAATCCAGGATACTCCAACTTCCTAGGGTTCAAAGGGACCTTGGAGGTCTTCCACACCAACTCCCTGCCCAAGACATGAGTCCTTATACAGGTTATCCTTGACTTACAGCCATTTGTTTAGTGACTGCTTGAAGTTATGACAAGACTAAAAAAAGTGACATGACTATTTTTCACATTTATGGCAGTTGTAGCATCCCCATGAACACATGATCAAAATTCGGACGCTTGGCCACCAGCATGCATTTATGAGGGTCACAGGGTCCTGGAGTCATGTGATTTCCCCTTTTGCGACCTTCTGACAAGCAAAGGGGGAAGCCAGATTGACTTAACAACTGTGTTACTAACTTATTAAAAACTGCAGTGATTCACTTAACAATGGTGGCAACTGAATGAACAGTCATAAGTAGAGAAGCACCTACATAAGAAGGGCTACAGAATGAGAAGAGAACTCATCTACTCATCTAGAAATAAGGAGACATTTTCTGACAGTGAGAGCAATCCACCAATGGAAGAGAAGTTTCCTTCGGAAGTTGTGGGAGCTTCATCACTGGAAGCTTTCAAGAAGAGATTGGACTGCCATTTGTCAGAAATGGTGTTGAGTCTCGTGCTTGGGCTAGATGACCTACAAGGTCTCTTCCAACTCTGTTAATCTGAAATCCGACAATCTACTTCCATCTCCTGCTCAGTACAGGAATCATGCAAAGGAGGTGTCCCTTACAGATTTCCTATTGAAAAGATGTCTTCTCTGCAAGGGGTGCTCTCCGTTCTCTGGGATTTAATGGATTTCACAGTCTGAGGGAAGGAAGGGCAGCCTTCAAATATATCCCGAGGCAGACTCCCACGCTCTAAAGCAAGCTCCTACATTTGACTTACAAATGCCACACAGTGCAACCTCACAGAATCAACCAAGAGAAATGACTAGTAGCTTGCCAGCATTTTATTAATTTGTGAAAGAGATTGAGATTTTGTTTAAGGAGCTCCTCCTGGGGAAGAAGAGGGCAGAGGTCTAACACACAGAAATGCACACAGACACACACACACACACAAACAAACACACATTGTTCCTTTGGTTCCATTATTTTTTTGCTGCTTGGGCCTATACCAGCAAGTGCTTCAATATAACATTTCAATTACAGCTTCAATAATCTCCTGCTTTTTATGACCCTGTAATCCTTTAATTCGGTGAATGCAAGATGTATATTAAATCTATATCAGGGGCCTCCAACTTTTAAGACTTATGGACTTCAATTCCCAGAATTCCTATTCCAGTCAACCTTTTTGACTTCCGAGGAATTTGGGAATTGAAGTCCACAAGTCTTGCTAAGTTTAGAGAACCTTAATCTATATGAAACATTTTCAGAAGTAGACAAAGTGTTGGAAAGGGGACTTTAACTCATCCTCCACCGATTTCAGACCTATGCATGGTGTAGGTAAGTAAGTAAGATTGCTGGCATGGGGATGGGAGAATAATAAAAGCACTTTTCATTCATTCAAGCCACCCAGTCTTATGAATTTGGAAAACACAGCTTTGTGAGGTTCCTGGTACTTTCAGAGCTTGGTTGTTTCTTGCAGATACTTTTTTACCCAATCAAATAACATCATCAGAGCAAGCCGACTGTATACAGAAAGCCAACCTTACTCCCTTCTGACACTGATGATGCTACCTAGTTGGATAATGTAACGTCTGCCAGAAAACAAGCAAGCACCAGGAAACACTTCTCAGCAGTTCAACCCTGAGCTATAAATATTCTCTTCTATTGGAAACACAGCTTTGTCTACGATTTCATGAGATGATCCTGGGAGACCTTTTTCAATTTCTATTGCCTTTCTCCAAAGAAATATTTACAATGTAGGGATATAACAATGCTGATCTACCTTACAAGATTATATGCCAAACTTGCCTTTAAGCTAGATAAGGCAGACAATTGATAAAAGTGAAATATTTTTTCTTTCAAATAGTCTATATTAGAGATGCCTTATTTTTTTTAAAACATCCCCATATTAAATAAAAGCCAAGAAGCTTTTGTTCTAGATAGACAGGCAAAGCTATTAGATTAGGGAGAAGCTTTCTAAATGGAGCTAGTTCGGTTGTTTTTACTTATTTATAAGTAAAATTTTCTCTCCCATGATGGATGATATACAAATCAGGTCCCTAATATATCACAGAAATATCAAATACGATGCTGCGCAAGAAAGCAATTTGCTGCAAAGCCTACCTAGCAAAGTGGAATAGAACAAATATTGTTCTATTTCTTTTCCCTGATAAAAGCCTCTCTTGATATGAGTTTTCTGTTTGGAAAATTTCTTTTAAAAAAGATGTTTATGTACAAAGAGGCCTATATTACTTTTATGTAGAATAATGCATGAGCAGAAAAGGCCTCTCTCCCAGCCCATTTCCTCTAATTCCATCACTACCTAGGGAGCATAAGATCTTCTGACATCCTTATTCTTGGGCATCCTATAGATAAAACCCCAGGAGCGCACAGAGAAACCTCTGTACTATTTCCATTATTTTTGCAAACTTGCGAAAAACACAAAACATTTTAAATAACTGCCAATGTTGGTTTTGTCTCTTCCAGTTGCAAAGTGAGAAAGGTACTCCGTGTGTGTGTTTGATGGCGGTACCAATCCTGACAACCTCCTGGCTTTGTTGCTGTAAACTATTTTTCATCATTTAGCCACCCATCCAGAAAATGATAGATGGGCCAGGGTCTCCTTTTCAGGGTAGTCATTCTCAACTCATGTCAAGAACTCCTGTTGCCCTTCAAGTTCTGAATAGACTGCATGGCTGGAAATCTGGGCTCTCACTTGTGAAGATCACAACAACACTACAAAATAACTGTGTACACTGATGATGTTACTTTGTTTGG
Source organism: Thamnophis elegans (assembly GCF_009769535.1). Lineage (NCBI taxonomy): Eukaryota > Metazoa > Chordata > Lepidosauria > Squamata > Natricidae > Thamnophis > Thamnophis elegans. Next base: position 178,243,725 of record NC_045541.1, on the reverse strand, counting down.
GTCATGAAATGTCTTCAAAAAAACCATCAAGCTGTGGACCAAGGAGTCCACAATCTTCCTCCTCCTCCTCTCCACAAACTCTACTCCCTTAGCACTTATGATGTTACCTAGTTTGGGTAATGAAAAGTCTGCAAGAAAACCACCAAGCTCAGAGAGCACCAAAGACTTCTAAGTGGAAACCCTTTGATGACTGAACTTTCCTCCTAATTCTAAGTTCAGAAGATTGGGGTGACTCCAACTCCCAGAATTCCTCACTGGCCAACATGGTGATTGTGAAAATTTTGTGAATAGAAATTTACACTCTAGGAGGGCAGAGAGAGATTATTTTATTTATTTATCGAATGTTTGGCGCTGCCTATCCCCATGCAAGACTTTGATGAAGGGTGCTCCAAGACTGAACTGAAACTGCATGGCACCTGCAACACGCTGGCATTATAATTCTCCAGAACCCATCCACCTATCCTTGTACTATATCTAATATTTTTCATCCATGCCTCTGACTTTTCCCAGCAGTGAAAATATCTACAGATCAATACAAATTCAGAGAAATAAAACTAAGTCTGTCACTTTTTCCTTTCTTTTCCAGGTGAAGGTATCTATGAAGGGATTGCCATTATCATACATTAGTCCTTCTAACTGAGTTTTGAACTAACTTGCAGAATACGTGGAACCATAAACAGGCTAAATTTTATATTTACCGACAAAGAAATAAAGGGAGATTAGTATAGATCTATTTCAAGCTATTTAGCTCTTGTCAGCTAGCCATACCCTTCCTGGAAGCGGTATGCTCTGTCCCATATTTGGGTAGACCACGTTGCCCTGATAAAAAACACTTCATAAACAGGCTAGCTTTGCACAACTTGCTAAAACACACACACACACACACACACACACACACACACACACCAAAAAACAAACCTAACCAAGATTAACATTAGACAAGTCAGTATTGTGTGAATGCCACTACTACCTTTAACAGTCTTGGTAAAGAGTGCTGTGTAAACATAACCAATGTGTATGAAATAAGTAGGGAAGGGAAGGCTAGCAAGTAGGTGTGGCTTCCAAAATCTAAGTCTAACATGCTGATAAAGATGAAGGTTGAATTTCCTAGTAGTTCCAGCCAGTGGTGGGATTCAAATAATTTAACAACCGGTTCTCTGCCCTAATGATTTCTCCCAACAACCAGTTCACCAAACTGCTCAGAAAGTTAACAACCGGTTCTCCCGAAGTGGTGCGCACTGGCTGAATCCCACCACTGGTTCCAGCCCTGAACTACTTTATAAAAAGAAAACATTATTCTATCAATGTTCCTCTAATCGTATGAGCCCGGACTTAATAGTATTTTAATAGACATATATAAGCACACACCAAGATTCAGACACAAATCTGTCTCTGGTTGTTTTGCAAAAGGCCTTTTGGCTTGAAAACTGTAAAACTGGAAGCACAATTAGACAAAACAAATGGCGCAAGACGCAGACAGGGAATGGCAGAGGACAGAGAGGCGCGGAGAAGGAAGGAAAGAAAGAGAGTGAGAGAGGGGGGAAAAACAAAAATGCCAGGGCGGGAACAGCAACAGAAGATAAGCCAAATTTTTCAAGGGGTGGATGGAAAAGGAATATACAACCAATGAAACAGAGAGGAACGAAAACACACAGGAACTAACTTTCAAGGTCAAGCTCAGGGTCACTGAGAGGACTGCTGAGGCCAGAATCTGCAGAAAACAGTAAAACAAAAAGAAAAACAAAAAATATATATACACTTGTATAAAAGAAATGCTACTCAACCAAGAAAAAAAACCAAAACCAACAACAGTAACAAAAAAAGGCAACACAAAATTTAAGAGGAAATGAAAGGATCTTTTTTTTCTCTTCTCCTTTTTTTCTGGGAATAGGACGGCATGCGGGAAATGTTTGTTTCCTTGTTTTCTTTAAGGCTGATGTTTTATGTGCTTGATGCATTCCTAGCGCAATGGTATCAGGTCTTTTTTAATAAACATGAGGATGTTTGTATTTATATCTGGTTATTAAAACAGAGAGACATTGAGCAAACAACCTTGGAAGGCACTTTCCCCATCCTTCTCGCCTTTCTCCCCCACAACAGTCAGAATGTGCTGAGGTGTTAATTTTTTTTAAACTTTTAAGATAGATTTGCCTTAGAAAGGTACGCTTCATGCCCACATTCTGAGACAGAGAAGCTGATGGAGTATCCTTATTTTCATATATGAATATTATGCACAAACACAGACAGGAATATATGTATATGTATTATATATATATATATGTACACAGTTTACCACATATGTATGCAAGTGAGAAGTATGCATGTAAAAAAAATACCCAGACTCTCACAGAATAACAAAACAAAGACAAAGCCAATAGAAAGGTTATGCAAATATTTACTGAAAACATCAAAAACACTTGGAAGAAACGTAAATGAAACATACAAATAAAAATGGTGGATTCTATTGTGCTCCAGAAGTAGCACTAAATTGCAACACCATTTTTATTTGGAAGAGAATATGCTCCAATTAATTCAATGAAATTTCAACAGATACATATAGGATTGTACTGTAAAAGTCCTTAACATATGATGCTTGGGACCAGTTTTTAAGAGTCATGCAAGATGCTACCATTTTTTTGTAATTTTAAAAAATAGTAATAAAGACTTGTCTTCTCACCATTATTCCAAAATTCCTAGATTTATCCGATCTCTTAAGACCCCAAAAGATTTTTTATTGTGCAGTCATTTTGCTTTGTCATGAAAATTCCTGCTGCTTTCTTTATTCTTATTTACTGCTAAAGCCTGACTTTCTCTCTGCATTAGCATTCAAGGTGGCTAAAGAAATTCAGAATATAAAATTGATGGAGTTAACATCTGTGAATTCCTTTTGCTAATACCCCGACTTGCTTCAATCTTCTCACCCACATCAAAAACAAACAAAAATCCTTAACACACCTTTAAAGGTAGTGTTTGGGACTGCACATCTGGACATTGTGTGCAACAACTAATACAAAACTGCCGTCCCGACAACACCAGGCTTCCTTCCAATCTACTGCACTTCCTTTTTTCCCTCCAGTCTTGAAATTTGGACTGCAAAATTCAGAGCTTAAATCACTCTTCTTTAGTCTGGGCTACATAGCTGGGTGGCTTTTTTACAACAACCCACAAATCTTGGCTATTTTTCTAAACAGAAAGAGAGAGAAGGGAAACATACAGGTAGTTCTTGACTTACAACCTTTCATTTTGCAACTGTCTGGAGTTACAACGGCATTGAAAAAAGTGACTTACAACTGGTTCTTGAAATTAAGATCACTGCAGCATCCCCTCAGTTATGTGATAAAATTTTGACACTTGGCAACTGGCATGTATTTATAATGGTTGCAGCAGCATACCGGGGTCATGTCATCACCATTTATAGCCTTCCCAGTCAGCTTCTGACAAGTAAAGTCAATGGAGGAAGAAAGGATCACTTAACAACTACAAGGATTCATTTAACAACTGTGGCAAAAAAGGTTGTAAAATCAGGTGTGACTCACTTAACAACTAATGTTGGTGCCAATTGTGGTTGTAAGTCAAGGACTACCTGTTCCTGCCTTTTACCTAGCCAGATACAGTAGGCTCTCTGGGAAAAATACAGAAGTAATTTCCCCCCTGACTCAACTGATCAAGAATATATTTAGATAATATATAAATTAAGAGCTGGAAGAGACACCGGCAACAATAGAAAAAGAAAGGAACAGAGGAAATGAGAGGAAAAGGAGGGAAGGAAGAGAGTGGTGAGGGGAAGATGGAAGGGAAAAGGAGAGAGGGTAGGAAGGGGTCGAGAGAAGTAGGGGAGAGGTAAGGGAAGAAGGAAGAGAAAGGAGACGAGGAAAGAAGAAAGTAGAGAAGGGAGGGAGGGAGAGAAAGGGAGGAGAGGAGAGGAAGAGGGAAGGAAGATAGAGAGGAGGAGAGGAGGGGTAAGGGAAGAAGGAAGGGAAAGGAGGAAGGAAGGAAGGAAGTAGAGAAGGGAGGGAGGGAGAAAAGAAAGGGAGAAGAAGGTGGTGTTAAAACAGTCGAAGGATGGGAAACAAAGCAATCCAATATATGAATATATTGCCAAAAGTTTTTCAATTTTCTTGAATCATAGTGAAAATTTTGAATGTTTCTCTCCACCTCCAGAGAGAGGATTAAAAGAGATAAAGCAAAAAAAAAAGGGAGATACAATAGTTTGGAGAGAATAGATCACCTTGATCAAGGATGATAACTAGACCCCAGCAACTGCCACTTAACAATATTAGAGACCTTCTTCATACATGAAACTTGGGAGTTTTAAGCATTTGGATTTAAGGTCCAATTATAAGATTTGGGACAGCAAAAAAGCATCTGCTCACAAACTGAAAGTCTCAGATTGTATCAAATTTATTAAATGATATTTAGTTCAGATTAAAAAAAGATTTAGTCATCCAAATGATATTTTTGAAATATTAAAATAATGTTATTCTTTACTTATGATTATTCTAATCCTGCTGTAAAGAAGGTGGAATTGTCTTTTGCAAAGATGAACTTTATAGTGCTTCGTTCCAGATGTTTGGGCACTGGGTTATTAAGTTTGGCCAGAGAAAAGTGATACCTTTACTTCTCTCCTGGCATCTGAGTTTTGGTCACACCCTGTGAATATTTGTTTGTGATCCAAAGTGCCTAAAACAATACAAGTGAATAAATCTATAGCTCAGCTCCTGCATTTCACCTCTCACTATGAATAGTCAAAACCAAATATTAATCATCTTCCAAGATAGCCCCTGACCAACATCCTTGTCTCTAAATCTCAGTTCTCTAATCTAGAAATGTCGTTAAAAAATAGAAGGGGCAGGAAAGGGAGGAAAAAAGGGGAAAGAAGAGAGTGAAATCCCAGAAGCTCCATTTTATACTGGCACAGGGAAGGCACAGTTTTGCAAGCAGTGGCTGTGGAATAACTTCCCCTCAGAGAGGGATAGATCAGCTGCAAAAGAGATGCTCTTGCAGCATTTGCGGTCTTGAAGGACAAAGGAGCTCAGACTTTCCTTTGTCATGCTGGGGAGTGGAAAAGCAAAACAAAGGAATTGTTTGCAGCCTCGTTGGGCACAAGCTGGATGAGCTGCTGTGTCAGGCTGCCAGGAGTCAAAAGAATCAGTTTGGGAAAGAATGCCAGGCTCTGGGAAAAGATCTGGTGATACCTGGACTACAGTGGGATGATGGTTTTGCTGACTGTGGTTATGTTATGTTGTGCTTTATCATCTAACCATAAACCTCTAGCATTGCCTTGGCTTACATTTCCACCTGTCAGGAAGGAAGGAAGGAAGGAAGGAAGGAAATATAGATAGAAGAAAGAGGGTGGAAAGAAGGAATGAAACAGAAGAAAGGGAGGGAAAGAGGGAGGGAGGGTGAAGGATACATAGACAAAAGTGGAAAGGAGGGAAGATGGAATGGAATAGAAAAAAGGGAGAGAGCGAGAGAGGAAGGAAGGAAACCCTTCCTTTGCAAAGAGGGAAGGCAGGGTCCCAAAACAGGAGGCGGCTTTGTTTTGAAACCAGAATAAAATCACTGTGCTCCAGAAATGAGACGAGAACACCTGGGTTATTTGCAGTTTCGGACAAAATGGCAACTGCATAGGCTGAATAAAGCAAAGCTGGATTCTCTGCCCTCCTTCCTTCAATAAAATCCAGGGGAGCCTATCCAACCAATCCAATCCAGTCAGCTGTCTCTTGGCATGTTAGGATCTTCCTCTTTTTCCCCTAGTCCCTGCCCTAAACTATTTGTGCCTGGAACTACACTGCCCATCTTCTTCCAAGACACCTGTCCACACACTGCTAACTGCGACCAGCTATTTGACTGGAAATATCCTGGACATCACATTTATTTTATGCAGGTGTACAAAGAAGCAGTTCCTCTTCCATCAATGCAAAAGTGGAAATGCTGCTTCTCCATTGGTCTCCACAGCTGTTTGGTGAAATGTTATACAGATTGTCCTCGACTTACAACCACTAATTTAGTGACCATCAAAGTTACACTGGCACAGAAAAAAGTGACCTTTGACTGTTTTTTCACACAGTTGCAGTGTCCCCATGGTCAAAATTCGGGCACTCAGCCACAGCATATATGTCGGACAGTTTCAGCATCCTGGGGTCACGAGATCACCATTTGTGACCTTCCCAGCTGGCTTCCGGCAAGCAAAGTCCATTGGGGGGGGGAGGACGCTGGATTCGCTTAATGACCATAAGATTCACTTAACAACTGCAGCGATTCCCTTTACAACTGTAGCAAAAAAAATTGTAGAATGGGAGCAAAACTCACTTCACCGCTGCCTTGCTTAGCAGTGGAAATTTTGGATTCAATTGTGGTCGTAAATAGAGGACTACCTGTGGTGAAAAAAATATTATAAGAAGCATTTCCCCCTTTTCCGTGTGCAAGTAAGAAAGCTTCTTCTAAAATCCTTTCCAGCTGCAGGGTTATTTTTTTTTAAAAAAAAAGTCTACTTGCATTAAAAATGAGTTAAACGCTTTTTAAGAGGGCCACCGTTTTAAATGAATTGAAACGGGCATTGTTTTAAATCAATGTATTAGTTAATCACCTAAGCTCCTCTCTGCTAAGCAAAGCTAAATTCTCTCTATTCTACCAAGCAAATTCTTTCTATTCTGCTGAGCAAAGTCACAAAAAATGTGCAGATTTCACCACCTAGTCTAATTTATTCAGCATAAAGAGAATAATGATGAATTATGGTGGTCCATTTGCCCACCAAAAGCCTCATCCAACTATTTCAAATTTTTTTCAATCCCGTCTTGTATAAAACGGGCTGAGGTTTTGCCTGTTGGTTGGTTAACGTAAAGTGCACATCATCTCGAAACTGAATTATACCAACGATACCGCACCGGTTATACAATTACACATGCGTGTGTCTTTGCGAACAGAACTTCGCCAGGGCATGGAGTGGTATCAGAAGCATGCAGCCATCTAGCAAAAGAGGGAGGGTGGCATGAAGCTGGTTACCTGGCGTCTGAAAGTTGATGCGCCTCATCTCCACAGGGTCTTTGGGGTGATGAGGGGTGATCTCAGCATTATTCAGTAAGCACTTGATCCGGGGCTCGGAGTCTTTGCGTTTGCTGGAGGGAGAAAACAGGAGGAGGCAGGAAAGAAGTAGGTGGGTCAAGAGAAGGGGATCAAGTCCAGCACACCGCTGGAACCTGCAGTGTTTTAATTGGGCAAATGACGCTCGACTTTATAGACAAATATGTGTGATCTTTTTTGAATGAATAACCATTGGGCGTCTGGTAGCAGGAGGAATGATATATTAAGCTAAAAACTGCGCTGGGCACCAGAAAATTAAGTCTTTTCAGTACAGATAGTCCTCGCTTTAATATTGTAATAGAGACGTAAAACGGGTGACCCACATAAATGGGGAAGTCACAAGGTTAAGCTCTGTAGTAGAGATGAGAATGAGTGCTATCAGCTACTTCAGCCTCCTCCTGGCAATTTATCTTTATCTTTAATTGTCCTCTGTCTATTTCAGAATTAAAATTAATTTGTAGTTGTATTGCCGGTGATAGGCCAGTAAGCTAAAAGGGCCTGTCTCTTCGACTTTGTTTTCTCCAGTTTTCAGAGGTATTCCTGATTTTCAATTGCATCAAAAGAGACAGTAAGCATTTAAACAAACAAACAAAATTCTTACCTGTCTGGCTTGCTGTCCAGGGACGCACAAAAAGGGAGTGGGGGAAAACAAAAAGACACAATATAAGACAGTAGCTGGGAGATTCTTGGTTATCCTTAAACCTACTAATTGTTCAGGAACCTTCCCAGTTCAAAGCTGATGATCGCTTTTGGAAGTTCAGCCTTCTAGGTATATTTCTGGTCAACATCAATTGTCCTCCATGAGATGTCTTCCAGATGTTTGGGGTTAGAGCTCTCTTCTGCTTCCCCCCCCCTTAGCTATCATGTTTGGAGCACACCAGGTTGGAAAAGTGTGTGTGTGTGTGTGTGTGTGTGTGTATGTGTATGTTATATATATATATGTTTGTATATATCCCTATTATTTTTATAAATAACTTAAGGTGGCAGACATACCAAATATGCCTTCCTGCGCCTATTCCCCCCAACAACAACCCTGTGAGGTGGGCTGGACTGAGAGATGGACCTGGCCAAAGTCACCCATGATGTCTAAGGCACGAGTAGAACTCAACGTTTCTTGGTGATTGGCCCAAAGTCACCCAACTGGCTTTCATGGCTAAGGCTGAACTAGAACTTGCTGTCTCCTGGTGATTGGCCAGTAGCTTAATCACTTAACCAAACCGGGTCTCAGGGTTAGATTATCTTGCCCCAGGAGACACAGACCTTCAACGGAAAAAGAATCTGCTTTAAAAAGAAAAAAAAGGAATAGCCTAGCCCAAGGAAGAGGATCCTCACAAACCAAAGAAATGGACACTCCCACTTACTTCTTGTACAGGAGAATTGCAATAACAATGCAGATAATAAAGACTACAGCTAAAACCGGTCCAATCACCCAGATCAGCCCCTCCTCTCCTTCAATCTTGGGCTGGGGATCAGAGCTGTCCATTTGGATGGGATCAGAGAAGGGACTGGCAGCGTACATCTGAAACAGAAATCAAAGACAACAAGCGTGTAAAGCAGAGGTGGGGAACTGTGGCCCCTTTATGAATGAATTCCTGAGCATAGATGACTCAGGAATTCTGGGAGTTGAAGTCCACAAGTCATAAAAGAACCGTAATTCCGCATCCCTGCTGTAAAGGAGGAGCCGTGGTGGCATAGTGGTTAGAGTGCAGTACTTCAGGCTACTTCTGTTGCCTGCCTGCAATTTGGCAGATCGAATCTCACCAGGCTCAATGTTGACCCTTCCATCCTTCTGAGGTGGGTAAAATGAGGACCCAAAATTGTTGTGTGGCAATAGGCTGACTGTAAACCACTTAGCGAGGGCTGGAAAGCACTGAGAAGTGGTATATAAGTGCTATTGCTATTTCCCTTTGTCTTCTCATTGGGGAAAGGTAGATAAGGGGTAGAAAGCAAAGACGTGAAACTGACAGTTCTGACTCAGATCAGCAAACGTGAGTGAAAACCCATGTCAAAAACTGTAATCTGTCATTGTGACTGAGGTATAGAATGCAGGTAGTCCTCAACTTACACCTTTTCATTTAGTGACCGTTCAAAGTTACAATGGCACCGCAAAAAGTGACTTGGGACCAGTTTTCACTCCTATTACCATTGTAGCATCCCCATGGTCACATGATCGAAATTCAGATGCCTGGCAAGTGACTTATATTTACGACGGTTTCAATGTCCTGGGGTCACCTGATTCCCTTTTGCGACCTTCTGTCAAGCAAGAGTCAAGGGGAACCCAGATTCACATAACAAAAGTTTGACAATTTAACAATTACAGCGATTCACTTAACAATTGTGGCAAGAAAGGTCGTAAAATGGGGCAAACTCACTTAACAAATGTTTCATTTAGCAACATGAATTTTGGGCTTGAATGCGGTCATACGTTGAAGACTACCTGTAACTGATTTAAATTAGTCACTTGAGATGTGCAAAATTCACTGACTGGGGAAGGAAAGGTTCCACAATTCTCCAGAATCAATTCTCCCAGTGCAATTTATGAGTTTCCCAAAGGAAATCCTCTAAATCGGGACTTTTTCAAGAGGTTCTGGGCATAACATTCCATATACAGCAAGCATTTCCTGGGGCAAGTTCACCATTGAACTGGCGAGTTTTGCGCACCCTTGTTGGTTATTAAACTAACCCATTTCTGAGTATGCATATAATTAGACAAAACAGCTAGGCCTGGGCAAAATGCTAAGCATAAAGAAAAAAACCCCCAAACCACAAGGTTAATGTTAAATAAATTTAGCCTGCTGAGTAAATACAGCTTCTACATTTTTAATTGACCTGCCCGAATGAGTGGTGTGATCTCAGTAGGTAGGACAGCCTTGTTCAAATTTAATTTAGCCTTTTATGCTCTTGCTCTATTATTGCAGTGTTGGAGAAATTTCAATGCATGTCATTTTTATTTTTTTACTTTATGCTACTTATTACTTTTCTACATTTGGGCTTTACGGATATTGACTTTCAATGCTTTGTAAGATATTCATTCTAAGAAATTATACCATCTTTTCGCTTCCGCTGCTCCTCAAAATATTTTTTGGCTGTTTTTATTCGCAGCACGGTAAATTAATATCATTCAGACAAAAGCGATAAAAACCCAGAAGAAGCTTGTTTGTTTTTGATCTCCAGTGAAAGGAGGTTGATGTTAACCCACTCAGGCTCTTAAAGGGGTCCTAAGAATGAGAGACGCAAAGGGAACTCACGGGTTCATTGGTCTGCAGAACGGCCAAAATGAAAATGACATATTTCTGTCCGGCCTCCAGGGCTTTATTTTCGAAGTTGTCGTAGCGTTTCATATCCCCAAGGGTGAAAATAGAGGGCAGGACGTGGACACGGGCTGCGATGTACGCTTTGTGGGGATCCAGCTGACGGGAATGGCGGAGGCTTCTCCGTTGCAACCTTGAGATCTGCTGAATTAGCTGGAAAAGGAGAAAGAGGATATCTAGGTGAGCTGAGATGAAGGAGGATTGATATAAATAAATAAAAGCAGTCCTTGAATTACGACCGTTCATTTAGCAACCATTCAAATTTACAAGCACTGGGGGGTGGGGGGGAAACGACTTTACAACCAAACCTTGCTCTTACAACCACTGCAGCATCTCCAAGGTCACTGGATCAAAATTTGGACGCTTGGCAACCAGCATGCATTTATAATGGTTACAGCGTCTTGGGGGCTTTGTAATCATCATTTGCGATCTTCCCAGCTGTCTTCTGACAAGCAAAGTCAATGAGGAAAACTGGATTCACTTAACGGCGGCATGGCTCATTATAACTGCAAGTGATTTGTTTAATTTTAGATGACCACTTCTGTCATCTTACATTTGCAAACGTAGAACAGAGGTCCCCCAATCTTGGTAATTTTAAGACTTGTAGACTTCAGCTCCCAGAATTCCTTAGACAGACAAGCTAAAGTCTTAAAGTTGCCAAAGTTGGAGACCCCTGACTTAGATGACAACTTTTGAACCCATTACAGTTCCAATAACAGTTATGCCACCTAGCTCACCATGGATTAGTTTGTTAATTACAAGGCTCTCTGTAGACTTTATTGTAAAATGCCCCCCTCCCTGAAGATATACTGTATTTATCGGAGTATAAGACACACCAAGATTTTGAAGACGCAAATTAAAAAAAAAAGTTTTTGCACTCTGCAGACCTCCCCCAAACAACCCGTTTTTTTTGCAAAAATGGTCCCTTTTTGTCAAAAAAAGGGCATGCATAGCCTTTAGGAGGCTTGTAGAGTGCTCCTGGGGGCTGGGGGCAAAAATGAGGGGAAAAGCCTGTTTTTTTGTGAAAACGGGCCCGTTTTTTGTCAAAAAAGGGCATGCATAGCCTTTAGGGGCTTATAAAGTGCTCTTGGGGGCTGGGGGGGACAAAAATGTGCAAAAAACGGTACATTTTTCACTCATTTCTGCCCTCCCCAGCCCCCAGGAGCGCTCTAAAAGTCACCTAAAGGCTATGCATGGCCATTTTGGTGAAGGGGGTGGAGTTTCATGAGGCCAAAAATGCTGTATTCAGTGTATAAGACACACTCAGATTTTCAGCCTCTTTTTTGAAGGGAAAAAGGTGCGTCTTATACTTCGAAAAATACGGTATGTATAACATCTATAGCATTCCCAGAATCTACTAAGAAAATTACAAGTTTAAAAAATGAAACAAGATGAAATCCCTTAGGACTTTTTCATGGGCAAATCCCCACTTACCTCTTCTAAATCCATTTCTTCCGGACTATTGTATGGATTTTGGAATTGGCCACTTTTAGTTTTCTTCAAGGGTAGCACCACAATGTAATACGCTCTGATAATCAAAGGAAGAAACAGGGGAGAGAATAGATTAAAAGAAAGAGGCAATGAAGGAGAAGAGCTAATCTAAATGGGAAATGTGATTAACGGCGGTAAGACTCAAAGCAGGAAGTATGTATTGGCCTGTCTCACCAATGGTGAAAAATAATTGCCTCCAAGCTCAGTGACTGTGGGATCTAGTTTACAAAATTCCCACAAGATTTCTAGTTAATCCTAGAAAGGTTTCCTCTGGCATTTTATTTCAATAAATAACATGTTTTAAGTTGTTCAGGCAGCAAAATCAAAATGGGACAACTTGCCACAGCCAAATTCACCATGGCCAGTTTACCACAGCCAACTCACCAGGGCCAACTCACCATGGAACAACTCATCATGGGACAATTCAAAATTCAATTATTTCAGATAATTAAAACATTATGTTATTTTTGTCATTCACATTTCATTTGGTCCCTCTTTTTGCAGCCTTTCTTCTGTGATTCTATTCCACTATTTTTTCAATATTAGTGTAACTCTTGTCCCAGGGCGAGTTGTCTTGTGGCAAGCTGGCCATGGCAAGTTGGCTACAGCAAGTTGTCCTAGACCCCAACAAAACTGGCCCAGGTGGAAAAGATGCAGACAGTGAAAATGCCTGGGTCTAGCTCTAAACGATTCTTTCTGTGTTTTATAACTGAATGGTTCATGGTTCATATGCTTTGATAGCTTCCTGAACATTGACCTGCTTCATATGGAAAGGTCAAATGCAAATGATGAAAGGGAGAAATATAAACTAGGTAGCCAGACTCAACAGGGTCCCCCAATGTATACATACTGAACTGGGGGGTCTGAAGTCCTGACATCTGGCAGAGTCACTATCACGTTGCCATCAATTTCGTGTCGGTAAGACACCTCTGGTTTTCTGCTCAGCATATTGGCTGCGGTGGACACCACCACTTTCTGTTGAAGATCTCCTTTCTCACTTCTCTGGCCCACGAGGGAAAATCGGTAAGATGTTTGTGGCTTCAAGTTGGTGATGAGCTTCTTGGTGGCACTCCCACCCACCTCAATCTCTTGGCCGGTGTTCTCATGCCGGATCTGGGAGAAATGGAAGAAGGGGGCATGTAAGAAACTTAATTGGGACCATGGAAGAAACCTAAAAGAATCCTGCTATACCAGACCAACGTTAACCTTCATCTTATAGGTAGTCCTGGTAGGCAGGAGAAGAAGAAGCAATGGATGAAAACTAATCAAGGAGAGATCCAACCTAGAACTAAGGAGAAATTTTCTGAGAATGAGAACAATTAATCAATGGAACAACTTGAATAGAATAGAATAACAGAGTTGGAAGGGACCTTGGAGGTCTTCGAGTCCAGCCCCTTCCCTAGGCAGGAAACCCTATACCACTCCAGACAAATGGTTATCCCACATCTTCTTAACACATCTAGAATGTGTTGGCACATTCTCAACTTCTGGAGGTAAGCTGTTCCACTGATTAATTGTTCTAACTATCATGAAATTTCTCCTCCAGAAGAACCTGTCTCCAGAAGTTGTGGGTGCTCCAACACTGGGGGTCTTTAAGAAGAGACTGGACAACCATTGGTCTGAAATGGTATATGGTTTCCTGCCTGAGCAGGGGGGTTGGACTAGAAGACCTCCAAGGTTCCTTCCAACTCTGTTATTCTGTCCTGTTATTTACAACAGGACGTTTAGTGGCCGTTCAAAATTACAGTCACTGAAAAAGGTGACTGATGACCGTTTTTCTCATGACTGTGGCAGCCTCCCCAGGGTGACATGATCAAAATTTGAACACTTGGCAACTGGTAGGTATTCATGACGGTTGCAGTGTCCCGGGGTCATGTGATCCCCTTCTGCAATCTTCTGATAAGCAAAGTCAATGGGGAAGCCATATTCACTTTACAACCCTGTTAACAACTTAACAACTGCATTGAATTCACTTAACGGTTGTGACAAGAAAGGTCGCAAAATGGGGCAAAACTCACTTAACAACTGTCTCACTTAGCAACAGAAATTTTGGGCTCAATTTTGGTTATAAGTTGAGGGTTGCCATGTTTCCCACAATAATCAACCAGATGCATCTAGGAACCCTACAAATAGGATCTGGACACACTGCATTGTTCTATTTATGTTCCACAGCAGTGTTTCATTATTTTCATTGACAAGTTTGGGAAATCCTACAAATCATTTATGCCTATTATGCCTAGTAGCCATTGAGAATGTCAGCCTCTGTGGATTTTTTCCAGCTGTCCAAATCTTTTTGTCATTACAATGCTGCATAGCAGCAAATTCCCTAATTTAGCTAAACGGATTTCAATTAAGCAGGAAGAAAGGAGTAATTTCTGAAGGGATAATTTGTTTAAAAATGATCTAGGTTGCTTGGGAAGAGGGTGATAGATTTTTGAGCAAAATACTGCATATCTAAAAATGTATTTGATCAAAATTATTCAATCAAAAATTTGTCCTAAACGAATAGATTTGATCAAATAACATTTCAAAACAAGGGTGATGACAAAAGTAGGTTGCATGTCATGACATCCCAGCACAAATGACACAAAAGGGGATCCTTTTTGTACAATGGAGGCAATTTGGCTAGTGATCAACTAGCCTCTGTTGCACAAAAGATGCAGGATCCACCTTTTCAAGGATTTCTAGCAGACGCTGATATAAAACATTTACCTTGTATGAAATAGGGGAGTTGTAATTTTCAGGAAACTCCCAGCCCAGAAGGACCGATGTCTTGGTGATCATTTTCACTCTGAAGTTTTTGGGAAAAACTGCGGGGAAGAAAAATAATCAGCGAAGGGCGGAGCAGATGATTTGGAGTGAAAATGGCAGAATTTGGAATTTCATTAACGGAGACACGTTTTTTACACACTAGGTGCTACTCCAGTCCCCCAAAGTTACCTCTGGCCATTTGTGCCTCGTGAAAACTCTTATCCATACCCTGTTACGTTACCAAAAAAAAAAAAAAAAAATTATTATGATCCCAGGGTCCTTACAGCATCCCAGTGCAATGAAAACCAACTACAAATTCTCCTGTTTGGCTGCTGAGGACAGAAGGTGTGCATGGAATCGTGCAACTTTGTTATTTTAAAAATTGGTTTGCATAGGTGTATTTTTCTCCTTTCACCAGCTTGCAAAATGATAATAATAATAGTAATAATAATAAAGAAAAGAAAGAAAAAAAGAGATCAAAGAGAGGGAGGGGGCAAAAGCTGAAGAAAAAACTCCGCCCACCTGTGATGGCAACTGCTCCGCCCAGCTGTCAATCAAGAGGCTGCCTGGACTGGACTTTAGCAGAAAAAGGAAAAAAAGACTTACCTGCCGAAGGCAAAGGGAAACCACCTGCCTTGTTATGATTAATTGTTTTTAAAAGCCTGCATTGGTTTTTTTTAACGGTACTCACACGCCATCTTCAAGCCGGCGAGGAGTTTAGGACTACAGCTGTTTTTGGTTTAGGTTTTGGCTTCTCTGCCTCCCAGGATTCAGAGAGAGACCCTTGGGGCAGAAACTGGCAAGTCCTACCTTGATCCAGAAGGACCGTCCGATATTGAACAGTCGGGCTGTACGGCCCTGGACCTTTACTGGTATGTGCTCGGATTTTAACATCGTAAGCGGTGTTGGGCTTGAGACCGTTCAGGATGTATGAGTTTTCTGGAGAGGGTGGGAGATCTTTCTCCTGGGGGTTTCCCGAAGAGGTGGCCTCTCGGTAGGCTACGGTGTACTTGACGATGACACCATTCCTCTCGGCTAAGACAGGGGGCATCCACTTGACCTGGACCGATCTGGAGGTGATGTTGCTCGCCTCTAGAATTTGAGGGTAACCCTTCGGCACATCTTCTGGGATGGTAATTTCTTGCAACGCTTCCTCCCCAAAGCCAGCCCGGCTCTTCACGGCCAGCTTGAAGACGTACGTGGCACCTTTGTGAACATGGGTGGCGGTATATTTGTCCTCCTGGGTGGCAAACTCCAGAGTGGCCAGCGGGTCGACATCTTTGCGGCCGAACTGGAGGCGGTAACCCAGCACTTGGCTTTCGGCTTCCACAGGGGGTTCCCATTTGACCAGGAGAGAGTTTTCATGGGTGGGATACACGGACAGGATCGGTTTCCCTGGGACTAGAAAACAAAGAGAAAATCAGTTTGCGATGGAAAGCAGACTACTAGTACGGTAAAAAAAAAATGTTTTATCACAGATTATACTTCAAATATATTGCAAACTACATTTTTGTCTGCTGCAAGGATATACAATATTAGGGTTTAGGAGAGTTGTGTTAGTCAATGTGGGCCCAAAATCAGGAGGCATTTGGGAGCAGATTTCTGGCACACAGAATTTATTCAAAAACGATAGAAAGCTTCTGCCTTCAAATAAAATATGTGAGTAGGAAAAGATGCTTCCAAGATACCCTCTGATTCTCTTTCTTTCTTTCTTTCTTTCTTTCTCTTTTTTCCTTTCCTTTCCTTTTCCCCCCTTTTTGGATTTCAACTTTTGAACTTTTAATTAAAACAAATGAGATTAATTGCTTTGTACTTAATAGCCTCCTGATTTCAAGGCTGAGTAACCTGCTTAGATTGCGACCTAGACTCAATAGATACAAAGGACTGGAAATTTGGACTATTGATTGGTTTTATTTTTTTAAATTCCCCCCTCCCCCGCCCCAGTGACTAGGGAAAGTCTTTTATTTTACAGAAAATGAATAAAAGAAATGCACAATTAGACAAAATCAAGTTGAAGACTAGTGTACAAATGAATAATTTTAATAATAAAGCATGTTTTTATTTTAACTCCAGCCTACTTTGGATATGTGGCTCTCTGGAGAACCCTGTAATACTGGGAAAGATGGGGGGTGGGGAGAAAGAGGACCAGCATCAAGGGAGATGAACAGAATGACGGGTGCTTTGTTGGAAGACTTGAGAGGCTAGGTTGGGGACAGATCCTGGAGAAAATCCACATGGTCGCTCAAAGTCAATTCTGATTTGATGGCACACAACCAATCAAACAACTTAAAGATCTAGTTCTGATGCTGGGAAAGATGGATGGAGAGAGAAGATGACAACCAGCAACGAAGTGGATGGACTCATCCATTTTTGGTCACCACGACATAAAAAAGACATTGCAACTCTGAAAAGAGTTCAGAGAAAAGCAACAAAGATGATCAGGAGGGTTGGAAGCTAAAACATACAAAGAACAGTTGCAGGATTTGGATTTGTTCAGATCCAAGAGAAGGACCAGGGGTGACACGAGAACTGTGTTCCAATCTTTGAAAGATTGTCACAGAAATAAGGAGGATCGACATATTCTCCAAAGCACCTGAAGGCAGGACAAGAAGCAATGGGTGGAAACTAATCAAGGAGAGAAGCAAGCTAGAACTAAGGAGAAATTCCCTGACAGTTAGAACAATTAATCAGTGAAACAACTTGCTTCCAGAAGTGGTGAGTGCTCCATCACTGGAGATTTTTAAGAAGAGTCTGGATAGCTATTTGTCCAGAATGGGCTCCTGCTTGAGCAGGGGATTGGACTAGAAGACCTCTAAGGCCCCTTCCATCTCTGTTATTCTGTTATAGAAGCAATGGTTGAAAAGTAGGAGAAAATCTATCTATGTGGCCAATCCAAGAGTTGATACCAACTTGACAGTACAAAAGCAATCAATTTTAACTATTTCCTTTAAGCTCTTTATCTACAATATTTTCTTTAGTCTAATTTCACTATAATTTCATCTCTTTCTATGTTGTATTGCTAATATGTTACTTTATGGCTGATTTCTCCCTGTCAGTAGTATTAATCTTTCTCTATCTTTATAGTCATTCTCTCTGAAGCGATATCATTTTTCCTACAGAGCTCAATCGGACTTTTACAGATAGTCCTCAATTTATGACCACAATTGGGGCCCAACATTTCTGTTGCTAAGCAAGACAGTGGTTAAGTGCGATTGGCCCCATTTTATGAGCTTTCTTTGCCAGAGTTGTTAATTGAATCACCACAGTTGTTAAGTGAATCATAGGGTCATTAAGCAAATCCAGCCTCCCCCATTGACTTTGCTTGTCAGGAGGTGCAAAAGGCGATCACATGTCCCTGGGACACGACAACCGTCATAAATGTGAACCAATTGCCAAGGGTCCGAATTTTGATCGTGGAGATGCTGCAACAGTTATAACTGTGAAAAATGTTCATAAATCACTTTTTTCCGTGCCGTTGTAAGTCGGGGGCTACCTGTAATTCATTAAGTGTTTTTAAGTTTCTGTTTTTTATTCTGTTCACATCTAAAATTTGCTCTATTTCCCCATCTTTTCAGTTTATTCATTCCTGGGATTCTTTATCCTTCTCCTCCCCCACCCCTCCTTATTTTTACAGTCTCTTAAGAGAAATAGCTAGGAGTTTTTTTCCCTCATGCCACTCTGAGGGAAGGGATAAAATGGCTCTTTCTCCCCAGTTTTTTCAGCTGCTGACTCCTTTCTGTGGCCTCTCCTCAACGGGGCAGTCTATCTTTCAATCTGCCTCTTTTATTTGACTCCTTGTGTTTGGCTCTCTTTATTTAGCTTCCTCTTCAAAATGGCTGTGGTGGCCGAGTCCTCAGGCAGCCATCTTGTCTTCCCCCTCATCTTGCCTCCTGCCCAATGCCTCCTGCCAATCGATCCTTTGATTGGCTGCTGCGGTTTGGCTGCTTCCGTTGGATTGGTAGCTGGGTTGTCTTGACGATGGGGGGGAGGGCCAAGAGAGGGAGGGGGAAGCAGGAGTACAGGTGCTTATCACCTGTTCGGACAGGTGGTCCTTTCACATTGGTAATCCCCAACCTTGGCGATTTTATGGTGTAGTTATTTATTTATTAGATTTCTAGCCCACTTTTATTACTGTTTATAAGTAACTCAAGGCGACGAACATACAGGTAGTCCTTCACTTGCAACAGTTCATTTAGTGACCATTCGAAGTTGCAACAGAACCAAAAAAAGGGACTTATGACCATTTTTCACACTTAACGCCCATCTTCATGGTCACGTAATCAAACTTCAGATGCTTGGCAACTGGTACATATTTATGACGGTCGCAGTATCCCGGGATCAAGTGATTCCCCTTTTGCGACCTCCTGATGAGCAAAATCAATGGGGAAACCAAATTCACTTAACAACGGTGGCAAGAAAGGTCGCACAAGGGGACAAAATTCACTTAACAGCTGTCTCGCTTAGCAACATCAATTTGGGGCTCAACCGTGGTCATAAGTTGAGGACTATCTGGACATAATTCCTCCTCCTCCACAACAACCCTGTGAGGTGGGCTGGGCTGAGAGAGAGGGGGGGTGGACGGACCCAAAGTCACCCAGTTTGCTTTCATGCCTAAGGCAGGATTAGAATTCTTGGACTTCCACTCCCAGAATTCACCAGCCGGCTGGGGAATTCTGGGAATTGAAGTCCACATATTTTAAAGTTGTCGGGATTGAGAACTACTGTGGCAAGCATCCCCCAGTTTGAGAGAGGAAACTCCAGAGCTTCTTTTCATCTGTGAAAAGAAAGCATCCTTCCAATCAAGGACTGCCTGTATTCAGCAGTGGGATCCAGCCGGTTTGGACTGGTTCGATTGAACAGGATGCTAATTTTACATCTAGTTCGCCGAACTGGTACTTACAAGGACTGGCTGGCCATGCCCACCCCACCCCTCCCAGGAGTCTCCACGCAGTCCAGTTTGGATGCCAGATAAGTGCCCGCAGGCTGTGGGAGGGCAAAAACTGGCCTCCCAGAAGTTTCGGAAGTCTGGAAACGGGCCCGTTTCCGGCCTCTGAACCCTGGGGGGAGGTCCATTTTGCCCTCCTGGAGGCTCAAGGTAAGCCTCCGGAGCCTTGGGAGGATGAAAATCAGTGGTGAGATTCAGCCAGTTCACACCTATCCGGGAGAACCGGTTGGTAACTTTCTAAGTAGTTCAGAGAACCGATTGTTGGAAGAAATCTCCTTTTGTTTTTTCCCCCCACTTTACAGGGCTAATCCTGTAAGGAAGGCAGGAAGGAAACATTCTGGTGTGGTTTCTAGCCTAATCTTTATTGCCCTGCTTACAGAAACTGCCTCTCCAGTTAACCCTTATGACATTGTAACAGCTAAGGCGAAGCGTCCATTGACCTGAGTGATGTTGAGTTGGCCACGTCCACCCAGTCACATGACCACCGAGCCACACCTACCCAGATGGTCGTTAGGGCAGAGAACCGGTTGTTAAATTATTTGAATCCCACCACTGATGAAAATGCCCCCCTTCCGTGGTACAGAGTAGGCCACGGCCACCAAGCACCCGGGCAGAGAAATGGTTGCTAAATTTTTTGAATCTCACCCTTGCCTTTATCTTGCTTTTATCTAATAAATTGCGCTGAGTCCCAATGGGGAAAACAGCCAGTACATGAATTAATTATCTTCTTCAAACACGTTTTAGCGGTGGAAGAGAAGCCCAGTGATCAGTGACCCACTACAAAGATTTCAGGGGGAGAAAAACACATTACCTGAAACATTGGGAACTAATAATTAAAAATTATCATTTGGAAGAAGAAAGGCATCGAGCATTTAGCTAATTGCTGATCTGCCTGAAAAGGCTGTCGCTCTGCGTTGCTTCTATTGATGCCTCGTGAAATTGTTTTTTTTAAAAAAAGACTACTTCCACAAATGGTTTAATATTGATAAAAGTTAATGTTATGAAAAGTAACGCTCACGAATATTGGCCACATCAAAGGTTTTTGCTGACTATTTCATATCCCCTGCTTTGGAGGGGGGGAAAGGGAGAAGATGGAAATAAGGGGGATTTATGGGGACTGATGTCAAAAAAGGGAACGGAAGCAGATGATCAAAGCTCCAGGCCCATTTTTGTCCAAGCGGAGTATGCAATCAATAAAAGAGAATTTTTGTAGCTTAGGATTGATATGAGGGGGTCCTTGGTGCTCTCTGAGCTTGGTTGTTTTCTTGCAGACATTTCATGATCCAAACTAGGTAACATCATCAGTGCTAGAGGGAGTGGGGTTTGTGGAGAGGAGGAGGAGGAGGAGGAGGAGGAAGAGGAGGAGGAGGAGGAGGAGGAGGAGGAGGAGAAGGAAAGAAATGGAATGTGTGATCCTTGGTGCTCTCTGAGCTTGGTTGTTTTCTTGCAGACGTTTCATGACCCAACTAGCTAACATCATCAGTGCTAAAAGGGAGTGGAGGAGGAGGAGGAGGATTGTGTGGTCCTTGGTGCCCTCTGAGCTTGGTTGTTCTCTTGCAAATGTCTCATTACCCAACTAGCTAACATCATCAGTGCTAGAAGGGAGTGGGGAAGGAGGAGGAGGAGGAAGAAAAAGAGGAGGAGGAGGAAGAAGAAGAGGAGGAGAAGGAAGAGGAAGAAGAGGAGGAGGAAGAAGAGGAGGGGGGAGAAGAGGAGGAGGCGGAGGAGGAAAAATGAAGAAAGAAGAAAGAAGAGGAGGAGGAGGAGGGAGAGGAGGAGGAGGAGGGAGGAGGAAGAGGAGGAGGAGAAAGAAAAGGACTGTGGGGTCCTTGGTGTTCTCTGAGTTTGGTTGTTTTCTTGCAGACGTTTCATGACCCAACTAGCTAACATCATCAGTTCTAGAAGGGAGTGGGGGGGGGAGGAGAAGGATGATTGTATGGTCCTTGGTGCCCTCTGAGCTTGGTTGTTCTCTTGCAAATGTCTCATTACCCAACTAGCTAACATCATCAGTGCTAAAAGGGAGTGGGGGGGAGGAGGAGGAGGAGGAGGAGGAGGAGGAGGAGGAGGATTGTATGGTCCTTGGTGCTCTCTGAGCTTGGTTGTTTTTTTGCAGATGTTTCATGACCCAAACTAAATAACATTATGATTTTGTCACTGACACCCTGCCGCAGATGATTTTACGTGGGTGAGTACAGCCAGTCCTTGACTGAGCTGTCTGGAGAATTCTACAGAAATATATATTTAATCTTCATGTTATCAATCTGTCCTGCCAAGCTTCTATTTCATTACTTAAGGCAGACTATAAATTCTATACTAAACTACTTGCTCACCATCTTAAATTAATTACAGGCAAACGGCTACCTCTGCATCAATCCAGATGTATGCCGAAGACAATAACATAGTGAGCTTAGATGGATAGTTATTAAATGTAATATAATTTTGTAAAAATAATTCAATTCCCCATTTCATACCATTTCTAGATACAGTGAGAAGACGATTTCTGGAAACAAACCATAAAAATAAAAGGACAAATAAAAACTAATAGAGTATGTCAACGTGTAGAGAAAATGTAATATACCTGATATAGGAATATTAACTTGGAGGCTGTGCATACAGGTTGCCTCAACTTACAACAGTTTCATTTAGTGACTGTTTGAAGTTATAGCAGCACTGAAAAAAGGGGCTTAAGACCGTTTTTCACACATACGACCGTCGTAGCATCCCCATGGTCACATGATGAAAATTCAGATGCTTGGCAACTGACTCGCATTTATGACGGTTGCAGTTTCCCAGGATCACGTAATCCCCTTTTGCGACCTTCTGACAAGCTAAGTCAATGAGGAAGCCAGAGTCACGTAACAATCGGACAACTAACTTAAGAACTGCAAATGATTCCCTTAACAACGGTGGCAAGAAAAGTCATAAAATGGGGTAAAAGTCACTTAACAAATGTCACGTTTAGCAACGGAAATTTGGAGCTCAGTTGGGGTTGTAAATTGAGGACCACCTGTATAATATATTTAAAGACACACACACACACAAAATCAGTGTACACACCCAAAACACTTCGCAATTTAGTTATCACAGCCGTGCATTCGTCAAAAAGAAAAGAAAAGCGGAAACAGAGAAAAGAACGAAGAGAGAAGAAAAGGAATATTTTTGGGGTATAAGAGCTATCTCTGAAGACCAAGAGAAACATCTGAAAACTGTTATTTGATCTCTCCCACCAACTGCGAAGTTCTAATTTTCAAAGATTTTCAATCTTCTCACTATACAGGTAGTCCTCGACCCGAGGTGGCGCAGTGGTTAAATGCAGCACTGCAGGCTACTTCAGCTGACTGCAGTTCTGCAGTTCGGCTGTTCAAATCTCACCGGCTCAGGGTTGACTCAGCCTTCCATCCTTCCGAGGTGGGTAAAATGAGGACCCGGATTGTTGTTGGGGGCGATATGCTGACTCTGTAAACCGCTTAGAGAGGGCTGAAAGCCCTATGAAGCGGTATATAAGTCTAATTGCTATTGTTATTGCTATAAGACCGCAACAGAGCCTAGCTATTACAGTCCTAAGTCATGATGGTCATAATACATGTTAGTCACGCAACCAACCCGAATTTACAACATTTTATTTTTAGGCAAAGGCGGCAATCATTAAGTGCGAATGCCACGGACGTAAGGGACGGGTTTTGACAAAACTGTTGTAAAATGTAGTCATATCAGCACGAGAGGCCGCCAATGGCCATTGGGAGGGGACGGGATTGTGCTGTTGAGCAGCCGAAGTTCAGTCATGTGATTGCGGAGAGCCCTGACTGCGTCGTAAGTAGCTTAGAGGTAGTTCTGTTGTAACTTTGAAAAGTGACTGGTCGTACATCGAGGACTAATCTTTAGACAAGGATCCTCATGTAAATATGTTTTATTTTCATTTCATTTCGTACAGTCACATATATACTGTGCATAACCGGGGCCATATAACATTGAACAATAAACACAGCCATCCCTCTTGTCAACAATACCCCCCAAAATACAAACCCAATATACCACTTCGACCCTCCATACACCCTTTCTTTCGCCCCCCTCCAACTTTCCTTCTTCCCTCCAACATTCCCCTCTACCCTATTTCCCCTCCCCCTCTATCACTCCTCTATAGGACAAGGATCCTATAGAGGTGGTTAACAAGACCCATCCTTCTGGGACGCTCACCTGCTCCCTTGGTCATGACCTGTTTCGGCTTGCTTCGGGCCCCATCCCCTTTCATGGTGTAGGCAGCCACTGTGACCGAGTAGGTGGTCTCTGGCTGAAGTCCAGAGATGACCATTTCCTGAGGAATGAAAGCAAAGAATTAAAACAAAAAAGACTTCCCTCCTTCCCTTTCTTTCTTTCTTTCTTTCTTTTCCTTCCTTGGGAAAATAACCAGGGTCCAGCATGCAGGATACAGCACAAAAGCAACCCACGTCACATCACATCACATCACAAGGAAACAGGGATGGATGGGGAGGAAACCACACATTCTCCATACCAAACCCACACCTGGCAATGAAATCAATCCCGCATTTTAAACCGGAAGCTTTGAATAAGGTGGTCTCCATTCTCCCGCGTCATCACAGAAAATGGCCTTGTCAACGGGGTTTTTGTGAATTCCTCAAAAGGGCAGAACCCCAAAGGGAAAAAAAAAACACATCACTGTTCTCAACTAAATGGACCGTAGAATAACAAAGTTGGAAGGGGCCTGGGAGGCCTTCTAGTCCAACCCCCCCTGCTGAAGCAGGAGACCATTCCAGACAAATGGCTCTCCAATCTCTTCTTGAGGAGCACCCACAACTTCTGGTGGCAAGTTGTTCCAGTGAGTGATTGTTCTCACTTTCAGGACCCTTCTTTTCCCTGAAGCCCCTCAAATTACTGAAACACTGCCATCATACAATACAATACAATATAATACAATAGCAGAGTTGGAAGGGACCTTGGAGGTCTTCTAGTCCAACCCCCTGCTTAGGCAGAAGACCCTGCACCGTTTCTGACAGATGGCAGTCCAATCTCTCCTTGGAAGCCTCCAGTGATGAAGCTCCCACAACCTCCAAAGACAACTTCTGTTTCATGGGTTGAATGATCTCACTGTCAGAAAATTTCTCTTTTTTTTCCAGGTTGAATCTCTCCTTGGTCAGTTTCCATCCATTCTTCCTTGTCTGACCTTCAGGTGCTTTGGAGAATAGCTTGACCCCCTCCGCTCTGTGGCAGCCCCTCAAATATTGGAAGACTGCTACCATGTCTCCCCTGGTCCTTCTCTTCACTAGACTAGCCATGCCCAGTTCCTGCAACCGTTCATCGTGTGTTTTAGCCTCCAGTCCCCTAATAATCTTGGTTGCTCTTTCTAGAGTTTCAGCATCTTTTTCACATTGTGGCGACCAAACCTGGATGCAGTATTCTAGGTGTGGCCTTACCAAGGCATTATAAAGTGGTATTAACCCTTCACGTGATCTTGATTCTATCTACGAGCCGAGGTGGCGCAGTGGTTAGCGTGCAGTACTGCAGGCCATTTCAGCTGACTGTTATCTGCAGTTCAGCGGTTCTAATCTCACCGGCTCAAGGTTGACTCAGCCTTCCATCCTTCCGAGGTGGGTGAAATGAGGACCCAGACTGTGTGGGTGATATGCTGACTCTGTAAACCGCTTAGAGAGGGCTGAAAGGCCTATGAAGCGGTATATAAGTCTAACTGCTATTGCTACGTTAGTTTAACTTAATTTCTAAAATTGGTTTAGCAGGATCTGCATCTGTGCGCACTTATGCTAGTCTAATCCTCACCTCTTAAGCTAGTTGAACAGGGTTTGCATTTGTGCACCCCCATGCTGGTTTAACCATCATTTCTAAAGGTGGGTTAACTCC
The DNA here is from genome assembly GCF_009769535.1 of Thamnophis elegans. Classification (NCBI taxonomy): domain Eukaryota; kingdom Metazoa; phylum Chordata; class Lepidosauria; order Squamata; family Natricidae; genus Thamnophis; species Thamnophis elegans. Next base: position 178,218,273 of record NC_045541.1, on the reverse strand, counting down.
CCCAGATTCCATGCAAAGAAGCGAACCCAACATTCAGAGGGGCTGAAGCACACCAAGCCGCACAAAACCTAACAGGGGAGGGGGTGGGTGGGAAGAGGAAGAGGCGGGGAGGGGAGGGGGAAAGGGAGATACTCAACAACATGCCATCACTAACAACAGGGAAGGGAGCCAAGAACAGGTCATCACAGCGGAAGCGTCTTACTTACGTATTCTGCAGTATCATCGGTCTCCCACTGAGCAAAAGAAGGTAAGCAGGTGAGGATGAAAAAGGGGAAAGAGAAAGAAAAGTGAGGTGATGGTGGGAACACAGGGGGGGGGCTGCCTGGGGAGACAAAGGTCAGTGCTCAGAAGCCCCCACATCCTTGAAGTTGCTGGGGCAAAGTGGGAGGAGGTGGGAGATTGGTGAGGTTAGTTAGTAAGAATGCATCACTCTGGTTAATGGAGCCATAGGCGGGGTGGGGAGGGGCGGCTGAACTGGGCTGGAGAGAGTGCGGTTTCAGAATTATAGATAGTCCTCGACTTACAGCCATTCATTTAGACCATCCAAAGTTACAACAGCACTGCAACAGACGGTGCAACCCTCCTAAATACACGCCAGCTGCCAAAAGGGCAGCCTATAAATCTTAATAAATACTAAAAGAGGGCAATTTTGATCCAGTGACCATGGGGATGAAAACTGGTCCTAAATCACAAGAGCTGAGGTGGCGCAGTGGTTAGGGTGCAGTACTGCAGGCCACTTCAGCTGACTGTTATCTGCAATTTGGTGGTTCTAATCTCACCGGCTCAAGGTTGACTCAGCCTTCCATCTTTCCGAGGTGAGTGAAATGAGGACCCAGACTGTGGGGGCGATATGCTGACTCTGTAAACCGCTTAGAGAGGGCTGAAAGCCCTATGAAGTGGTATATAAGTCTAACTGCTATTGCTATTTTTTTCCCCAGTGACGTTGTAACTTTAAACTACGGTTGTTAAGTCGAGGAGTACCTGTAAGCATTTTAAAATGCTTGCTTGTAATTCCTTCTTCGACCACGGGCTGCTCTGGCTGCCCTTTGAAACCTGGAGAAAGTGCTTCCCTGGCTCAATTGATTTTCATCCGAATCATGAGGACTAGAATCTTTCTCCATACGGGAGAGATGGAGCTGAATCCTTGCTTGGTGTGTTAAATATCAGGGCTTGGCACCTCCAGGTAGAACGGGAAACGGCTTCTACCGTATAAATAAACCCTCCTTGGCATCAGTCTGCACCAGATCTCTATAGGCAGTCCTCACTTAATGACCATTCATTTCGTGACCATTCTAAAGTTATGGAAATGCTGAAAAAGGGACCTATGACCACTCTTCACACTTATGACCACCAGAATACGCTGTGGTCATATAATCACAATCTGGGCCCTTGCTAAGTGGGGAAAAAAAGCTCATAAAATCAGGGCCAGCTGTGCGATGCCTGACTTAATGACTGTGCTGCTTAATAACAATTTTTCGGGTCCCTACTGTGGTCGTAAGTCGAGAACTACCCTTAGAACTGAGTGGATAGACGAGACTTATCTTCCCTTTTAATATTCACGTTAAGGACCGTCAGAGGTCAACCTCAACACTCCAAACTTCGGTCATTGTCAGTTCCTAGTGTTTTGTTTCTTTCAACAATGAAAGAAAATATTTAATACGCACCTGGGCAACGATTAAAGAGATTTTTAATTGCCTTATTTTACAGGATCTGTTTTTGGGGAAAGACAAAATATTCTTGTTTTCGACGCACAAAGGTGAGGGTCGCAACTGTGAAAAGCAGCCCTAAGTTGAGAGACCACCTACTGCCAATTACCTCCTCTAGACCGATAAGATCGCATAGATTAGGCCTCCTCCGAATTCCATCAGCCAGCCAGTGTAGACTGGCAACTACCCGGAGGAGAGCCTTCTCGGTGGCTGCTCCGACCCTCTGGAACGAGCTCCCCGTGGAGATCCGGACCCTCACCACCCTCCAGACCTTCCGCAAAGCCCTTAAAATCTGGCTGTCCCAGCTGGCCTGGGTTAAAGACTCTAACCCCTACTCGAATTGTATGACTGTTAAGTTCTTAAATGATGTAGTGCCTTTATGTTGTAAATTGTTTGTCCTTCCCCCCTCCTTTGAACTGTGAGCCGCCCTGAGTCCCCCCAGGGAAAAGGGCGGCATACAAATAAAGTGAAACTGAAACTGAAACTAAGTTCCCCTTTTTCAGTGCCGTTGTAACTTTGACCAGTCGCTAAGTGGACTGTCGTAAAGTGGAGAGCTACCTGTATAAGGATGGAGGGAAACTTGGGTTTCTCAAGATCCCTGTAGTAAGTCGAGGACTACCTGCAGCACCCAGAAGTCAAAAGTTGACTCAGGCCCCGAAAAGAGGAGGAGGAGGAGGAAGAGGAGGAGAAAAAGGAAACATCCATTGTTAATAAACTGCGTGGTAGCTTTGGGTTCAAATTCAGCCACAAGAAGCCCCTTGTCACCCAAAAGGAGAGAGACCCTCGTTCCCCACCCCTCACCTGAGCATCAGCCAACATGACATCCTTGATCTGGGGCAACCCACTGGCTTCGCCGTTCTCCATGCGTATGTAATGTACTTGGTAGCCACGGATCTGGCCATGCTGGCGGTTCTGGATTGGGGAACGCCAGAAGACTTGGATGGCCGTTGAATTGAGGACTTCCACCTCCACCTTGCGAGGTGGGGCACTGGGCACTGGAAGGCGAGAAGAGAGGAGGGAGAGAGAGAAGAGGGAAAGGGGAGGAGAGGGGAGAAAGAAAAGGGTTCGACTTTAATAGGGAGGAATAGGTCATGGAAAACAGCCAGCGAAAGCGCGCCTGGTTTTCAGGTGGACCAGAAGATGCTGGCATGAAACACCCCCCTCCCCTACGCCTTGCTTAGCAATGGAAATTCTGGTCCCAATTGTGGTCGTAAGTCGAGGACCACCCGTATTAGCCAGTTGGGATGTTTTCTTGTTGATATATTTGCTGGATGTTTTAATGGTTGCAAGTCACCGTGAAACCAATGAAAAGAACCGGGTACGTAAAATTAAATTCAGAAAGACTTTTCCCTAGTTTTATTTGGAGAAGTGAAGAATTCTAGCTGGCATTTCCCGCAAGGATTCTGCCTCTGGACTCTGATTTGTTCCCAGGAAATTTTTTTTTAAAAAAGCTTAATTAAGTCTCTTCCCTATGGCAACCTGACAGATAAGCCGGTGGAAAACCAGCCGTCAACTTATCTTGGATTTAAATTTTCTTTATATACTGCAGCTATCCCTTCTTCTCTGGTGGCACGTTATTTTTTCTCCCCCTCTTACGGTAAATTTGGATGATTTGGGGAATTGCTAATTCCTGAAGGGGAATAAAATGCTCCTTTAACCTCAATGTTGGGCTGGATGAAACTCAGAATTTCTTACAGCAAAGGGCAGAAGGAGGCACGCGGATTGCCTTGGGGCAAAATTATTGGCAGAACATAGGTAGTCCTTGACTTACAACCGTTCGTTTAGGGACCGTCTGAAGTCACAACAGCACTAAAAACAGTGACTCGTGACCGTTTTTCACCCTTACGACCGTTGCAGCAAAAATCAAAATCTGGTCTGATCAAACCTGATCAAAATCTGGAAGGTTGGCAACCGGTTCACATTTATGACGGTCGCAGTGTCCCGGGGATCACGCGATCCCCTTTTGCGACCTTCTGACCAGCAAAGTCAAAGGGGGAAGCCCGATTCACTTAACAACCATGCGACTAACTTAACGACTGCTGTGATTGACTTAACGGCAGTAGCAAGAAAGGTGGCAAAATGGGGCAGAATTCGCTTAAAGGCTGTCTTTGCTTAGGGAAATGCTGGGCTCAATTGTGGTCGTAAATCGAGGACTGCCTGTATAACTCGGCAAACATTTTAACTAGGTTAAAAGTAGGATTCTCTGAAACCCTGGAAGGTGTAGGACCTCGGGCAACAAATTGCACTGTCATATAGACAAAGAAAGGCGCTACAATTCCTAGTAAATTCTCAACCATCCAGCTGTGGCCGACCATGAAAAAGATTCCCACAGGCTAAACTTCATTCCTGAACCTTCATGGATTCAATCCGGTAGCTTTCAGGACAGCAATTTGGAAAGGATTGGTGGCGCAGTGGTTAAATGCAGCACTGCAGGCTACTTCAGCTGACTGCAGTTCTGCAGTTTGGCTGTTCAAATCTCACCGGCTCAGGGTTGACTCAGCCTTCCATCCTTCCGAGGTGGGTAAAATGAGGACCCGGATTGTTGTTGGGGGCAATATGCTGACTCTGTAAACCGCTTAGAGAGGGCTGAAAGCCCTATGAAGCGGTATATAAGTCTAACTGCTATTGCTATTTCTCACTGCTTTTTCTAGGAATTTTGGGGTTTTTTCTCAATCTAACCTACATTGGGATCTCCTGGTGGCCTCCTTTCCAGGGATAAACAATAAGTGATCCTTCTTAACTTCTGGGGAATCAGACAAAATCAGGTACGTTTTGCTACCTGTTATGAAAAGTTAGAAGAACTAGCTAATTTTCCAGCCAATAGTGGAACCGGGGAAGATATTATCGGTGTAAATAAGAATTGACGGGCTTAGAAAATAGAACAGGGCAACAGCTTCCCTTAAGAAAAGCGTATTGTTCCATATACAGGTGGTCCTCAACTTACAATGGTTCATTTAGTGACCGAAGTTACCACGGCACTGGAAAAGGTGATTTATAGCCGTTTTTCACACTTATGACCGTTTGCAGCCTCCCCGTGGCCACGTGATCAAAATTCAGACGCTTAGCGACTGACTCGCATTTATGACCATTGCAGGGTCCCCTGGGGCCGTGGGATTCCCCTTTTGCGACCTTCCGGACAAGCAAAATCAACGGGGAAGCCAGATTCGCTTTAACAGCCGCGTTACTAACGGAACAGATTGCAGTGATTCGCTTAGCAACGGGGGCAAGAAAGGTTGTAAAATGAGAGAAAGTTCATTTAGCAAACGTCTCTTGACAGAAATTGGGGTCGTAAGTCAAGGACTACCTGTAGTTCAATAAAGCCGCACCAAAAAAAAAAGCCTTTAAATCAATGTTTGTGCAACTTGGCCACTTTAAAATGCATGGACTTCAACTCCCAGAATTCCCCAGCCAGCAAAGCTGGCTGGGGAATTCTGGGAGTTGAAGTCCATGCATTTTAAAGTGGCCAAGTTGCACAAACACTGCTCTGAATTCTCAGAGTTAGTTTTTATGCTCCCAGGGAAATTGGCACGACAATACTTGGATATTTTCCCCATTATCCACCTGGCGTTTGGCCGTCCTACCACGTCCTTTCCAGAGAGTGTGATAAATGAGAGGGCCGAAAATGAATAAAGCGCCAGTAGCACTTCATTAATGGCTGTTCGCTACACCTCTCCGCGGGAGATTGGCTCGGCTCTTACCTGCCGCGGCAATCCTCTGCGAGAGGTTTCCACGGATTTCTGGACAAACACCCCCCCCTGCCCGCCCCCCAAATGCCATTCCTATTGCAGAGGCCAAAGAGAAAGTGTCTCTGGAGTGTTTTTTGCAACGAGAAACCCACTTTCTCACACGGAAAGGGAGGTGTTATTTTAAAAACAGTTGGGCCCTTACACTGTTTTTTAAAAATGAAATTATGTTTGAATCTTAAAACAATTTTTTTCCCCACCGTTATGTTTCACCCGGGTACCAGCCAGTTTAGCCTAGTGGTTAAAGCGCAAGGTTAAGAAAGCGGTGAATGATCGTCCCAGCTTAAGGCATAAACGTTGGGTGGAGACTATAGGCCAACCACCAGGCGATTGGGAGTTCTAGTCCTATTTTAGGCATGAAAGCCACCTGGGAGACTTAGGGCCCATCGCTAGGAACTAGAAGATGAGGAGTTATAGTCCCGCCTTAGGCACAATCGATGGCTGGGTGACGCTGAGCCAATCTCTAGGAGGTGAGGAGTCATAGCTCTGCTTTAGAAACAAAATGTAGCTGGATGACTTTGATCCAATCACTAGGAGACGAGGGATTATAGCACTGCCTTATACAATACAGTACAACAGCAGAGTTGGAAGGGACCTTGGAGGTCTTCTAGTCCAACCCCCTGCCTAGGCAGGAAACCCTATACCGTTTCAGACAAATGAATATCCAGCATCTTCTTAAAGACTTCCAGTGTTGGAGCATTCACAACTTCTGGAGGGAACTTCTGTTCCACTGATTAATTGTTCTAACTGTCAGGAAATTTCTCCTCGGTTCTAAGTTGCTTCTCTCCTTGATTAGTTTCCACCCATTGCTTCTTGTTCTACCCTCAGCCTTAGGCATGAAAGCCGGCTGGGTGACTTTGGGCCAATCACCAGGAAGCCATGAATTCTACTTCCTCTGGCTTACTTTGGGCCAATAGTCTGGAGGGGCAGTGAATTCTAGTCCCACTTTAGGCATGAAAGCCAGCTGGGTGACTTTGGGCCAAACACCAGGAGATGATGAATTCTAGTCCTGTGATAGGAATGAAAGTTGTCTGGGTGACTTTGGGCCAAACACCAGGAGATTATGAGTTCTAGTCTCGCTTTAGGCATGAAAGCCAGCTGGGTGACTTTGGGCCAATCACCAGGAAGCGGTGAGTTCTAGTCCTGTCTTAGCTATTGGATAACTTTGGGCCAATCACCAGGAGATGGTGAGTTCTAGTCCTGCCTTAGGCACAAAAGCCAGCTGGGTGACTTTGGGCCAATCACCAGGAAATGGTGAGTTCTAGTCCTGCCTTAGGCACAAAAGCCAGCTGGGTGACTTTGGGCCAATCACCAGGAGATGGTGAGTTCTAGTCCTGCCTTAGGCACAAAAGCCAACTGGGTGACTTTGGGCCAATCACCAGGAAGCGGTGAGTTCTAGTCCTGTCTTAGCCATTGGATAACTTTGGGCCAATCACCAGGAGATGATGAATTCTAGTCCTGTGTTAGGAATGAAAGTTGTCTGGGTGACTCTGGGCCAAACACCAGGAGATTATGAGTTCTAGTCCTGCCTTAGGCACAAAAGCCAGCTGGGTGACTTTGGGCCAATCACCAGGAGACGGTGAGTTCTAGTCTTGCTTTAGGCATGAAAGCCAGCTGAGTGACTTTGGGCCAATCACCAGGAGGCGGTGAGTTCTAGTCTTGCTTTAGGCATGAAAGCCAGCTGAGTGACTTTGGGCCAATCACCAGGAGGCAGTGAGTTCTAGTCCTGTCTTAGCCATTGGATAACTTTGGGCCAATCACCAGGAGATGATGAATTCTAGTCTTGTGATAGGAATGAAAGTTGTCTGGGTGACTCTGGGCCAAACACCAGGAGATTATGAGTTCTAGTTCTGCCTTAGGCACAAAAGCTAGCTGGGTGACTTTGGGCCAGTCCCTTTCTGTCAGCCTAACTAATCCACTTCGCAGGGTTGTTGTTATGGGGAAAACTGGAAGAGGTTTGTTGGCTATGTTGACCGCCTTGGATTGTTGGTAAAAACAATAAAGGCAGGCTACAAATACAATTTAGAAATCAATTTAGGGAGAAGTCCCACTTACCATCTTCGTCGGTACGGACAATGATGGGCGAGCTTTCCGGGCCGGGCCCCATAATCGTATGCGCCACCACGGTGATGCGGTACTCCGTCCATTTCTCCAGGGAGTCCAGGCTGATCTGGGTAGTTGTGGCGGGAATATCCTTCACCTCTTTCAATTCGCTGACCTCGGGATCCAGGCCTCGATAGCGGACACTATATCCTTCCAAGTCACCGTTTTGGCTCTCCACGGGAGGCGGTTGCCAACTTACCAGAATGGCCGTGGACCTGGTGCTGACACATTTTACGTCTTGAGGGGGGGCGGACGGTTCTACGGTAGCGGGAGGGGTAGTTCGGGGTGGCGGGAATCGGGGGAAGAGAGGGGGGGAGGAGAAGAGGGGGGGCGGGTGGAAAACAAAATATAGGAAAGATAAAAGGAAAAAAAAAAGGAAAAAATGATAACAAAAAAACCCGAAACGAAACGCACCAAATAAATAATAATAATAATAATAAAAAAAGCTTGGCCCGGGAACATAAAAACTCGGAAAAATAAAAACAAAATGGGCTTCTTTTCTATGAAAATGGAAATAAATGAAGGATTAACGGGGGGAAAAGGCAAGCGGGCAATGCAACTCAAGAGACACAGTGTTTAGTTGGGCTAGCTGGCACTTAGCAGGTCAAAAAAGGCAAGATGGCAGTTGCCATGGCACCATGGCGGCAGCCATCTTTGAGTTTCTGCCCCTCATCGATCAGTATTTCTCAACTGCGAGAATTTTAAGATGGGTGGACTTCAACTCCCAGAATCCCCCCAGCCAGCTTTTCTGTCCACCCATCTTAAAATTCCCATAGACGAGAAACACCAGCTTAGAACATTGTGCTTCTTCCATTCCTATAAAAAGGATAAATTCTCCCTGCCATCCATCCTATTCCTATCATTGGGGAAAATCCCGGGACCGCCAGGATCCCTGCAATTCCACCAATAAGCAACCACATCTCATCCCTGAATCTGCTTCCTTCTCAATCTGGCCTAGAAGCCGGGAGGGATCCATTACTTTCTGGGATCTCCTCTCGGCAACCACAGGAGAATCGCAGACATCTTCTCCATTCGCTAATCTGCAGGTGGCAAATAGCAATTTATAATTGTGATTAAGGCTTTTAGCGCCACAGAGCAGAAAGTTTTCCTATTTTTTTTTCTTTCTTTCTTTCTTTCTTTCTTTCTTTCTTTCTTTCTTTCTTTCTTTCTTTCTTTCTTTCTTTCTTTTCTTTCTCTCCCTCCTGATTCATATTCACCTTCCCGTCTTCAGCTAGGTTCCCCTTGAAAGAGGCTTAATAGCAAGTTCTACAGGTTGTCTTCAACTTACGACCACAACTGAGAGCAAAATTTCCATCGTTAAGCAAGGTGGTTGTTAAGGTGGGAGTTGCGTCTGATTTTACAAACTTTTCTCTCCGTGATTAAGTGAAATACTGCAGTTGTTAAGTTAATCATCACATGGTCGTTAAGTGAATCCAGCTCCCCCCCCCCGCCATTCAGGTCAGAAGCTGGCTGGGAAAATTTGCAAACGGTTTCCCCGTGACCCAGGGACGCTGCAGCCATCGTAAATACATTCACCAAGCAGCCTAATTTTGATCACGTCAACCTGGGAATGCTGCAACCGTCATAAGAGGACGGGTCTTCTGTCACTTTTTTTCCTCCAGTGGCGTTGTAACTTTGACTAGTTGCTTAAAGGAATGGTCGTAAATCGAGGACTGTCTGTAATTTAGAGGCTTATGATTCCTAGCAGGCTTTACAGCCGATACATCTTGATAAAATCTGGTTAATAAGATAAGGGAAAACTTCTCTTTAATTTTAGGCGGCTCAAGGAAATTCTCATCTGGGCTTTCTTTGAGGACAATATTCTCCAAACTTGGCAACTTTAAGACTTGTAGACTTCAGTTCCCAGAATTTCCCAGTCTTGGTTAGCTGAGGAAGTCTGGGAGTCGAAAGGGACCTTGGAGGTCTTCTAGTCCAACCCCGGGCCGCCCCTCCACAAGTCTTGAACTCACCACATTTGGAGATCCTTGGTTTAGAAGATTTGTGTTTAGGGGAAGGAAGAGTTGATGCCCAAGCTGCCATCGCTTTAAAATAATTCACCAACTGTTGTGAAATTCACACACATCTCAATTTCTTAACTAGCCCTCCAATAAAACGACAGACAATGAAAAGCAACAGAGCAGTTTGGAACGCAAAAAAATAAATAAAATAAAATAAAAATCAAGCAATAATAAAAACCATAGGGTCGGGTTTAAAATAAAATTAAAATAAGGGAAATAACCGTAATAATAATAATGATAATAGTAATAGTAATCCTCAAATTATTCATCAAGCAAAAGCCGTCTAGAGTCCAGGTTCAGTAGTCTGGTTTACCTACCTTCAAGCACCGGTTAACTTTATCAGACTGTTCTCGCGAAAGTTCAGCTGGGGACGATGGGATTCATGGGAGGTTGCTAAGACCCGGGCCTGAACTCACTGGCTCTCCCCCCAAAACACCCCTGTTCCTGTGCCCCCCCCCTCAACCTGCCTCCTTATGACAGGCTTCAGCAGAGGAAGTAACAGAGAGGCTCCTTCTTTTTAACTGGTGCCAAGAGGGTTCTGAGTTCAAATTACCATCCTGTGCTTATCCCTGACACTTGCTGGGAAGAATGGAAATCCCGAATGAAATGAGTAGGGCACCTGCCCTCCAAACCAAATCCAAGCAAAGATGTGGCATTTTTTCCCGATTGTTCGAAGCAGCGTTTCACAAGCTAAGCTATTTTAAGATGGGTGGACTTCAACTCCCAGAATTCCCTAGCCAGCAAAGAATTCTGGGAGTTGGAAGACCAGAACATCTTTAAAAGGTTGCCAAGGTTGAAAAAAAAAATTGTGGGTAACTCAAAACAAGGAGGGCAACGTTTGCAAAAAATGTTAGGCCGATACAAGTCTTCTCTCACGTCCAGCTCAAACTAATTTAGATGGAAAGGCCCTCACTTCCCATCCTTCTTTCCTTATTTATTTCAAATTACGGATCCCGTTTCTAAATTTTAAATTCTAAAAATTTAAATGGCTAATTTTTATTTGTATTGGGGATGCCATTTCTAAACGCCGATGGGAAACAAACCCAGGGGTGTTTATGGAAAAGGTGTTTCTCACTTTTTTATCCTTTTATTGTTTCACAGTAATAGAGCAGGGCAATTAATTTCAACTGTTAGAACAATTAATCCATGGAACAAATTGCCTCCAGAAGTTATGAATGCTCCAAAACTGGAAGTTTTTAAGAAGATGTTGGATAACCATTTGTCTGAAGCAGGGGGTTGGACTAGAAGACCTCCAAGGTCCCTTCCAACTCTATTATTCTATTCTATTCTATTTTCTGAAGTTATGCGGGCACTGAAAAATGTGACTTGTGACAGTTTTTCACAGTTACAACCTTTGCAGCATCCCCATGATCAGGTGATCAAAATTCAGATGCTTGGGCAACTGATTCATATTTATGACGGTCGCAGTGTCCCGGGGTCACATGATCCCCTTTTGCGACCTTCTGACAAGCAAAGTCCATGGGGAAGCCAGATTCGCTTAACAACGGTGTCACTAATCATTAATTTAACAACTGCCATGATTCACTTAACAAACGTAGCCAGGAAAGTCGTGAAATGGGGCAAAATTCACTTAACAAATGTCTCACTTGGCCACAGAAATTTTAGGCTCAATTGTGGTCGCAAGTCAAGGACTTCCTGTATTTCGTTCATTCCCAACTCTTAAAATATTCCAGTTTAGAGGGAGAATGAGAGACGCCCAAGCTAATTTTTCACGCATGTTAGTTAACGTGGTGGTGGGATTATTACACAATTAGTTCTGCTTTGAACCTGTGCTATAGACTTGGATTAGTCTTTTGTGCTGAATTCCATTGTTCCCAATTTACACACCTGCCAATAATCCCATTACTGTATTCTGGGTTTGTTCTTTTTACTATTTAATTGGGAAGGTTTGAAAAGGAAAGAGGAGGTCAGCCTGTTTTAAGTAGGTTTTCTTAAAAAAAAAAAAAAACTCTTCGGCATCACAAGTACAGGGCTTCTCCTGCTTCAAAACTGGGACAAGTCAATTATTCCAATCAAAGACAATCAAATTGTCATAAATCCTCTTCAAGGATAGACAGTGCGGTGCCGAAAATTATCCAATTTATGTTGGATTTGTTGTTTTCCTGCAGAGAGGCTACCTATTTTGGAGGCTGGGAGAAGGCGCGTGTGATAAGACTATATAATTTGAGGTATGAAATCCAACTTTCAATTCCTCTTCGGTAATTCAATTTATTTTGCCCCAGGTGATCACACAGTCCTGGAGCTGGGTAGAATCTCAAAGGCATCTAGTGAAGGGTGGGACACACTAAAACTGTGTTTCTGAACCTCAGGGACTTTAAGCTGGGCTGGCTGAGGAATTGTGGGAATTGAAGTCCACCCAGCTTAAAGACGCCGAGGTTCACTTTAAAAGGTAAGCAATAGCAATAGCAGTTAGACTTATATACTGCTTCATAGGGCTTTCAGCCCTCTCTAAGTGGTTTACAGAGTCAGCATATTGCCCCCAACAACAACAATCCGGGTCCTCATTTTACCCACCTCGGAAGGATGGAAGGCTGAGTCAACCCTGAGCCGGTGAGATTTGAACAGCCGAACTGCAGAACTGCAGTCAGCTGAAGTAGCCTGCAGTGCTGCATTTAACCACTGCGCCACCTCGGCTCCAGCCATATTTATTTTATAGCTTGGAAAACTATCCTTGCCCAAATTTGGAGATGTTGAGTAAAGGCTACAGAAGGACCTCATTCTACATGACATTTTTTTATTTGGAAAATATGATTTTCTCAAGATGTCCACAAACTCACTCTCCTTGCCACAGTGCTTTCGGGATTCCTGTGGTGAGACAGTCGTGCAAATGGTTTAAATCCATGCTTTTCACACTTGGCCATTTGAAGACCAGTGGACTCCAACTCTCAGCAAGCGAGCTGAGGAATTCCGGGAGTTGAAGTCCACGGGTCTTAAGAGAGCCAAGTTTGAAAAAAAAAACCACTGGAGTAAACGAATGAATAGGCTAAACAAGAAGCATTAAACAAGGCTGAACAAGAAGCAGTGAATAAGATGAAGGATTAAATAAGGCTAAACAAGAAACGCTAAACAAGAAAGGTCTTTGGGTAACCCTTTCGCGTCCTCTGAGGAATGAGTTTTATTTTTTAATTTGCGCCCGACAGAGAGCTATCTGAAAGGGGTCTTTTTCTACCCACCATCCTCAACCCTTATCTAACCTTCTTCTCCTCACCAAGAAGCCCACTATAATAAGACCTACCAGATTCTGGGTGGCTTTGAAAACATGGGGAGTCCTCAACCCAGTAAGTTCTTACTTCCAGAAAACAGGGGCAGCAGCCCCCCCAAAATGCAGACTTCCAACTTTTGCCAGCCTGGTTCCCAGCGAAGACAGGACGGGGTGTGTCTGTCCACTCACCCTTCTAAACAATCCACTTTGGGGCAGGACAGATAAAAACCATGAACTGGGTTCGCCCTGCCCCCCCTTCCCCCTGGCTAAGCCACAAGGGAATGCCAAGGGAATGCTCCATTCTATGACTTTCTCTGGACCATACCGTCTGTGCCAAGATGCCACCACACGCTGGCCTTGCTGTTGAGAGGATCCATAAGGACTTTCCTTCACAATCCAGCCCAACCTGTGTGAATTCAAGGGAGGCAAGAGCGCATGTGGGTGGGTGGGTGGATGTTAGTGTGCAGGCAGGAGCTTGCATTTTCTCCACCAAGGGGCAAGGGCGATTAAGCACTGGGAAGGTGGTGTGTGTGTGTGTGTGTGTCCCCGCACACAACAGTGGGCACTACACCCTTGTTTCCCCACAGCCACCAAGGACTGGGCAGGTAATTCCAAGGGGTGCAATAAATTTGGAGATGCCATTTTTGGAGGGGTTCAAGAAGGAAACAGGTTCGGCTGTATTTGTGAATTAGCTGGTACTCACCTTCTGAACACTTTCACACGCGTTAAAAGTGGACCGTCTCCAAGACTCAACAAGGGACCCCTGACTGAGCTTTCATAACCGAAGCGATAAGGATTTTTTTAAAAATTTTTTAACCCTTTAGGTACCATAGACTTTGGAGAACTCAACGTCATGGCCACTGGCTATTTAAAGAAGAACCAAACTTACTCCCCAAACTTTTTTTTTTAAAGGGGTTTCCTAGAGTCAAATGTCTCCATGGGGCAATGGAGGTTTTTTTGCCGGGGGGGGGGGGGTCCTTTGGTGTTTTCCTTCACCCATCTGGCTAAGTCAATGCTGAGAAGACAAAGGACTTATCCAAAGGGAAATGGAACGACTTAGCCAAAAGAAGAAGCCGAATCTATGGATTTTTTTGGAAGAACTGGGGCAAGGTATCTCTCTTTTTTTTTCCCACCCCCATAATTCCATTTTTCCCCCTCTCTCTCTAATCTCTGATTTTGGGATACCTTTTAGAGATTCCCTAGGCACCCCAGCCTATCGTCTTTGGTACTTGAAGAGTTAAACACTAAATTCTTTCAAGATCGAAAAAAAGAGAGAGAGAGAGAATACGTTACCTTTAGTTTAATGGATTTGTTTTTAACAAAAATCTTGGGGGTTTTGATGCTTGGAGGGGGCCCCCCTCCCCACACTTTAGCGGAGAAGTGCTGTGAAAAGACATGCCGTGCAAGGCAGGGGAAAGGGGTATCAGCCAAGCCAGGGATGGTTGCATGGAGGATTTGGAAGCATTTGCAAACGGGGACGATGGGTGGATTGGGAGAAAAGCTAAGCAGAGATGTGGTGACAGGACACCTTAGAGGAAAGGAAAGGGGCATATCTGCATAGAAAAGGTTCTAGTTATGAAGAGCAAGCCTGGGAGATGTCTCCTGGAGAAAATGCCATAGGTCCTGCTCAGTCTGAAGAATCAGGGATTCACCATGATAACAAGAGCCCTTGGATTTATATGCCGCTTCACAGCCCTCTCTAAGCAGTTTGCAGAGTCAGCCTACTGACCCCCAACAATCTGGGTCTTCATTTTACCTCGGAAGGATGAAAGGCTGACTCAACCTTGAGTTGGTTAGGATCGAACGCCTGGCAATGGAGTTTGCCTGCAATACTGCATTTTAACCACTGTGCCACCAGGCTCTGGAAAGAAAGAAAGAGAGAGAGAGAGAGGGAGGGAGGGAGGGAGAGAGAGAGAGGTATTGTAGATAGACAGAAGTTAGAGAGACAGAATAGATAGATAGATAGGTAGGTAGGTAGGTAGGTAGATATGGATGTATGAATAGAGATAGATAGGTAGATAGGTAGGTAAGTAAGTAAGTAGGTAGGTAGGTAGGTAGGTAGGTAGATATGGATGTATGAATAGAGATAGGTAGGTAGATAGGTAGGTAGGTAGGTAGGTAGGTAGGTAGGTAGGTAGGTAGGTAGGTAGGTAGATAGATAGATAGATAGATAGATAGATAGATAGATAGATAGATAGATAGATAGATAGATAGATAGCAATAGCACTTAGACTTATATACTGCTTCACAGTTCTTTACAGCTGTCTAAGAGTTTTACAACGTCAATGTATTGCCCCAAACAATCCGGGTCCTCACTTTACTGACCACGGATGGATAGTTGAAAACGGCCTGGTAATAGTCTGGCATTTCTCTTTCACTATACAAAGAAGAGGGGTGTCAACCTATTCTCTAAAGCACCCGAGGGCAGGATAAGAAGCAATGGGTGGAAACTAATCAAGGAGAGAAGCAACCTGGAACTGAAGTGGAATTTCCTGGCAGTTCGAATAATTAACCAGTGGAATAACTTGCCACCAGAAGTTGTGAATTCTCCAACAATGCAAGCTTTTAAGAAGAGGTTGGACAACCATTTGTCAGAAACGGTATAGGGTTTCCTGCCTGGGCTTCTAGTTGGATTAGAAGACCTCTAAGGTCCCTTCCAACTCTGCTATTCTATTCTATTCTGTTCTCTATTCTGTTATTCTATGCTATGCTATTCTATTCTCTATTTTATTCTATTCTATTCTTCTATAACCTTGTTTAGTGTTCACATTTTCCTAACACTTTTCCTACTTGCTTGGCATCTGTTTTCGTCATCATGCAGAGTTGATGAGCTGCTTTGGTTAAACTAAATTTGCATCTCAGTGATTGCATGACCTCTGTAAAGTGTCTCGAGCTAAGTAAATAAATAAATTGGAAGTCACTCCAAAAATGACACACCAGCAAAAAAAAATAAAAAAAATAAAAAGAATCATGCTGGTTTATGCATGCAGCGGAAACATTCCCTGTAAGATATGCACATATTCCTGAACGCCCTGCATAAAATAACATTTTGAAATAATCTCTTCCAATGTTATGTATTCGGGGGGCAATTATTTCTCTTGGAAACCTAGTGTGACGCTGCCTCATAATAGCTTGAGAAGAACATTTTGGTTCAGAACAGGTTGAGAAGTGTCAAACTTGACTGAAATGCAGAGGGAGATTGCTCCCCCACGTCTAATTTTCGGAAAACATCACCTTATCGGAAATCCTTGCAGAACTTCGAGAAGAGAAATCTGGACAGGCTGAAAAATATGCAGATATGCCCTGGGAGTGAAGACAAGAAAGAGAAGGAGGGGAAAAAAACATGCTATATATCAAACAGACATGCCAGGCGAGGGAGAAAGAGAGAGACAGAAAGAGGGAGGGAGAGAAAGATACACAGAAAGGATGGAAAAGGAAAGGGAACTCGCCAGGAAGACTGTATGAGGAGAAGGCTGCATTGGAGGAGAAAACAAGTTAAAAGAA
This sequence comes from Thamnophis elegans, assembly GCF_009769535.1. NCBI lineage: Eukaryota > Metazoa > Chordata > Lepidosauria > Squamata > Natricidae > Thamnophis > Thamnophis elegans. Next base: position 178,201,976 of record NC_045541.1, on the reverse strand, counting down.
AGGAAGAAGGAGGAAGAGGAGGAAAAGACCAACTGGGAGATCTGAACGCTGAAGGATGCCACCAGGAACAGGAAAGATTTGGGCTCCTTCCTCCAGCAGCCAGTCAGGAAACAAAAGACAGGTTTTCAGGGGGTTACAAGACCACCGGGCAATCCTCACCCTGCCCCAGGTGCCCCCCCCCAGGAAGCAGAGATGCTGTGAACTAATTGCTTGGGGGGGGGGGAAGAGAGAAAGGAACAGAGAGAGGGGGGAGGAGGAAAGGGATGGGAAGGGAAGGAAATGGGTGGGGAAGAAAGGAAATAGATGGGTGGATATGAAGGAAGAGTGGGAGGGAGACAGGAAGGAAGGAAACAGGTGGGGAAGAAAGGAAATAGATGGGTGGGAAGGAAGGGTGAAAGGGAGAGAGGAAGGAAATGGGTGGGGAAGAAAGGAAATAGATGGGTAGGAAGGAAGGAAGGAAGGAAGGAAGGGTGAGAGGGAGAGAGGAAGGAAATGAGTGTGGAACAAAGAAAATAGATGGGTGGGAAGGAAGGGTGGGAGAGAGGAAGGAAGGAAGGAAATGGGTGTGCAACAAAGGAAATAGATGGGTGGGAAGGAAGGAAGGGTGGGAGGGAGGGAGGGAGAGAATGGGTGGGGAAGAAAGGAAATAGATGGGTGGGTGGGAAGGAAGGAAGGATGAGAAGGAGAGGAAGGAAATGGGTGTGCAACAAAGGAAATAGATGGGTGGGAAGGAAGGAAGGGTGGGAGGGAGGGAGGGAGAGAATGGGTGGGGAAGAAAGGAAATAGATGGGTGGGAAGGAAGGAAGGAAGGATGAGAGGGAGAGGAAGGAAATGGGTGTGCAACAAAGGAAATAGATGGGTGGGAAGGAAGGAAGGGTGGGAGGGAGGGAGGGAGAGAATGGGTGGGGAAGAAAGGAAATAGATGGGTGGGTGGGAAGGAAGGAAGGATGAGAAGGAGAGGAAGGAAATGGGTGTGCAACAAAGGAAATAGATGGGTGGGAAGGAAGGAAGGGTGGGAGGATGGGAGGAATGAAATGGGTGGGGAAGAAAGGAAATGGATGGGTGGGAAGGAAGGAAGGGTGAGAGGGAGAGAGGAAGGAAGGAAATGGGTGGGCAACAAAGGAAATAGATGGGTAGGTAGGTAGGAAGGAAGGAAGGAAGGAAGGGTGAGAGGGAGAGAGGAAGGAAATGAGTGTGGAACAAAGAAAATAGATGGGTGGGAAGGAAGGAAGGGTGGGAGGACGGGAGGAATGAAATGGGTGGGGAAGAAAGGAAATGGATGGGTGAGAAGGAAGGAAGGAAGGGTGAGAGGGAGAGAGGAAGGAAGGAAATGGGTGGGGAAGAAAGGAAATAAATGGGTGGGAGGGAAGGAAGGAAGGGTGCGAGGGAAGAGAGGAAGGAAAGAAGGAAATGGGTGAGTGGGACAGGGGTGGCTTGCTGCCAGTTTTACTACCGGTTCGCAACACACGTGCAACACGCATGCGTGCACTGTTCAGTGTAAATTGTTCTTTGTGCATGCGCAGAACAACTTAACAGTGAACGGCACATGCACAGTCACTACAAACCAAAATGGCGGCTGCCCAGCACCGGTGAGGGTTTGGGGGCATGGCAGGCCTGGCTGGTTGCCGGTTTTGCGACCTAGGCAACCCACCTCTGGAGTGGGAAGGAAGAAAGAAAGGGAGGGAGGGAGGCGATGGGTGGAAAAGGAAATAAATGGATGGGGAGGGGAGGGAATAGATGGATGGGAAGGAAGGACAGAGGGGGGAAGAGAGGAAAGGAAGGGAGAGTGATCCTTGGCCCCAGACCTCAACCCAGGGCCCAGATTACTCCTGGTTTGGCTTTATTCCAGGTATCGGGGAGGGGGCAGGGGGGGGGCAACTCTCTTCAGGGCCGATGGAATCGAATGATGGGAGCCCAGAAAGATCCTCAGCCTTTCCTCCTGGGTGAGCGGCCGGTGGGTGAAAGACCCTTCCTTCCCTTTCAGGGGGAAGCCAAATAGACCATTTCCCAGCTACCCACAGCCACTTCCACCACAGCCTCTGTCTACCCCGCCTGCAGAAATCCCGCCCACCCACCCAATCAAACACAAGCAAAGCAAAACATCAAAATCAGCGCCTGGTCGTTTCCAGCTGCCTATTTCCCCTTCCAATCCACCAGCCCTCCCGCCGTTATCTCGGTAGAAGAAGAAAAAAGAGGACGTTATTTCATCCACCGCCCCCTTTTTCGTTACAACGGAAACGCTGCCAATCCCTTCTCCCGCCCTGACAAAACCCGTACGTGTTAAGAAGGCTCTGAAAAAGGTGAAGAAGGAGAGTCCTTGGCTGGATGTTGGCCCCGTAATTACGGTCAGGAAGAATGCAAAAACAGAAAACAAATTAACGGGCCCCCATCGGGCCCCAATTCCAGGTGGTTCCCCCCCCTCTGCCCCACCAAATCTAAGTTAGCAGTTAGACTTATATACCGCTTCATAGGGCTTTCAGCCCTCTCTAAGCGGTTTACAGAGTCAGCATATCGCCCCCACAGTCTGGGTCCTCATTTCACCCACCTCGGAAGGATGGAAGGCTGAGTCAACCTTGAGCCGGTGAGATTAGAACTGCTGAACTGCAGATAACAGTCAGCTGAAGCGGCCTGCAGTACTGCACCCTAACCACTGCGCCACCTCGGCTCTTCGAGGTACATTAAGCAGCATCCTGCAAGCAATCCCCCATTCCTTGAGACTAGATGGCCATGTTCCCACGGTATGAAGAGACGCTATGAAGCCCGTTTTTTTACTTATTGATCTCCTAACATTCTGGATCAAGGTACGATCAGTTACACACCCTTCCAAGAAGAGAATATTTATAGCTCAGGGTTGAGTTGTGGGGTCCTTGTTGCTCCCTGAGCTTCGTTGCTTCCTTGTAGACGTTTCGTGACCCAACTAGGTAACATCATCAGTGGGGTTTGTTCTCTGTGTCAGTCAGGCCCGCATGCCATCTTTCCTTCCATGCCACACTTTCTATTATTCTACTACGCATTTTCTATGGTGGGAAAATGGGAGGGGGGATTGTACGGAGTTGGGCGAAATGTAGCCATAACAACATTCTTTCTAGGAAGCCAAGGTCATCTTTCGTCTCTGCACCTGGCCGGAACTGGATGGGTGGAAGTTGCCAGCGTGGCAGTGGAAGATTGGGCCATGTGATGGACTTGTGGGGGCAGGATGCTTATAAACAAGTGGCTTGACCTGTCAAGAGGTAAGAACCAAGTGGCTCTTGGTAGTCCCCCCCCCCCACTTTTTAATGGTTTATTTATTTTATTTATATTGCTTTCCATTTCCAGTGTGGCATCTGGGTTTTAGACAATCAAAATCCACATATCGGTTACAATATTCATCACAATACTACTAATAATATAGCAATACAATAGCACATAACATCTTCATCATCAAATTCTCTCTACATTCATTTCTTCTTCTTCGTATCTCCTTTTCTCCAACTTCTGTTTCTATTCACGAACCATTGATAAAACACATCCCAAGTCAGAAAGGATTCAGTTTCTTCTTTATCCTTAATAATAAGCATTAATCTATCCATTTCTGCACATTCTAATATTTTCTTAATTACACACTACCTGATAGTATTTTGCCATGTTGCGCAAATACAATTCTATCTGCAGTTAATATACGTAAAACCAGATATATAGTCTTTTTGTCATATTTTTCCGGTAGAATGCCCAACAGGGATATCTCAGGTTTCAGGTCAATATGCTGCTTTATCATTTTTTTTTCCAACCAAGTGTGTATTTTCGTCCAAATTTTTTTGGCCTTTAGGCAAGTGGCTCTTGGTAGTTCCTTGATGAGGCTGTTTAAGTCAGGCCACTTGTATAGAATTGAATTGAATTTATTAGATTTCTATGCCGCCCAATCCTGGGGGACTCCGGGCGGCTTACAGAATAAAAGATTAAAAGAACTTAGAAAAACAGTAAGACACACAAAGTTAAAAAAGGAATGCAACAAACACCCAATCAGAAGGCCTGCCGGAAAAGCCAGGTTTTAATGGCTTTGCGAAAGGCCATGAGAGTGGGGAGGGCCCGGATCTCTGGGGGCAGCTCATTCCATATGGCCGGAGCGGCAACAGAGAAGGCCCTACTCCTAGGCGTCGCCAGCCGGCATTGTCCTGCTGAAGGCACCCGGAGAAGGCCCGTCCTGTGCGATCTTACACACTATCTGATGGTATTTTGTCATGTTGCGCAATTGCATAGAACCAAGAGAGCAAACCCCATTCCCCTCTAACACTGATGATGTTATCTAGTTGGGTCACGAAACGTCTGCAGGAAAACCCGTCTGCAGAAAAAGCTCACTCAGGGAGCCCCAAAAGACCCCGGACCACAACCACAATTCATCTCAAGAACTTGAGACGTTTGACCTCATCCTGACACCAGAATTATGCCTACAGGTTCAGACTGTTCTTTCCAAACTGTCTCCCTCCCTCCAAGTGTCTTGGACCACAATCCCCATCAGCCCCAACCAGATTGTCGGAGAACTGAGTGCGTAGCACAAGAGCGGTGGCGACTGATCTACAACCCCCGGTGTGCAGAAAGGATAAATTGTGTATGTTGGGAATGGTATGTTGGGGAGAAGACAGAAGGCAGAGAAAATAAAATAGAATCCGGAAAAGAAACAGGAAGAAAAAAAGGCAGATGGCGATATCAGTAACCTTTGGATGGGCAGCTGTCCTACTTTGAGGCTTCCTGGGAGGACAAAATGAAAGTCCTTGGGTCTCCCCCCTCACCAAACCCCCCACCCCACCCCTTTCTGGTCACAGCGACCCCCCAACCCTGTGGCCGAGTTCAATACAGTAAAGATGAAAGAAGACAGAAATACAAAGAACAGCCACAGCCATTCATGCCGTTGGGGGGGGAAAAAAGAACAAACAGAAAGAAAAAGGAAGAAAGAAAGAAAGAAAGAAAGAAAGAAAGAAAGAAAGAAAACCAAAAGGAAGGAAGAAAAGAAAATAATAAAGAAAACCACCTCATTCTTTTTTCTTTTTTTAAAAAAAGAGCAAAGTTTTCATATTTTATTGCCAGCCAGGATTGGTGCAGATCCTGGTGCAACCATGAAGGGAGACAATCCATTAAACTAAAACCAGCACTAGAAAAAGCTCCCGGTGGCATGATTGTGCCCCCCCCCCATGCCCTCCGTCATACTTTCTTTCTGGGTTGGGGGAAGGGGAAATGGTGTGACAGTGAATTATGGGATAGGGAAGAGGGAGGAGCAAGGGGGAATGGTCTCCCTCAAAAAAACACCACAGTCACGAAGTCATCCGGTGTGTTTTTCCTCCCGTTCCATCCAACCCCGAGCCGCAGCATTTGACGCTCGCAAACCCACATCTCTTTGTGGCGGAACGTCCATCCCCTGCCAACCGATCCCGGTTATCGGACTTTCAATGCCAGGGAGCCACTTTTTCCTCACTAAGGAAGACGCCACGTTTTCAAGTTGGGTAAAGGGAGAGGTGGTATTCTACCAATTGAGATCGGTTCGCCCGGTTGGCATCAGTTGGGACCGGTTGGGATCGGTTCGATAGCGGACATCGCAGGTGGCCCCGCTCCCTCGCCCCGGATCTAAGTCCCTGCGCGGAAGGCACCCATACTCACATTTGCGAACTGCTAGGGAAGGTAAGTCAAAACCACCCTTGGGTAAGAGGGGCAGCCTTAAGAGAGAGTCAACAGGCAGACTGGCGAATAGCCGATTGTTCCCGCTCTAACCCTTTGAGCCCAGCCTGCACTCCTCGAAACGCACCCCCAAGGACACTTGCGTTGTGTCCTGCGATAAACCAGGCCCAGCCGCACAAAAACCTCCCCACCTCCTCTCTTTTGTACCCGGAAATACTCCTGGTGAGCCCGCAGCCGGAAAAAGTTAGCTCCTCGCTTAACTCCTACGGGTCAAAAGCCATTGAAACGCAGGCAGTGTCCGGGTTCGCTCTCCCCGATGCCCTACCCCGGCCGCCATTCCACACCTTGTCCCCCAGCTGTTGCGTCTCCTGCCTGACCGTCATCCCTTCAGAGAATTCTGGGTAAGAAAAGGGACACCTACTAGACTGCAGCGTGCGCTCCCTGACCTCCGATGTCGGGGCTCCAAGGCCCAAGGTTGAGCGAGCCGCCAACTGGAAGACGTATTCCGTGTTGGGGTTGAGTTCTTTCACCAGGAAGAAAGTCACGGGGTCAAACGTCTTCAGAAACTGCAGAGCGAGTGCGAGTGTCAGCAAGCCCGAACCAGCGCCAGAAGCAAAGGACAGTGGTAGTTTAGTTTAGTTTACTTGATTTATTTATTTATTTTATTTATAAAATTTATATGCCGCCCAATCCCGAAGGACTCCGGGCGGCTTACAAAAAAGAGCAAAAAAGAGAGAGAGAGAGGAAAAAAAAAGAACAGTTTAAAATAGCAACACCTCATACATTCATTCTAATCGGGGCTGGACCTCAACAGTGAGGTCAACAGCCCCAGGCCTGCCGGAACAGCCAAGTTTTTACAGCTTTCCTGAAGGCCATGAGAGTGGGTATGGTCCGGATCTCTGGGGGTAGCTCATTCCAAAGAGTCGGAGCGGCCACAGAGAAGGCTCTCCTCCGGGGGCCCGCCAGCCAACACTGTCTGGCTGACAGCATCTGAAGGAGGCCCAATCTGTGGGATCTTACTGACCGCTGGGAGGTATTTGGCAGTAGGCGGTCTACCGTCGCACCCCATACAACTAAATTAAATGCCACCTTCAGGGTACATTATAACTATCAAAATAAAACACATCCTTCACATTCTATACAATTGAACTAAAAACCATAATACTGCATTGATGTTGTACTATATAGCGGAATATGCACTATACAGTAGAATATAGTTACTGCCCTGGGATAGAAGCTGTTTTTCAGCCTGTTTTTCTTTGTTTTTATTGTGCTGTACCGTCTGCCAGATGGTAATAGTAATAGTAAAAAAAAAGGGTGCCCAGGATGAGATGGATCTTTAAGAATGTTAAAGCGGAAGCTATAAAGCTCTTCCAAAGAGGGGTGTTGTGGCCCACTAGCAGAGCTGGCGGCAGATTCGGACAGTGAGGAGGTTGGGGAGGAACCTGGGCCAGTCCTGGAGTCTGGGGAAGGCTCTGATGAGGGCTCTGTGTTGGAGGCAGAGAGGGGGCCAGGGCCCTCTGACAGTTACCAGCTGCCTTCGTACATCAGCGGGGCAGACAAACAGCTGGAGCCTGTTCCCAGTGTGCGCATGTGCAGAGTTGCCAGGAGAAGGGAACAGCTAAGGAACCAGGGCTGACTCGGGAGTAAAGCCACAGGTGGACGGTGAATGGCCCCTCCCATAGGGAATAGCAATAGCAGTTAGACTTATATACCGCTTCATAGGGCTTTCAGCCCTCTCTAAGCGGTTTACAGAGTCAGCATATCGCCCCCACAGTCTGGGTCCTCATTTTACCCACCTCGGAAGGATGGAAGGCTGAGTCAACCTTGAGCCGGTGAGATTTGAACCGCTGAACTGCAGCTAACAGTCAGCTGAAGTGGCTGCAGTACTGCACTCTAACCACTGCGCCACCTCGGCTCTTAAAGAGATGAGAAAGGGGAGGGGAGTTTGCAGGAGACCATTTGTTCATTTAATTAGCATGAAGATTTGTTCGTGGCCCTCAAGAGACTCCTTGCCAAGTATTTTCTTGTACAGCTTTTGCGTTTGGAAGATATCGGCCTGGCAGCTCTCCAAGCCTGATAAGGTCTGTGGTTGTAAATACACCCTTGAAAGACTGTTTGCCGGGACTTTGCTGGATGCGAATGAGAGGAAATCACATTCGCTTAATAAAAAGGGGGTTTGGTCGGGACAAGGAGTCTGCTTGGTGATTTGGTGAAGCCGAGGTCAGAACAAGGGGAGAGGGCAACCCATGGCCCTCTGGGCAATGATGTTAACCCTCTGGAGGGATGTCCTATCTGCCACTGTTGACAAACCATAAGTGCAGGTATGAATGGGAGGCACGGTCACTCCCGGGATTCCTTGCAGCAGATTCCCATTCCCAAGAGCGGACTCACCTCCGGGGTTCCTGGTTTGTTGCTGACTTCTTTGTAAAGGAGCTCGTACTTCAGAATAATGTCCTGGCGGGGAGGACTCCAGGTTAGTAAAATTGTGCTCTCGCTCTTCGCTTCCGCTCGGAAATTCATCGGTTGCCCGGGAACTAGTGAAGATAAGAGAGGGGAGGGAGGGTAACGCAGAAAGGTTGTATGTGAGAATAGGTGAGGAGGAGACTGAAATAAACGGGTAGCCCTCGGCTTACAACCAAAATTAGAACATAACAGAATGAGCTGGAAGGGACCTTGGAGGTCTTCTAGTCCAGCCCCCTGCTCCAGCAGGAGAACCTATACCAATGTTGCCAAACCTTTTCGGCACTGAGTGAATGCCGAAACAGGGGCGCACATGCACATGCACTGGAAAAGCAGCCACCTGGGGCGCATGCACACCAGGAAGACGATCTTCCGGTTCCTGGCAGGCGCAAGGGCCATCTGGTCTTTCGGTTTCTGCCGTGCATGCGTGCACGAAGACCAGCTGGTGGGTGTGCTTGCGTGCGCTGAAACCAGAAGATAATCTTCCTGGCGAGCGCATACACACCGGGCGGCTGCTCTGCCGGTTTCCAGCAGTCCCCCACACGTGAACACCAGCTGGTGGGTGCACTGGAACCCGGAAGAGCATCGGGCAACGGCTCGTGTGCCCGGAGAGATGGTTGTGTGCAGCACATCCGGCTGGCAGATATTCCTTAATTATTCTATTCCTATGACATTCAACTTGCATAGTTAAAGTTAATACTATGGCAAACTACAATCTATCCCACTACAAAAGTGGAAAGGAGTTGAAAAGTAGTTTAATGGTTATTGAGCAGTGAAGTGGCTCTCAAGACAATTTGGAGGACCAAAGGAAGTACCATACCAGATTATTTTTATTTAATTTTTTCTGTCTGTCTGTCTGTCTGTCCGTCCGTCCATCCATCCATCCACTTACCTACCTACCTCTTGTCATTATAAATAACTCCAGCTTGAGTATATACACAATAAGTATAATCTTTATTGTCATTGTACTTAAATACAACAAAATTGGTTAATACTATTTCCTCCTCCTATTTTCTCTATAACAACAACCCAGTGAGGTGGGTTGGGCTGACAGAGAGTGAAACCCATTGTTTCCCAGCTGGCTTTCAGGCCTAAGGTGGGAGTAGAACTCACTGTCTCCTAATTATTGGTCCAAAGTCACCCAGCTAGCTTTCATGTCTAAGACGGACTAAAACTCACATGGTGATTGGACCAAAGTCACCCAGTCAACTTTCATGCCTAAGGCGGGACTAGAACTCACCATCCCCTAGTGATTGGCCCAAAGTCATCCAACTGGCTTTCATGCTTAAGGCGGGACTAGAACTCACCATCTCCTGGCGATTGGTCCAAAGTCACCCAGCCAGCTTTCATGCTTAAGGCGGGACTAGAACTCACCGGCGCTTAGTTATTGGCCCAAAATCACCCAGCCAGCTTTCATTCCTAAGACCGGACTAGAATTCCGTCTCCTAGCCCAGCCCCTTGACCACTAGACCAAACACAATCTCACCTCCTTGTTGGGTTTTCACTTGGATGGGATCCGAGAGCGGTCCGTCCCCCACGGATGTGAACGCCAAGACTCGCACGGTGTAGGTCTCATGCTCCAGAAGGCTCCCGACGGTGGTCAGGAGACTATCGTCCACGTTGTGTTTCTGCCAGTTGCTGACCGGCTGATCGGGCTCCATGGTGTAATATACCCTGTATCCCCGGATCTGACCGTTGGGCTCCACCGGTTCCTCCCACTGGATGATCATGGTCGAAGCGCTCAACATCCGGCCCTGAACATTTCGGGGGGCGCTGGCAGGTGCCTGCTCCCCCGTACGGGTCACAACGGAATCGCTGTGGGGGCCCTGCCCAATGGTGTTCACCGCCGACACCCAGATCTCATATTCTGAGTTGGGACTAAGCCCCCCAATGCTGTAGCGGGTCGTAGTGATGTCCTCCTTGATTTGATACGGCCCGTCCTGACTCTTCGACTTATACTCGATCACGTAATAGGAGACGGGGTCCGGATTTCCGGAGTCCCAGGTTATGGTGATGCTGGTGGCAGTGGTCTCGGTGACAACAGGGGTGCCTGGAGCTTTGGGAAAGGCTGAGAAAATGGGAAGAATTGACTGAAAAGAAATACAGTCACGCCCGCGGCACGCGCTACGTTTCCCCCTAATGGGCTGGTGAGAGCTCCCGCCGTGCGGCGCAGGGGGACGGCATGCACTGAAGAACAGGGGCTGAAATATCCTCACCCTAGTTAAGTAGAGTTTATGAACCTTTTTAAACAGCATTATCAACCCAGGAATAGCAATAGCGGTAACACTTAAGACTTATATACCGCTTAGCAGTGCTTTGCAGCCCTCCCTAACTGGTTTATAGAGTTAGCCTCCCCCCCCCCAAACAATCTGGGTCCTCATTTTACCCACCTCGGAAGGATGGAAGGCTGAGTCAAACTCGAGCCTGGTGAGAATCGAACTACCAAAGTGCCAGGAACAGGCAGTCAGCAGAACTAGCCTGCAGGACTGCATTTTAACTACTGCGCCACTGATGACAGAAAATGTTCAGCTCAGTAATTGGCATCAGCAATGTGTGTCCAGTACCCAAAAAAATGGCTGTATGCTTCAGTGGTGGGTTCTGGATCCCGTTGTAACCGGTACGGTTGCAACGGGGCCCGGCGTCCTCCAAATGAGCGCGTGCAACGTGCGCATGCGTTCTACCCTCCAGCGATGCCTCTGCGAGTCTCCGCGACGCTCCAACTGCTCGGCGGAGCATTGCGTAGGTGCTGTACACGCCGTGTGTCTGTGCGGAAGTGCCGAAGAGTTTAAAGACAGGTAAGGACGACGAGCAGGCGGGTCGGTCCTCCGGAGCACTGTACCGGAACAGTACCCGGTGCTCCGGGCAGGCACTGGTACACACCGTCTGCAACCCACCATTGGTAGCGCTTGATTTACAACCACAATTGTGGCAAAATTTATATGGTCGAGCAAGCTATTTGTTAAGTGAGTTTTGCCCCACCTTTCTGGCCACAGTTCTTAAGTGAGTCACTGCAGTGGTTATGTTAGCAAGATGCTTGGCCAGTGGTTCATATTTAAGATGGTTGCAGTGTCCTGGGGTCATGTGATCACAAAAGGGGATCACATGACCCCAGGACACTGCCACCATCTTGAATATAAACCAGTGGCCAAGCATGTTACTAACTGAACCAATGACGTGATCCCCTTTTGTGACCTTCTGGCAAGCAAAGTCAATGGGGAAGCCAGATCTACTTAACCACCATGTTATTAACTTAATAACTGCAGTGACTCACTTAACAATGGTGCCCAAGAAAGGTTGCAAAATGGGGCAAAACTCGGTTCGCAACTGTCTCGCTTAGCCACATAAATTTTGGGCTCAGGCGTAACTTCGAACGGCCGCTAAACTAAGTCACCGGTCGTAAACCAAGGATTTTGCCTGTGTAATTTTTATTCCTTTGTTTTTGCTGCCTCTTGCAGTTGGGGCAATAAATGAAACATCTGCTTTCAAAACTTTTGCAAGCATCCGTGATGTTCTAGAACAGTAATTTTTCAAACCTTGGGCACTTTTAAGATGGGTGGATTGCCGCTTTGCTGGCTGGGGAATTCTGGGAGTTGCAGTCCACCCATCTTAAAGTGCCCAAGGGTTGAGAAAGACAGTTCTAGATTGTTAACTAATGCTGGATGATCTTATAGCAATAGCAATAGCAGTTAGACTTATATACCGCTTCATAGGGCTTTCAGCCCTCTCTAAGCGGTTTACAGAGTCAGCATATTGCCCCCACAGTCTGGGTCCTCATTTTACCCACCTCGGAAGGATGGAAGGCTGAGTCAACCTTGAGCCGGTGAGATTTGAACCGCTGAACTGCAGATAACAGTCAGCTGAAGTGGCCTGCAGTACTGCACCCTAACCACTGCGCCACCTTGGCTCCTCTTGGCCAATATTCCTTTTGTTTTTTTTTTTCTCTTGGGCCGTTCCAGAAATACAGATGTTAATATAGCACACCTCTGGTATCCTTCAAGTCAACACACAGATACACCCAGGCTCTTTCCTGCACCAGAGCAGACGAGACGCCCGTTTACTCTGTCAAACGCTTTCTCATGCTCACATTACAGAACAACCCAGGTGGACGGGACCTTGGAGGTCTTCGAGTGCAACCTCCCCAAAAGACCGCACCACGGTAGCATGCCTGAAGAGCCCACAAACTGGCCACAAACCTATGCAAAAGTACACAGGAGGGAGGCAGGCATGCGTCTTGAGGATACGGAGGCACGAAGCAAATGAGACAGACTGTGGCTGCGCCCGGACCTTTTTTTGCAAACAGCACGGCTGCAGGAGGGGGCATCATGCAGGGCCCCCACCCACCCAAGGAGCATTTGAGGGCAATTCTGGAACACATGCAACAGGTTTTTTTTGTCACGTCATGCAACAATGCTCTTCTCATGCATAACTCCATGTTTCCCCCATGTAGGAAGTTAGCCAGAATTCACAATCCCCCCCAGGAAAATGCAGAGGCAGACCACGGGGTGCATTTGAGATATATTGGACAACAGGTAGTCCTCGATTTACAACCATTCATTTAGCGACCATTGGACGTTACAACGGCGCTGGGGAAAAAAGGGGCTTACCATGGCTCCTTTCACTTACAGTACAACCGTTGAACCGTCCCCATGGTTACGCAATCATAATCCAGGCGCTTGGCAACCGGCGTGTATTTACGACGGCTGTAGCATCCTGGAGTCCTGTGTTTGCTGTTTGGAACTTTTCCAACAAGCGAAGTCAACCAGGGAAAGCCAGATTCGCTTCGCAACCGCAGGATTCACTTAACCAACTGCAGCAACGTGGCAAAAAAATCGGGCACGACTCAGCAATAGCACTTAAGGCTTATATGCTGCTTCACAGTGGTTTTACAGGCCTCTCTAAGCAGTTTGCAGAACCAGCCTTTTGCCCCCAACAATCTGGGTCGTAATCTTACCGACCTCGGAAGGACGGAAGGCTGAGTCAACCTCGAGCCGGTCAGGATCGAACTACTGGCAGAATTAGCCTGCAATACTGCATTCTAACCACTGCGCCACCACGGCTCCAAGGCTTAAAAACCGCCTTGCTTATCCACAGAAATGCTGGGCCCAACTGCAGCCGTAAGTCGAGGACTACCTGCAGAACGTCCGCGAGCTCCAATCCACATAGCCAAAGGCAAGGCGTGATCAACATTGCAGTCCCAAACACGGGGAAGGCATTCGATTGATCTATCCCCGGAATCCTAAATCAACAGGATTCCAACTTGCAAAATCAACGCATTCAGTTCTGCCGAAGGGACAAGATGGGAGTCAAAGCGGATGGAAGGGGAAGGAAATGGCCGCCATGCAACAGGAAGACGCGGGGGGATCTAGGTTAGGGAGAGATTGGCTCACCTAACCAACATCCCTTTTTGGTCTGAAACGACTCCAAAAAAAATAATAATAAAAGCCAATTTTCAACCCAGCAGTTTTGTCCAATGAAACTCCCCCAGATCCCTGGGAGTTGTCATGTGGCGGGAAACGGCTGTCGATCAAGCTAAGCTCCGCCATTGGGAGGAATCAAGAACGAAGATCACCGGGACCGAAATCAGCCAGTCGGGAGAGCAAACCGATCAAGGAATGGTGCACACTTACATTTGACGGTGATCTGGGCCACGGCTTCAATCACGCCCAAGCTCGACATGGCGACGCATGTATAGTTCGCGGAGTCTTTCACGTCGGTCAGCTCGAGGACATTGCGTCCCACCGGCATGTCGTCTTCCGGCGTCAAGTCTTCGGCCCCTTGCATCCACTTGACGTACGGCATCGGGGAGCCCACCGCCACGCAGGTGATGTTCACGTTCCCGCCCGGCATGATCTCGTGGCTGGTGGGCGGGATGGAGAACCGAGGAGCCACGCGCCGCACTGCGGACGAAATGCACAGCGGTAACAAAACAAAACGGAAAAAAAAAAGAATAAAGGAAACAAAGGGGGGAAAAAAACAACGGAGGAGAAAAAAGAGAGAAGAGAAGAAAAATAAAAAGATAAAGGACGGGAAAGGGGAAAAAAGAGCAGAAGAGAATTTAAATACAGGTGGGGAGGGGGAGGGGCTTGAATTACTTGCAGTTCCTTCATTTTCAAAATTAAAAAAGGCTGAAATTAAAAAACTGTCGGAATGCCAAAGAAATAAATCAAGAAAGGAAGGAAGGGTGGGGGGGGGGGAAAGGGGAAAATAAACAGAACTTCGAAAAGAATTTACTTTCACAAACGATATATATATATATATATAATTTATAAGACATCAAAGCAATATTTCATATCAACAGAAGTTCCAATGATCGGGTTGAGACCTGTCATCACAGCACAAATATAGACACAAAAATTTATTAGCAATTTCTCATCTTTGGAAAAAGCAAAGAGAGGGCTCAAGCACGTCTGGACGGGGGGGGGGGGGTCCCTCCTATGTCTTGGCATGGGGGGTGGTGTCCATGTCCCACTACCCCAACCCCGAGGACGTGGCCACCAATAAGAAAAAGTGGGCTTTGTTCTGCATTCCCTTTAAAATCTACGACCTGGTTTTGGGGGAACAGAAAAAAAACAACACCTTGTATAAATAATGGGGCAGGGGAAGGCTCCATCAAAGCCCACCCCCTAAATTAAAAAATGGAAGACGAGGGGAATGGGTTTTTTAAAGGTAGTCCTCAACTTAACAACTATGCTTTTAGGGACCGTTCTATGTTACCACGGCACTGAAGACAAGTGATTTCTAACCGGTTCTCACTCTTATGGACGCTGCAGCATCCCCCCATGGTCAGGGGTTGGCAACTTGCAGCTCTGGAGCCGCATGTGGCTCTTTCATCCCTCTGCTGCGGCTCCCTGTCGCTGGTCGGTTCCACAATTGATAGGGCTTTCGGTTAGGACAGGTAGAGGAAAAAGGACGCCCCACTAGGAGGAGACTCTATGGTGGGGGAACTGGACTTCCAGTCAGCAGAGTAAAAAAGACGCCGTGCTAGGAGGAGATGCTAGGAGGAGACTCTATGGTGGGGGAACTGGACTTCCAGTCAGCAGAGTAAAAAAGACGCCGTGCTAGGAGGAGATGCTAGGAGGAGACTCTATGGTGGAGGAACTGGACTTCCAGTCAGCAGAGTAAAAAAGACGCCGTGCTAGGAGGAGATGCTAGGAGGAGACTCTATGGTGGGGGAACTGGACTTCCAGTCAGCAGAGTAAAAAAGACGCCGTGCTAGGAGGAGATGCTAGGGGGAGACTCTATGGTGGGGGAACTGGACTTCCAGTCAGCAGAGTAAAAAAGATGCTGTGCTAGGAGGAGATGCTAGGAGGAGACTCTATGGTGGGGGAACCGGACTTCTGGTCGGCTTCAGAATTGAACGGGAGGCTTCCGGTTAGGACCTTTGTGGCTCTTTCGAGTGTTTAAGGTTGCCGACCCCTCCCCATGGTCATGCAATCAAAATCCGGATGCTTGGGAACTGACTTCCGACAAGCAAAGAAACCAGATTCACTTAACAACAACCTTACTAACTTAATAACTGCAGCGATTCACTTAGCAACGGTGGCAAGGAAGATCGTCAAACGGGGCAAAACTCACTGGGGAACTGTTTTGCTCAGCAGCGGAAATCTTGAGCTTCGTTCTTGCATCGTTTTGAGAAATTAACATCCGTACATCTGAAATTTGGGAGAGAAAATTCCCGAAACCAGATGTTCTGCTGGTTTAGATGGCCATTATTTGGGGAAATGTCTATGGAGATTCCCAGCCATCCAGGTCATGGCTGTCCCAAGGTGATTTCTTTCTTGGTTTTTCTTTGGAAACGTTTCGCTTCTCGTCCAAGAAGCTTCTTCAGCTCTGACTGAATGGTGAGGAACGGAAGGATTTATGCTCCTTGCAGACAGCTGGTCATTTGCATCCTTTGAGAGGGTCGTTGAGGCCACTTGGAGGTTCAATCTGTGTCCTCAGGGTCACCTGAGTGTTGCAAATGGGTGTGGCGCCTTTTTCGAACTGCTGATAGGACCGTGTTGTAGACTGGAGATAGATGATGTCCTATTCCACCAACCCAACCCTCTCCTTTGAAATTTTGATATAGCAATAGCAGTTAGACTTATATACCGCTTCATAGGGCTTTCAGCCCTCTCTAAGCGGTTTACACATTGCCCCCACAGTCTGGGTCCTCATTTCACCCACCTCGGAAGGATGGAAGGCTGAGTCAACCTTAAGCCGGTGAGATTTGAACCGCTGAACTGCAGATAACAGTCAGCTGAAGTGGCCTGCAGTGCTGCACCCTAACCACTGCGCCACCTCGGCTTCTTTGACCCCTCTTTCAAGGCAGCGGTCCTCTCTATCCAAAATGTGGGCGATGTGAGCGGGGCAGCCTCATGGTCCTGTGCGGGTCGGATTAATGTCTTCGGCAGGCCGTATCCGGCCCGCGGGCCGTAGTTTGAGGACCCCTGCTCTAAAAAGGATGCAAATGACCAGCTGTCTGCAAGGAGTATAAATCCTGCCATTCCCCCACCAGCTAGAACTGAAGAAGCTTCTTGGGTGAGAAGTGAAACATCTTCAAAGAAGAAAAAAAACAGAAAGTCCAGTTGCCTCTTGAAAAAGCACCTTTGGGGCATTATTTGGGGCGTGATGATCAAACAGCTGCACTTCACATCTGGATAGGCAGTCCCTCCTGAGGGTTAGGCATGGAGCCCTCGACTGACAGCATTTAGCTGCTGTTTGAAGTTACAGCGACCCTGGGAAAAGTGACTTGGGGCTGGTCCTCACACTTACAACTATCGTAGCACTTCCCATGGTCATGTGATCAAAATTCCAGGGGTTCGGCCACCGGTATGTATTTACAAGTGTTGCACCATTTGGGGGTCTCCTGATCACCGTTTGTGACCTTCCTAACTAGCAAGTAAAGCCAATAGGGGAAGCTGGATTTGCCTAACAATCCAGATTAATATTAAATGATCCGCTTAATGACTCTATGGATTAACAACCATGGGGGGGGGGGGGAGCTCCTAAAAATCAGGCATGACTCACTTATCAACCACCTTGCTTGTGGTCATAAACCGAGGACTACCTGTAGTCTCTCACAGCCAGCCTAGCTTGTTTTTTAAAAAAAAATCTCCTGGCCTTGTGACCAGATGCAAAAAAAAATGGGGGCTGAAATCCTTTATAGCTTGTCCTCGCTTAGTGACACCAGCAACTCAGTCGCTAAACAAAACCGTGACCGCCCTTGTGGTCTGACTGCAGTTCTCCTTTGCTTGACAGATCCCCCCACCCCCACAAAGGTCATAACTTTGGGTCGAGGGTTGCTCATCGCCCCGTGAAATTTCACCAGCGTCGTCGCTGCAAATGGTCACTAACCAAGACAGCGGCTAAATGAGGATGACCTGTAGCTATGGTTAAAGCTAGGTGCTCCTATTTTCCTGAAATGCTTGTACGTGCAAAAAAAATATCAAGGTGATTAGGCAAGAGTGAAAGGGCCTTGCTCTCTACAGGTACCCCAAATTTAGCCCCCCCCAATGGAAGAGAATGCATATAGAAGGGGGAAAGCCCTCTCTCCTACCCCACCCACCCACCGTCCCCAATAAGAAGGAGAATCTGCAAAAGGAAGGCCGCCTACGGGAAAGGAAACCAAAAAAAAAAGATAAAAAGATGAGAAACTCTAATCAAATTTTTGTGGTTTTGGGGTATATACACCCTAACGAAGCTTCTTGGAAAAATCTAACATGATTCCATTGATAGATGCAGCTTTCAGATTTCATGCAAAGGGAAAAGCAGAAGAGGAGAGAAAAAGGAAGAAGAGGGGGAGAGAGAGAGAAAGAGAAAGAGAAGGAGGAATAGAACAGTGGAAGTTATTAATTGGGCTGCTAGCAAAAGCCCATGAGGTTAGGGAAAAATGGAGTTTGGGGGGAAATTAGAGAGAGACAGAGAGGTTAGGGGTACGGGGAGAAACCCACTTTTAAAAATGCTGCATACTCTGTTTCTAGCTGATGTGATCCAATGTGCTGATCTAACATTGGCACATCCAAGCCCTGCCAGAATAATAATCATAATCATAACAATAACCATAACAATAAAAGAGAATTCATAAGAATCCAAACCAAAAAAAGGGGGTGGGGGGGTAGGGAGAGGAAACGAAAAAGGAAACGGACACAGGGCGGGGCGGGGGGGTGGGGAGACGAGAAATACACAAAATGACCACAATGGGGGTTTGCATGCAGAGACTATCGGATGCACCTCGCCGGAAGGATGAACGGGATGGGAGAGAGAGAAAGCACTGTTTTGTGTGGATCCATTTTTCGCACAGACACAAACGCACACAAACACACACACGCACAACTGCACGCCAAAAATGATGGGCTAATGCTTTCCGCTAACTCTAGTGGTCGTAGAAGAGGTTTCGGGAACATTTTCAATGTAGGGGATCCACCCATTTAGTTATCTTTCCTTTCTACCCGTCTGACTCCTTCTGGGTTTTACTGGGATTGAAATGGGTTAAGAGAGTCCCTTGTTCTGTCTCGAAATAAGCCTTGGTTTAAATCCAGCCAAATTCTGGATAATTTCAGGTTCTCAAAAGATTGCTGTTTGCAAAGCACTTTTTCCCCTAGCCAGGATTTAATTAAAAAAAACCAATGATGGTGTTTGCATTATTAGGGAAGATAATGGGTGGGCCTGCATTGTGCGTTGCTAGAAAGTTTTTTGGGGCGACTAGAGTGTCAATAAATCAAGAAGTTGAAGGACCAATTTCATTGATTTAACCTTCCTTGTTGGGCAAACTAGCCAGGTATGGCCTTGAGGATCAGGAGGAACTGAGGTTAGCAAAGCAACATTAGATAAGAGGTGGCTGAGCCCTGGTTAGCTAAGAGGTGTGGGGACATTGGTGCTGTTCTCGAGCTTGGCTGTTTTCCTGCAGACGTTTCGTTACCACACTAGGCAACATTATCAGTGCAGGAAGGCAGTGGGGTTTGCTCTCTGTTTCCATGCTCTGTTTGTACATTAGAGAAGAGGTGCTTGAGCCCCAGCTAGGAAAGTAATGCGTGTAAGTTTAAAGGAATGGGAGGGGGAAGCACATTCCTGCTTGCAAAGTGCTTTTAATTACACCCGTTGCAATAAAAGTGGTTCTGCTCTATATGGTACTGGTTTCCTAGTCTGGCCTGCCTTGCAACACTGGACTAAGAGGGGTTAATTCCTCACTAAAAACAAGGCATTCTCCTCTGTTCTAAAGTCACTGGGAGGATGAAATGGAGAATCACACCAACTTCTGGAAACCTTGCTTAATCAGTTGATTTTTTTTAAATTCTCATCTGAATTTAACTCTAGGAAGGAGAGAGAAAGAGGAAGAGAGGGAGGGAGAGAGAAGGAAGGAAAGGAGGAGGAGAGAGGAAGGAGGGAAGAAGAGGAGGAGGACGAAGGAAGGAAGGAGAGGAGGAGAGAGGAAGGAAAAAAGAAGAGGAGGACGACGAAGGAAGGAAGGAAGGATACAAAATAGAGCCACAGGAAAACAGTGCAACCCGTATGATAAATGAAAAGGGGAGACCAAAAGGAAGGAAATTGGGGGAAAACTTACTGAAGGACGAGGAGTTTGAAAAAGGCACACAAGGAAAGAGAGTGATTTCAGAGAGGGGGCAAAACAAATGGAAGAGAAGGGGAGAGAGAAATATCCAACCGAAGAGATAAGTTTTGCAAAAGGCATCAAAATGGCAAAACAAGGCAGGTAGAAATGCAAACACCTGAGCATTTATTGGAAACAGAAGACAACAAAATCAAACTGAATATCGTAATGAAGAAAGAAGGGAGGGAGAGAAGGAGAAGGGAAAATGAGAAAGGTGGAAGGATGGAGGGAAAAAGGGAGGGAGGGAGGGAGAAGGGAAAACAAGGGTAAAAGGATGGTGGGAAAGAAGGAAGGAGGAAGGGAGAAAAAAGAAAGGGAGGAAAAGAGAGAACAAAGGAAGGGGAAGGTACGAAGGAAGAAGAAGGGAAGAAAAGAGGGAGGGAGTAAAAGGAGGGAGGGAATAGAAGAAAGGAGAGGAAAAAAAAGAGGGAGCCAGAAGAAATGAAGGAAGAGAAAGGAGAGAGCAAAGGAAGGGAAAGGAAAAGGGGAAGAAAGGAAGAGGAGAGAGGGAGGGAGGAAAGGGAAGGAGAAAAAAGAAGGGGAAGGAGGGAACAAAGGAAGGAAAGAGGGAGGAAAAGGAGGGAAGGAAGAAGAAAGGAGGGAAGAAAATAGGGAGGAAGAAAGGAAGTTCAAATCAAACTTTAAAAGAAGAAAGTGGGAAACCATGATTCATATGGCCCAGGACTGTGAATCGGAGTCTGAAGTGCGGAGTCCAATTGTCAGTGGGGGGTGAGGATGAGGAAGGGGGGGGGCTGCTTTCAGTTCCCCACAAGGGAGGGAGAAAATGGTGGGGGGGGGGAGTAACAGTCCAACCATCCGAAAATCTGGGGAATGCATATTTGTGCTAAAATTTGCAATGAAAGGGAAGGCCGAAAACGGAATAAATCTATTTTGTCTTTTTTTTTGTTTTTAAGAAGAAACTTCTCTCTTCTCCCAAAATCTCATCCTCTCCCTTTGTCCCGCTCCTATTTTAAAATGTCTGAAGTCTTTCTCCTAGGGTAATTTAAAGGGAGTCCTCAAATTACGACCGTTGCCTTAGCGGACAGTTTCCAAATCAGGACAGTGCTGGAAAAAAATGGGATTTGACAAGTGGCCCATGCACTTAAAAGCGTGCGTGTGGTCCATTCACAATCAAAACTGGGGTGTTTGGCAACCGGCAATGGATTTACGACAGTTACACTATTGTGTGTGAGTGTGTGTGTGTGAGAGAGAGAGATGTGATCGCCGTTTATGACTCTCCCAGGGGCTTTCCACAAGTCAATAGAAGAAGCCAGTTTTGCTTAGTGACTTTGCTTAAGAACCACTGCAAAAATAAAATAAAAATCAGGCACGGCTCACTTAATGACCGCAGACACCCAGGTCGTAAGTCAAGGACTCCCTGTCTCCCGACTTCCTTCTAAACTTGGGATTTGCCCAACGTGCTTCGCTCATTGCCAATTTAATCCATTTGAACATCTTTGTACAAAGAGACCGAGCCATAGAATTTGTTATGAACCTATTCCTCCCCTCCTCCATTAAACCAAGGTTTAAACTAACCAGGCTTGACGCGATATGTCAATGCCATGGTTAAGTCTATCACCGGTTGGGTTTTCTCACATTGAAGGCAGAATTTGATCGGGTGGTGGTGGTGGAGGAGGGTGTCATTAATCCTTATTCCTGGTAACATTTAGCAGAATGCAATGTTTGATATGTCAAGATCACGTTAATAAGTCTCCAATTGGCAACTATTTAAAATGCATGAAAATAATAAAAATGGAGGTATAAGGGTAACATGTATAAATATTTGAGTTAAAATACTTGAGTTAATATGAATTATGCTCGATGACTGTGGAAGAGATGCACGAAAACCTTTTGTAACTGATATACTTTCTACAGTACGTAAAGAAGGAAGATTTTATGTGTTGTGTTTGTTTTGAAAATAAAAATAAATTCTATTTTTTTTAAAAAATGCATGGAAAAAGGGCTGCACAGGGGAGTTTTTAGGCAGTGCGGAGTTAATACAGGTGGTCCTCGACTACAACAGTTCATTTAGTGACAGTTAGAAATTACAACGGCACTGAATAAAGTGTTGTGGCCTGCCAGCAGCTAGCGATCAGCAGATTCGGAGAGTGAGGAGGGTTGGGGAGGAACCTGGGCCAGTCCTGGAGTCTGGGGAAGGCTCTGATGAGGACTCTGTGTCGGAGGCAGAGAGGGGGCCAGGGCCCTCTGACAGTTATCAGGCTGCCTTTGGAGTCAGACATCAGTGAGGCAGATGAACAGCTGGAGCCTGTTCTCAGTATGCGCATGAACAGAGTTGCCAGACGAAGGAAAGAGCTAAAGAATAGGGGTCGACTTGGGAGTAAGGCCACATGTGGATGGTGAATGGCCCCTCCCAGAGGAAATAAAAGAGGGGTGAAAGGGGAGTGGAGTTTGCAGGAGAGACAATTAGTTGGCTTAATTGGTTCCTGACTCTCTGAGGCTCCTTGCCAAATTCTGCAGAGATCGGCCTGGCAGCTCTCCAAGCCAGAGAAGGTCTGTGGCCGTAAATCCCCCTTTGAAAGACTCGGCTGGATGTGAATGAGCGGAATTCAAAGTCAATTAACAAAAGGGGGTTTTGTCGGGACAAAGGAGTTGGCTTCATGCTCTTGGGAAGCCTCGGTCAGAACAGAAAGGCCTGTTTGTCACTGTTATGACCATCCCTGTGATCGTGTGACCAAAAGTCAAGACGATTGGCAACCGACTCATAGTTATGACGGTCACATGATCCCCTTTGGGACCTTCAGACCAGTAAAGTGAATGGGGAAGTCAGATTCACTTCACAACTGTGTGGCTCACATAACGTTAATAACCGTGGCAAAAAAAAAAACCCCAGTCAAACTCATTTAACAAAGGTCTCGCTTAGCCAAGGATGTTTTCAAGGGTTCAATTGCGGTCGTTAAGATGAGGACTACCTGTATACGTTCCACAGATTTGCAAGTGTTTTCTAAGTTTCCCTGGATCTTAATTTAATTGAATGAATGAATGAATGAGTGAACTGAATGAATAAATAAATAAACAAACCGGAAGCAAATGTTGGGTTTGGGCAAAGCTTTCAACGTGACGGCGAGACAGGCCAAATGGCCATAAATGCATCATTGGTTGCCCATCAATTGTAGTCCAGCCTTGCGCACCATATCAGAACTACAAATATGGCGGTAAGTACCTTCGGGTAGCGACCGAGTTATGAGCCGAGGACTGTCTATACCAGTGTTTCTCAACCTTGGCAACTTGAAGATGCCTGGACTTCAAGTCCCAGAATTCCCCAGCCAGCGAATGCTGGCTGGGGAATTCTGGGAGTTGAAGTCCAGACATCTTCAAGTTGCCAAGGTTGAGAAACACTGGTCTATACAACCAGATTGCATTACAGCGGATATTACCAGGAAGAAGGAGACGCAGGAAAGGAACAACACACCATCTCCATCGAAAGGAGAATATTGGTAGCTTGGTAGGTTGAAATGAGGGGGGGGGGGGCTTGGTGTTCTTGGAGCTTGGTGGCTTTCTTGCAGGCGTTTCATGGCCCAACTAGGCAACATCATCAGTGCTAGAAGGGTGTGGAGTGGAGGAGCGGGAGGAGGAGGAGGAGATAACATCACCAGTGCTAGAAATGAATGGGGTTTGTGGAGAGAAGGGCTGTGGGGCCCTTGGGAGTTCTCTGAGCTTGGTTTGTTTCCTTGCAGACATTTCACGACCCAACTAGGTAACGTCATCAGTGCTAGAAGGGAATAGAGTTTGCTCTCCAACCCTTCTAGCACTGATGATGTTAGCTAGTCGGGTCACGAAACGTCTGCAAGAAAGCAACCACATTCAGAGGTCACCAAGGACCCCAGAGTCCTCCTCCTCCTCCTCCTCCACTACACACCCTTCTAGCATTGATGATGTTACCTAGTTGGGTCATGAAATGTCTCCCTTAAACCTGAGCCTTCATTCTTAGGTCCTTAGGATGAATCTGGGGTTCCACCTAGCACGTTTCCATCACGGATAATTCCTTCTCTTCTGGAGAGCCTAATCCTACGTTTTGAAGGACCTCTACTAGAAGAGCAGAAAGTTCAAGAGGGCAAAGGAAGCAGGATGGGGTGCAAAATTATTTTGACAGACCTGATTCTAGGAGAACGGAGCACCGGGATCCAACCACCTCTTGTCCTTACAACACTGGGATCTCAAGATGGATCTGGAAAACAAATTCTGAGGACCACGTTCTTCCACGAAACCCCCCCCCCCGATATAGGTAGTCCTCGACTTACGACCATTTGTAGGTACAACAGCACCTAAAAAAAGTGACTGATGCCCATTTTCTGCACTTACATCCGTTGCAGCATCCTCGTCGTGATCACGTGATTAAAATCTTGGCAACCGGTTCATATTTATGACGGTCACAATGTCCCGGGATCATATGACCAGGTGATCTTCTGATTAGCAAAGTCGACAGGGGAAGCCAGGTTCCCTTCACCACCACGTGACGAATGGAACAACTGCAGTGCTTTCGCTGAACGGCCGTGGCACGAAAGGTTGTAAAACGGGGCAAAACTCATTTAACCAACGTCTCGCTCAGCGACAGAAATTCTGGCCTCCATTATGGTCGTAAGTCAAGGACTAAGGGTAGGTAGGATTTGCAGCTGGTTGGAGAGGGAAGGATAGTAAGGATGCTGGGTTGGAGTGGGGGGTGGGGGGCAGAAGCAAGGGGAAACCCCCCCCCCCATTATTAAAACTTTGGTTCCTTCAGACCCCGATCCACGTTTCGAAATAAGCCAGGGTTAGAAAGCAGGAGGGACGGTGAGGGCAGCTGAACGCAAGGCCAGAAATCTGACATTCATTTTGCTCAACCCAACAAGCAAAGAGGGAACAGAGTTATTCGGTTTGTCTTTTGTGGGTGGGTGGGTGTTTGTGTGTGTGTGTGTTTTTTTTTAAAAAAAATTAAATAAAACAATAACTAAAATTAAACCGTGAATGGGGGGCGGGGGGGGGGAGAAGAAAAGGAGGTGAGGTTGAAAGCATCGAAGGAAACCAAATGGCATTAAAAAAAATAATAAACATTTTGACACCCGGCAAGCTGCTACTTTTTCAATGAGGTGAGAAGTTTTGGGCATTTTGGTGAGAAGACAGGGTCTTGCCCCAAAATGGGGACAGGAAAAGGGGTTCAAGATAAACGTACAGCCTCAACATACTTCTGAGGAAACTTAGATTACACCTGTCTTCTTGGGTTGTTGTAAGGCAGGTTGTGTGAATTGTTGTGTGGGTACAATTCAATGGGGTGGGGGGATTTTTAAAGTGAGTTACCACCAGATTCCTGGGCTCATCATTAATTTTCCCCCCCTCTTTAATTCTTCCAAGGGGAATAAATATATATATATATATATATATATATATATATATAACCCTAACCCTTCTGTCTCCTTGGTCTATTCTCAAAACCAGACTTTTCCCTCATTTAGGGCATCTGAATTTATTTCCCCCAGGTTGATTACAACTTAACCTTCACAGAAGTGTAAGGTGTGTGTGCATGTGTGTCTTGCACCCAGGTTCATTTAAAATCGACATTTTAAAGGCTTATTTTGCAAGGTGGGTGGCAAAAAAACCCACCCAATTTTATTCCGAACCGCCCCACCGAGGCCAGGATATTAAGATGCCCATCGACGGTGGCAACGTGGATTGAAAAGGCAGGCGATCAGGTGTAATCTAAAAATCTCTCGCCCTAACCCCCAAAATAATAATCATTTAAAAAGAACGAAAAAACAGAAATAGCGATGCAAAAGAGACGTTAAGACATATAAGCAGGCAGAGGGGGTGTTTTCATTTTTTAAAAAAAAATAAAATAATAATAATCACAATAGCACAGTGTTCCTGCAGACTGCCCTTCAGGAATTTGGTGGAAGCATTCCCTAAAAAAAACACTCGCGAGAAATCCTTCTGCAGAAACAGAGTGTTAATTTGTTCACGATTTTCCCCCCCATTTGTTTTTTTAAAAGGGGAAATTGGAGAGCAGGGGGTTTATTTAAAAGCAGCAGAAGATATCTGCTTACCCCTTAACTATTTCCCCCGCCCCTCCTCTCTTTCTTTCTCTTTCTCGGTGTAAGTGTGTAGAAGGTTGGAAAGGATTTAGTGAGGGCCTTAAATCAGGGTTTTCAAAAATTAGCAACTTTTAAGACTTGTGGACTTCAACTCCCAGAATTCCCCGGCCAACATGGCTGGCTAAGGAATTCTAGGAGTTGAAGCCCACATGTCTTAACAGAACAAGCAAATAGCAGAGTTGAAAGCAGACCTTGGAGGTCTTCTAGTCTAACCCCCTGCCTAGGCAGGAAACCCTATTCCATTTCAGGCAAATGGCTCTCCAATCTCTTCTTTAAAAACTTCCAGTGTTGGAGCATTCACAACTTCTGGAGGCAAGCAGTTCCACTGGTTAATTGGTCTCACTGTCAGGAAATTTCTCCTTAGTTCTAAGATTGCTTCTCTCCTTGATTAGTTTCCATCCATTGCCTTCGGGTGCCTTGGAGAATAGGTTGTAAACTTAAAGTTGCCAACTTTGGAGAACCCCATGCCTAAAACTGTAGCATATGGAGGGAAAATCTGAAAATAGTGACCTGTCATTTCCCCACCACTTATTAATATCTACATGGGACGTGGGTTTCTGCCGGTTGGTCCCGGATTGGGCAAACTGGTAGTGATGGGGACGGGAGGCTCCGCCCACGTGCCTGTACGCTTCTGTGCATGCGCAAAAGTGTCGTGCGAGCACGCACGCATGCACAAGCAAACCAGTGGTAAAATAAGTTGAAACCCACCACTGATCTACATACCTCCCTCAATATCAAGAGTTAGATGAGACAGGGAAGAGGGGGGGGGGGGTGGAAACGGTTTTCTCAGATTTTGGAACGGCAAAAGGGCCACTAGGTAAATAAGTTTTTTAAAAAACTTATTTAAAAAGACTGATCCAATCAAGAAAACAGAAGGAATACTAGGGTGGAAATGGTTTTCATTTTGAGCAGGGTTAATCAAATTTGGCAACTTTAAGATGGGTGGACTTCAATTCCCAAAATTCCTTTCAACTCCCAGAAATTCCCAGAATTTTAAAGTTGGAAATTGAAGTCCACACAGAATTTCCATGGCTTTAAGACTTGAAGCACTGCTGGCTGGGGAATTCTGGGAATTGAAGTCCACCCATCTTAATGTCTTAAAGCCATCCAAATTCTGGTCTAAAATTCTGATTGTAAGTTGAGGACTTACTTGTATGCAATTCAAGTTATTTACATAATGATGTTGTAATGCAGACAGCATCCTAAGATGCCCTCAAGGTTTCTTCTGGACGCTGATGTCCTATTGTAGAAGAGGATGAATGGGTGAATTTATCTGCCTTTAAAGGAGAGATAGAATTTTTGTGGAAATCTATGAATGGCAATAAGGTATTTCAGACTGAACATTTATCCTGATTTTTTTAATAAAAAAAATAATGGAAATATTGGGCTGTGTTCATTCATAACACCAGGACTGAAACTGTTTATTTGGTTTAGGGCCTTGTGGCAAATAAACCAGGATTAAACCAAATCTGCCTGTATTTGGATTTTGTCACCCAGAAAATCTGCAGTATGCACCTGATATGCCCAATTCCTGCTTTAGTCAGTATCCTAGTCTTCAATTCTGTTTTCTTTACATGAACTTCTCTACACCAAAAACGGAACCAAAGGACTTCGAAAAACTCTAGCTTTTTCAGGTGGATTGGGGATTGGGGCTAGATTCATCCACAGCTTACTTAACATTACAGTCACAATGGGAAACATGGCTTATTAGGAGTCCCAACCAAGCATGATTAACCATGATTTGTTCTAAAGAATTCTAGGTTCTTTCAAACCAATGGTGCTGCCTTTCTTCAAAAATTGAGGCTGCTAAATTAAGTCATAAGGCAACTCACTTCATCATCATCGTCATCTTTTAACGACCCCATAATTCCTTGAGGGGTGGAGTCTGGCCAACCGAATGGAGCTGAGTGTTTACTGGCCGGATGCCCTTCCTGTCACCAATGCGGAGTTACATCTAGCAGATATATTCTCACTGTGCAGAGAGAGAAATAGCTGCCTCTACCTAGGATCGAACTCACAGTCTCCTGATTGTGAAGCGAAAGGTCCATCTCTAGGCCTCCGTACCACTCCCTATGGCAACTCACTTATTCAGCAGAAAATTAAAATAACCAATTATCCACATATTTCCTTGAGCCTGCCCTAATGTCACAATCTTAATGAGCCTTCCGCTACTGGTGCCTTAATAATCCTTTATGCTATACTCTCCAAGAAAGAAGGATATTTTGTATTAAGAATAATTCTTTGCAATGTCTCCTAAAAGGCCTTGAGGTTTAGGATAAAGGTCAAGATTTAGAATGGAGGTATCCAAACTTGGCAACTTTAAGACTTGTGGACTTCAACTCCCAAAAGTCCCTAGCCAGCATGGCTAGCTGGGGAATTCTGGGAGTTGAAGTCCACTAGTTTTAAATTTACCAATGTTGGACATCCTTAAGTTTATAAGCTTTGTAATTCTAGGAACCACTTTGAACTTGGTAAATAAAGGGAAGAATGTGGGACAGGATAATGGGTATGTTGTTGCGTGTGTGAGTGAGTGAGGGTTTTAATGCCTGCATCCAGGCATCTAAGCATGGAATTGTCTGCATTTTCAGAGAGGGACAGATGGTGAGACAAAAGAAGAAAGAGGAAGAAAGAGAGAGGCAAAGAGAAAAAGAGAGGGAGAGAAAGAGAGAGAGAAAGAGAGAGGGGAATTTTTTTTTTTTTTCAAAAAAGTTGCACTGGATTTCTCAAACAAATATCAACGACAACAAAAATCACACAGCAGTTTCAGAATTATAGAAAATTTTTAATTGTTCTTTTCTTTTTTCTTTTGGTTCTAAAAGTTGAAGAAATAGGAATAACAGCTGAGGAGAAAATGGGATGTGGCACAGTAGGAAAACATAAGGGGTTGGTTTGTCCAGCTCCTTCCTTCCTCTCCTTTCTCTCTCTCTCTCATATCTATCTATCTATCTATCTATCTATCATCTATCTATCTATCTATCTATCTATCTATCTATCTATCTATCTACCTACCTACCTACCTACCTACCTACCTACCTACCTACCTACCTACCTACCTATCATCCATCCATCCATCCATCCATCTATCTCAGAGGTGTCCAATCTTGGCAACTTTAAGTCATGTGAACTTCAATTCCAGAACTCCCCAGCCAGCCATGCTGGGGAAATGAAGTCCATGCTCGCTGGGGGATTCTGGGAATCGAAGTCCACAACTCTTACAGTTGCCAAGTTTGGGGATCTCTTGTCTTAACAAGACCCTTTGGCCTTCAAAATCATCTCTTGGCTGAGACCAGTTAATTTATTTGTTTGCGTGGATTGATTTAATGTATATCCTACCTTTATTATTTTTATAAACCATTTTTTACCTTCCCTGTAGGAGAAATCGATGATTGAAAATGGAAGTCAACGATCTCTCTAAAGATCATTTTACAGTTGTGTCTTTTTAACCCTTCTGGACAGGGGGGGGAAAAAAACCAGATTTCTCTTCTACCAGTCCCTTGTTAAAATCCTTTTCCGTGGACACACATAGCACATGGTCTGCTCTAAATTCTGCAAGTAATTTTCCTGTAAGAATTAAATCCAGGGTTATCCACAAGGCATGGTCAAAAAAGTCAAAATTGTAGTGCCTCAAGGGTACAATCCACATTTTTTTTTGTCCATTCCCCCAACCCACAAACACTCTGGCTTGAATCAGAATTTTAAAGCCGGTAAAACGAATTATGCTACAAATCTCCACAGACCACTTAAAGGCGCCTTCAATAGTTTTATCGGAAGCAGTTTTGTTTTGCATGGAATTTAACTCAAATTCCTCTTTTTTTTAAAAAAAACAATCACTTCCATGATGCATTTCAAGAAGAGATGGGATAAATTCTGCCCTCTTCACTCAGAAATTGGTTTTTCTGCCTCAGTTGTGACTGGAAAGGGCGATTTATAGCCAAGTATCTCCCTCTGTAAGGGAAATGGCTGATTTCTAAGTAGGATATATTAAAAATAAATAAGTAGTGACCCCCCAAAAAAACTGTATTAGCGAAACCATGGTTTAATGAAAAAGCAGTTAAACAAACCATGGTTTATGCTGCCAGTTTCCAGCATTTACTTTCAGAAAAAAAAGGCCCATGGGGGCAAATTGGTTTTTTTAATGACCTCAACAACTTACAACCATAATTCCAGGCTCAATTCCAGTCGTAAGTTGAGGACTACCTATATGTATTGCATTGATTTCTAGCCCTCCCTCTTCTCCCTAATAGTCTCTTGGCTGAGGGAGGTAGAAATTTAATAAATACCTTAATAAAAATAACTAAATGCCTAAATAAATAAAATATCCCATGAGCCCTTGCAACAAGAGGGTCCTGGCATGGCTTCACCCCGGTGGCTATCTCCTTTTCCCATTGGTCAGGAAGCTACAGCCACAGCTTGGCACCCCCCCCCCCCTCCCCAGCCAATCAGGGCCTGAAAATGCTGCCATGTCTTGGCTACCATAGAGTTCTGTTGGAGAGAGAAGCTTGAAGTCCCTGACGTTCTTTCTATTCAGCTCTTTTTCATGGAGGACCAGATAGGCGATGAGTCCAATAGAATAGTATTGATGGAGTGAACATTGGAATTCAGGACCAATTCTGTTTGGGATTGAATTTAGACCCCTGGGCGTTACACAGCTGGGCAAACGTCCCCCTTATTTGTGTTCCTAAAACACACACACATCGCACTCCCGTGACTCAGTTAAGGGAACAAAGGCGCCATATCTCCTATGCCCCGAATTGGAAACCTTCCAGAACTGTGTGATGCTTGTCATTTTCATTTCAATTATCGAAGGAATGCAAAACGGGGTAGAATCGGAGAGGGTAGGAAGGGAAAGCAGGAGCACTGGCTTTTAATTTTTTTTTTTTTTGTTTCCACAATGCATTTGGAATAAATTGCAGCATAGCCGAACCAACTTAAAAGAAAAAAAGGAAACACAACATCCAAAACCAATGAATCCCAAATAAAGAGAGAGAGAGAGAGAGAGAGAGAGAGAGAGAGAGAGAGAGAGAGAGAAAAACAACCCTCCAAAAGCAAATAAATAAATAAACAAACAAATCGAGAATCACACAGGGATAGCTTAGAGGGGGAGGGAAAGAAATCCACTGAATAATAATAATAATAATAAAAAGAAAACATAAAATATCTTTTTAAAAAAATGGATATAGATATATAGATATATATATACACACACGCACACACATACGCACATTTGGAAGAATACCCTCCTCCAAAGGATTTTTAAAATAACAATAATAAAGCCGTCAAAACAAAAATGTCAAATAATTTTTTTTTTTTTTTGGGAAAAATAAAAAGGACCGGCATGCAAAGATCATTGTTCACATTCTCCTAATCATGCATCAGGCCCAAACGTCCGTACAGAGGAGAAAAAAAGTACACATACAACGCAGCAACGTTACCAAGGATGCAGAGAGAGGGGCACAATGCAACTCAACTCATCTCCGGCGAGACCCGAGAACGAGCAGATCTCGCCCGCCGTTCTTATATTTGATTTTTATTTTTTTAAAATCATGATATCGACAAGAGATTTTTTTTCTTGCTTTCTTTCTCTTTCTTTCTCTCTCTCTCTCTTTTCTTAATTTTTTTTTCTTAAATTTTTTTTGTTGCTAAAATAGACATATTCCTTTATCGATAAAAAGAGCTTTTCTTATTTAGTTAGTTGTTTTATTTAAATCATCATCATTCACCGTAGTTTTTTTCTTTCTTTTCTTTTTCTTTTTTTTTTTATAAAAAGATAAAGGTTATAGATAATAGATAATATATACTTCTCTCTTTAAGAAATGTAAAAATGTGGGTAAAGAAAGTAAAAAAGAAAAAAAACCACACCAACCTTCTCGTAGCTCTGAGGGATGTTAAAGGGGTTTGATGCGGAACACAATGACATGGGAAGAGAGAAAAATAGGGAACACAGAGAGAGTAAAAAAAGGCCTTTCAAGGCAGCCAACTGCAAATCGATTTTGCTTTTTTCTCTTTCTTTCCGTTTTTTTAACTTAAAAAAAAAACTTTTTTTTCTTTAAAAAAAAAAAAACTCCAATCTGTCCCTTTTTTCCTTCCGAAACCATCGGGGCCACCACCAAAGAAGGCCCCGGGAAAGTTGAAGGTCTCTGGGGAGGGGGGCGCCTCATATCAACCCGGACGGGCCGGTTTAAGAGAAGCCGTCCCCCCTTCCCGAGAATTCAGAAGCCCCTCTGGCACTGCTGGATGGCCCACCCCCTCTTTCTCCCCAACATCACCCCCTCCGCCCCCCCCCTGCGGCTGAAGGAAAGAAAGATTAACAAGGACCGTGTGATTCCCACCACCTCCGTCACCGTGGGGTCCTTGCCGTGGGTTAGATCTCTTCCGCGGTCCACCAAAAATATTTCAGGCAGGGCCAAGTATCCTGACACTTGTTCGAGGCATGTCCACATGGGTTTGGGAGTCGCGTCCTAGAAACTCAGGACGGGACTGCAGGTTGCAACGGACCAACCCGATTTGGCTCGAGCTAGCAAAAACCCCAAATTTGACGGAACCTCCAAATTTTGAAATTTTGGGGGGGGAGGGAGGGAGAAGGCAATTTTCCATATCTTTGGATCAGTCCAATCTCGCCGAATTAAAGCGGGAAATTGTGTGACGGGAGCCTCGCCTCCATACGGACATGCTTCGAACCCCAATCCCTTTGAATCTTCTTCCCCTCCACCAACATAACAAAAAGACGAAAAGAAAAGAAAAAAAGGAGGGGTGGAAACCAGACCTCTTTTTCCTGTTCAGGGAAAAGCAAAAAACCCAAGAAAAGGAAACAATAACTTGAGCTATTATTCCCTCCACACACACCCCTCACCCGCAAATCTCAAAAGTCATTAAGAGAAACAAGCATGTTACGGGAAGAAACAGTCAGAAAAAAAAACATCGAGAATTTTTGAGTGCAGCGACAACGAAGGGGGGAAAAACAAGGCGTCGAAGACCCCTCCCATACCCACCCCATCATTTCTGCCCACCCCCACCCCAAAATTCAATCCTTGGGGAGATATCAACCCAAATTAACCTTCCAAATTAGCTAGAGCTCACTTCATGGAAATCGGTCCCCGTTTTTTAAACTGGGGGCAAAAGTCTCCGCGAAGCCTCTTAAAAGAGGGGTTCAAATAGAACGGGCTCTTGTGTAAATTTGCACACGCGGGACGTGCCGGTCTACCCCGACCGGATAAATTTGGAGTGGTGAATTTGTTTCATTCACACTTGTTGTAAAGCATTCAAAAACTTGCAATCTTTTGTACGTTACTTTTTTGGTGCGCTGACCGATTAAGCACCACTACAACAAGTGTGAATTCTGGTAGGATGTTTTTATTTTAAATAAATAAATAAATTTCAGGTCAAGATTTTCAGGGCAGCCTGATATTCCAGCGTTATCTCCAGCGGGAATGAAATAATTTCAGGTCTGTACGTAGATGACACTAAAGGAATTGTTTCTGCGTTGCAGAATTCGATGGCCGCCCGCAGAAATCCCCGGATCGCCAGCTCATTTTAAAAGCTTGGCAACTTGTCATTTTGTATCTGATGATTTTAAGGGCCTTTTAAAATGTTTCTTACGCTGGAAGCCGTCTGGAGTCTCTTTGAAATGAGACGGGTGGCAAAATAAATTTAACCACCCTCATAATTATCTCCAGTTTAATGATCCTATAATCCCTTGCAGGGTGGAGCCTGGGCAACTGAATGGAGTAACTGAATGTTTAGTGGCCAGATGCCCTTCCTGTTGCCAATACAGAGTTATATTTAGCAGATATATTCTCATCCTGCCCAGAGAGAGAAATAGCTGCCCTCTACTTAGATTTGAACTCACAGCCTCCTGATTGTTAGGCAAGAGCTCCACTTTTAGGCTCGGCAAATAAATTTAATAAATAAATAAAAATAAGACTGAGAGACTGTAACCGGGGGGGGGGGGAAATCCTGCAAATCTGCCCCCCAAAACTACATCTCATCCTTTGCGGCCTGAAGCGATAGTTCCAAAGAGACATAAGCAACAGAAGACAATCTATATCTCATTATTATCATGACAATACAGTAACAAATGCACTTTAAAAAAAACAAAACCATTGGCATAGATGTGCAAGGAAGGGAAGGGTTTGAAAAATACGGGTGAAAAACCAGTGACATTTTCTGGAAGAACGTATGGGACCACAGCCTCACGAAGCCTCCTGTAACTTCATGGTGGCCAGCCAGGCAAATAATTTTTTTAATAAACATTCATGAGCCTCTCAAACGGCTGATCTGATTTTCGTGGGGCAAATGGTAGTTTTTGTGGGGGGCTTTTTTTGAGGGGGGGCAGCTATTGAAACGGAAAACGTTCCCACTTAAAAAAAAAGAAGAAAATTCAAGGAAAAACATTCAGCCAGATTTAAAAAAAAAATAGATCAGTGCAAGGGAAAAAAATTCACCGATCCAGTTCAGATCGATTGAAAGCTGTCAATTCAAAATGTTGGAAGCTTGTGGGCAGGCCAGACAAAGGCCAAGAATGACCTCTCTTCTGAATGCAGATAGTCCTCTATTTACGACTGCTTGTTTAGCAACTGTCCGAAGTTGCAACGGTGTTAGGAATATAATCTAATGGTTGGGTTGGCAATATATAAATCATGTAACAATGCTGTACCTGTTTCTTTAAATCATGCTGTAAAATGGGATTGGTTGCTGTTTCCTCAATCGGCCATAAGAGGGAGCCAGAACGACTGTTAGCTCTCTGTTTGTTAGATGCTGGGCTGATCTAATCTGAGTGTTTTGGAAGCTGGCTGTTAGAAAGTGCCGTGAGCTATTGTAAGTTTTGCAACTGCTAGCAAACTTTGAGTACCAGACTGTTTATATAATTATGGACTATGTTATTTGGATTATCCTTTAACTGGAAGACGTTGATGACTGACTGTCTTATCCGTGTATAACTTGGGACTGTTTGATGGACTCTGATACCTCTATTTCCACGAAAGTAAAAGCCCATTTCAACTGCAGTGTCTCTGTATGCTGGTTTGTGTGTTTTCCAACACAACTCTCACAACGTTTGGCTGAACGCACTCACTCTCCCAACGGGGAGCTTACCTAACAAACAGCATTGAAAAAATTGACTTATAACTGCCCCTCACATGTATGTCCATCACAACGTCTCCATTGTCGTTTTATCAAAATTCAGGCACGTTGACAACTGGCATGTATTTCTGACAGTATCGATAAAGGAGAAAATTCGTAACTCGCAGTTGAAATGAGGGATCCTTGGTGCTCTCTGAGCTTGGTTGTTTTCTCGCAGACGTTTCATGACCCAGCTAGGTATCATCGTCAGTGCTACGACGGTTTGAGAGCAAAACTCCAGTCCATCCTAGCACTGATGATGTTACCTAGCTGGGCAGTGAAATGTCTGCAAGAAAACAACCAAGCTCAGAGAGCACCAAAGACCCCTCGTTGATGAGAGTAGCAGAGTCCCGGAGTCACACAATCGCCATTTGCAACTTTCCTAGAAGCAAGATTTGCTTCGTAACTGTGCGATTCACTTAATGACCGCAGCAAAAAAAAAGATTGTTAAAATCGGACACGAATCGCCTCGCTTAGCAATCGTCAATCCAGGACTATCTGTATTCTGAAGAACCTGCTTACTTTGCATTTCTGGTTCTTTCCCTAACTCATTTCTAGTGAATATTTTGAAAATAATACTTCCTGGGAGGAAAGAATTGTGTTGTTCGGCTGAATTTTTTTTCCTGGGGCTTAAGAAAGCACCTTACAAAAAGGCATTTTATGCCCACCGTTAATTTTCATCTGAATCAGCCCCGCATTCTGCTACCAAAATTTCGTGCACAGAAAAGTGAACCAACAAATTTGCAATTTATTGGGCCACTTGGGATACCAAACATCCCCTTGTGGGAGATACAACTAGCAGAATTGGAAGGGACCTTGGAGGTTTTCTAGTCCAACCCCCTGCTCAAGCAGGAGATCCCTATATCATTCCAGACCAATGGCGGTCCAATCTCTTCTTAAAAACTTGGAACACCCCCCAACTTCTAGTGGCATGTCATTCCACTGATTCATTCTTCTCACCATCAGGAAGTTTTTCCTTAGTTCTAGGTTGGTTCTTGCTTCGAGAATAGAATAGAATACAGCTTGAAGAGACCCTGGAGGTCATCTAGTCCCTCCCTCTGCTCAAGCGGGAGAACCTATACTATTTCAGATAAGCGACTGTCCAGTCTCTTCTTAAAAACCTTAGTTTAACTTGGATACCTCTTGGGAAGATGTAGGAATTAAAAAAATGCCTTGAATTTTAAACCTTTGAAAGGATGACCCTTCATCTTTCAAATGCTTCCTATGTCAGGCCTGCAATTATATTCCTTTTAGAATTTGGGCCTGCCACACTTTCTCTTATTTCAATATGCTGTTTCATTAGTATAGTTGATGGGAGGGGGGAATAGACAGGAGTAGGATTGTGGAATGTATTGTTATCATTCTTTTCTAGAAGCCAAGGTCATCCTTTGTCTCCGCACCAGTACACCTGGCCGGAAGCAACTGGATGTGGATGCCAGCATGGAAGAAGAAGATTGGACCATGTGATGATGGATTGTGGGTGTGGGGACAAGATCATGGACTTTTAACTGGGCGGGATTCTGATGTCATTTCCAGAATTGGGATTAACACAGATGTGCTAAGACGTCTGCTTTATTAAATTGGAACTTTAAGGATCGTTTTGCCTTGGACTCTGATTTAATTCTACATGATACTTGGAACGCTGACATTATCCCAATTCTACATGATACTTGGAACGCTGACATTATCCCAATTCTACATGATACTTGGAACGCTGACACCCTACACATTTCACTGAGGGACAGAATTCTTCCCATTTACTGGTAATCCTCGACTTATGACCACCCGTTTAGCGAAGTGTTATAAGTTACGACGGTGCTGAAAAAAGTGACTTGTAACTGGTACTTAAAACCGTCACAGGCACGATCAAAATCTGGGCACTTGGCAACCGGCAAGTATTTATGTTGTTTGCAGCATCTCGGAGTGACATGATCATCATATGTGACCTGATAAGCCAGGTCAATTGGGGGGGGGGGGGGAGTTGGATTCACTTAACAAATCCAGATTCACTTAACAGCAGTAACAAAAAAGGGTATAAATTTGAGCACGATTCACTTAATGTCTGCATCGCTTTTTGGTTTTTAAGAAGAGACTGGACAGCTTCTCGTCTGGGGGTGTTACAGAGTCTCCTGCTTGAGCAGTGGGCTGGACTAGAAGACCTCCAAGGTCCCTTCCAGCTCTATTCTGATTGACTGTTGGCTCATTTTTAAATGACCGTCCACTAGGACCCCAATTAACTTCCTTCCTTTGAGAGAGGCCGTCAGCCCGAATTCTTCCATCTCGTAAAAAAAGGCCACGCAAGGCTCCCGAAAGACCTTGTTGTGTCTGCGTGCATGCGTGTGAGGGCGGGCAGGGGTGTGTGTGTCACATTTGCCATTCTTGTGAGTCACGGCGCTCCCTACCTCTCACGTATAGGTTGGCGGGCGAAGAATAGCGCACTCCGGCACTGTTGCTGGCGACGCATTCATATTTACCCTGATCCGTCTCTTCGCTGCTCTCGATCTGAAGCCCACCTGAAGCCGGGAAGAGAGAAGAAGACAAAAAGGAAAGAGGAGATGCCGAGAAATACGTTAATTGTCGACCGAGGGCAGATTGGGCACAAAAGGGAGAAACGGCTCTAAGGGGCCGAACACACCAATTATTACCGATAGCATATCCCGAGCTCAGGGTTGAACTGTGTGATCCTTGGTGCTCTCTGAGCTAGATGGGTTTTTTTTTCCAGACGTCTCATGATCCAACTAGGTAACATCATCAGTGCTAGAAGGGAGTGGGAGTTGCTCTCTCTTTATATCCTTGCTGTCAGGATTGGTGAGAGCGTGGTTTTCCTCTCTGGTAGTTTCTCGATTAGGGTGTTGTTCTTAGTTTATTTGTCAGGGGTTAATCCCTGCTTATCTGTGTATTGATTGATGATGTTTTAGTCCTTTGGTTTCCTTTTTTAGTTTTTTGATTCCGAATGACATATAAATAAATATCAACCGTGAGCCAACCTCACATCCTTCTAGCGCTGATGATGTTCCCCAGTTGAGTCATGAAACATCCGCAAAAAAACCCAGCCAAGACTGGAGAACACCAAAGATGCCACAATGCAATTTATTCCTGTGCTTAACTCTTTCCTGCAGCCCAGTATACTTTTTCAACCCTTAGGCTGCGCTTCCCTCTTCAGCCTTAAACAGCCACAAATGCAAGACACTTTCCTGTGGTTATTCCAGCTGCCAGGTTGGATTTGGCACATCCCAAAGCAACAACAACAACAACAACAACAAAATAACAACCCATGAACCAAACAGCTTTTGCTATTCAGCTTTGGCTAAGAACGTAGCATTTTTCTCACTGTCAGTAAAATCAGTGTATTGCAATGTCCCATCTCCAAGGAAAGTAATTACAAATCAAAGTCGTGTTTTCAATCTGTGCAACTTTTAAGACAGGTGGACTTCAACTCCCAGAATGCCCCAGCCAGCACAGAATTCTGGGAGTTAAAAGTTCACACATCTGAAAGAGGCCCAGGTTGAAAAACACCGTTGCAGACCCATACTACCTTTATTATAAAGTTATAATAACAAAATCTGAACGTTCTTCCATCTCCCTAACTTGCATATGTTACAGTCCTACCCTGGACTCTGGCTTCCTTTATCTTCCTCCTATCCCTCAAGGCCATTTCGTCTGTACTCTGGATTTAGGGAAAATCCACTACCATATCATGAACCCTTCGAAGTTCCTCATCCTCAGGATCTCACAACTCAAGGTGGACTGCCCCCTATGCACGGAGGCTCAAGGTTGACTGTCTCTATGGATGGAGGCAGAGTTATGGAAGTTCCACCACCAAACCATGAAATCTTCCTCGTCCTCAGCTCTCACAATCCAAGGTTGACTGCCCCTGTGCATGGAGGCTCTTAAGAAAACTATCTAGGACGCTTGTGCGCCGGAAACCAGAAGACCAGGTAGCCTGTGCGCAGGCATGCACCAGAAACTGGAAGAGCATCATCTGCGCATGTGAGTGCCAGAAACAAGAAGAACATCTTCCCGGTATGCATGCACGTGCTGGGAAGATAATCTAACGGTTTCAGGTGCGCATGTGTGCCCTAGCCACCTGGTCTTCCGGTTTCTGAAATGCATGCATGCACAAACACAGGTGGCTGGTGTGCATACATGCACCGGAAACCCGAAGATCATCTTCCCAGTACGCGCATGCGCCCTGGACGGCTGCTTTTCCGGTTTCCAACACTCCCGTGCGTGTGAAGACCAGCTGGCCAGTGCGCTGGAACCCAGAAGAGTAATGGGCGACAGCTTGGCGTGGCCAGAGAGATGGCTCTGTATGTCACTTCCAGCACGCATGCCATCACGGATCTAGGCAATAGCCCTGATAGATCATCTTCCTTTTTTTTTTTTTTTTTGCTACTGGTCCTCAAGATTTGGTCTTTGGACCATCCAAATTAGGGTAGGGTTAATTTTCTGCTATTTAGCTAAAAATGAATTCTCCATCTTCAGAGAGAGTCTACGAGAGGATTCCAAGGGGATCAGGAAAAATTGGCCTCCTTAATAAAAAAAAAACTTGTTTTGTTCTGATTCTGTACGTCTCTTATATTTCCAGGAGAGATTTCTCTCCTCCTCCTGTGTTTTTTTTTTCCACACCAGAAAACACCACTGCGATTTCATTAAAAAAATAAAATAAAAAAATAAAAAAATCCCACTTCTTGTGTCCTGCACTGCGGAGCTGTGTCAAATTAACACTTGTCATCTCGGTGGAATGTGGGAAAGAGTTATTCTTAGATCCCTACACCAAAAAAAAAAGAAAAGACAGATATGTCTAACCCACCCCCCCACCAATTCAAGCCTGTGAAAAACCAGCATTTTAAACCTGCAGGGCCATAAATTGCAAAAAAATTGCATTTAAGAAGTCTTCTACCCCTTTTCAGAGGTGTCCCAGTCCATCCAGCGAGGAGAAAAGAGAACATTCCAGAAGGAACCTTTTTAACCCCCCCCTTCTTTGTGTGTGTGCCTGTGTCTTTATATATGCATGTATGTGTGTGTCTATGATGTGTGTGTGCATACATACATACACACACCGTATTTTTGGAGTATAAAACACACAGCAAGGTTTTCAAGAGGAAATTTTTTAAAAAAATTTGCACTCGGCAAACCTCTCAAAAATGGCCCGTTTTTCACAAAAATGGGCCCATTTCCCCCCCCCCAAAAAAAAACAGGGCGTGGTTTTGGGAGGCAAAAAATGCTGTATTCAGTGTATAAGACGCACCCAGCTTTTCAGCCTCTTTTTTGAGGGAAAAAGGTGCGTCTTATACTCCAAAAATACGGTGTGTATTTATATATATTTTTATTTGTGCAAAGCTGAGCAAACCAGCCTGAAGATGACGAATGAGACTTCGTCGAAATGTCGCCAAGACACTTCCAAATTTATGCGGGAGAAAACCTGAATAACCAAAGACATATACGGGTTTGCCCGGGTTCAGGAGAACTCACAGTTAACATTATGGGCCGTTCAGAGAACCTCCAAATCCCATCCCTGGCTGGCCCCGCCCCTCCTACCCCTCCCAGGAGTCTCGGCGTGGCCCGTTTTGGATGCAAGATAGTAAGTGCAGGGCCTGTTTGGAGGCTCGGGGAGTGGGGGAAATGGGCCTTCCGGAAGTTCCGGATGGCTGGAAATGGGCCCAATTCCGACCTCCGGAGGGCGTTGGAGCCTGAGCGGTGCAGGAGGCTGACTAGGCCATGCCCACCCAGCAACTGGGCAGATAACCCGTTGTTAAAAAAATGTTAAGCCCACCCCTGTATGTGTGTGTGTGTCTATCTATCTATGTCTGTCTATCTATGTATCTATGTATCAATGTATCTCTCTCTCTCTCTGTATCTATGTGGCTGTCTGTCTATCTATCTATCTGTCTATCTGTCCATCTATGTATCTCTCTCTCTCTCTCTATCTATGTGTCTGTCTATCTATGTATCTATGTATCTCTCTCTCTCCCCCCCTCTATCTCTCTCTATGTGTCCGTCTGTCTATCAATGTATCTATGTATCTCTCTCTCCCTGTCTGTCTGTCTATCTCTCTCTCTCTATGTGTCTGTCTGTCTATCTATCTGTCTGTCTATCTGTCCATCTATGTATCTATCTCTCTCTCTCTCCCTCTCTCTCTATCTATGTGTCTGTCTGTCTGTCTATCTATGTATCTATGTATCTCTCTCTCTCCCCCCTATCTCCCTCTGTCTGTCTGTCTATCTGTCTGTCTATCTATGTATGTATCTCTCTCTCTCTCTATGTGTCTGTCTGTCTGTCTATCTATCTGTCTATCTATGTATCTCTCTCACCCTCCCTCTCTCTCTATCTGTGTCTCTCTGTCAGTCTGTCTATCTATCTGTCTATCTATGTATATATATCTCTCTCCCCCCTCTCTATCTATGTGTCTGTCTGCCTGTCTATCTATCTGTCTGTCTATCAATGTATCTATGTATCTCTCTCTCTCTGTCTGTCTGTCTATCTATCTGTCTGTCTATCTATGTATCTCTCTCTCCCTCCCTCTCTCTATGTGTCTGTTTATCTCTCTGTCTATCTGTCTGTCTGTCTATCTATCTATCATCTATCTATCATGTATCTCTCTCTATGTGTGTCTGTCTGTCTATCTGTGTGTGTATGTATGTATGTATGTATGTATGTGTGTGTGTATGTATATGTATATGTATGTATGTGTGTGTATATATATATATATGTGTGTGTGTGTGTGTGTGTGTGTGTGTGTGTGTGTGTTATATTTATGCTGATAAATAAATAAAGGGAGACTAGTATAGATCTATTTCAAGCTATTTAGCTCTCATCAGCTAGCCATACCCTTACTGGGATTAGAACCTGTGCTCTATATATATATATCCCACTTTCTCTCCCCCCCCTCTCTCTATCTATGTGTCTGTCTGTCTGTCTGTCTATCGATCGGGTGATATATACATATGCTGGACAATAAGTCAGAATTCAGAGGGAAGGAAGGAAACAAAAAAAAAGGGAAGGCACAGAAAACAGAAGAGATGCACAGAAGGCAGGAAATGACATTTTCCAACAGTGACAAGGTAACACAATTCTGCATTGGGGAAAGAAACAACGACAACAACAGGCCACGCAACTACATGTTACAATAACTGGTTATAATCGAGAGGAAAAATACTCTCTCTTTTTTTTTTTTTTAAGGAAGGGGGCAATTGTGCTCTCCAGCACAAAGCAAGGGGATCTTACCTCGGATTGGAGTACCTTCTGTAAGTAAAAGGAACACAAAACAAAGAAACAGAAGAAAAAAAAAAGAACAACAAACACAGAAGTGAAAAGCCAAGTGGGGGGAAAAACGGGATTTTTCTTTTCTTTTTTTTTTCAGGATTAGCCAGTGGGAGGAAGGCATCCAGGAGAAAAATGGGTGTGAGTTTCTAAGGCTGCTTCTCCAGGGCATGATTTGGGGTGGTGGGACACACACAGAGGTAGTCCTTGACTTACAACCGTCCGTTCAGCGACCATTCAAAGTTACCATGGCGCTGGGAAAAAAAGGCGACTTGCAACAGGTCCTCGCACTTACGACCGCTGCTGCATCCCCATGGTCACCTGATCAACATTTGGGCGCCTGGCAAACCGGCGTGTGTTTATGACGGCTGTCGCATCCTGGGGTCACGTGATTCACCATTTGCGACCGTCCTAGCCAGATTCCCACAAACAACGTCAAGGCGTGGGGTGGAAGCTGGATTCGCTTAACGGCTGCGGGATTCACTTCCACCACGGCAGCGATTCGCTTAACAACTGTGGCAAGGAAGGTCGTAATAGTTAGATGCCGGTCCCTTAATAACCGCCTTGCTGAACAACGGACATTCTGCTCTCCGTTGTGGCCGTATGTCAAGGACTAGCTGCAATTCTGTTTTTGGTGCCTATGTTCCCTTTGGTTAAGGGGGGAATGAGGACGGGTGGAGGGGCTGCTATTATTCGAGTAAAATCTCCGAAGAACCCAAGTTTTAGAAAACAAAATGTAATAATTTAGAGAACAAAATGTAATAATTTAGAGAACAAAATGTAATAATTTACAGAACAAAATGCAATAATTGTTGTTCCGTACCTACCCCAGTTATTGCAAATAATAATAATAATAATAATAATAATAATAATAATAATAATAGTAATTCAGATAAGATCAAGGCCTGTTTTGACCCAGATCTTGAATCAGGCTCATGAGGACTAGAAACTTAAGTGGATCCATTTTGCAAAAAAAAAATAAATGCCTTCACTTCTGCGAGTGCGCAGGGGAAAAATTAGGAGATTTTAGAGGAACAGAAGGAGAACATAATTTCCATTTATTTATTTATTTTTTTGTTACCCAGGAAACCTGCAGAAAAAATATTTGACAATTAGCAGAACCCCAGAAGGAGGTTTGTCCTCGGGGTTACTAAGAGAATCATGTTTTTTTTTTGGGGGGGGGGAGGGAGGAATCTGACTTATTTTAAAAAGTTGAGACTGAGTAGCATTGCCTAGCTTGAAAAATGCCTTCAAGCAGTTTATTGGCGAAGGCAGGCCCTCTGCACATGAACAGAAGCCCTATTTCCCCCCCCCCTAGCCTGGCCCAAGAATGTACTGTGGTTCAAGCCCTCCACTCTGTGGGAAATAAATTTTGTCAGCCTGGGAAACATCACCATTGTCCTTTCTCCCACTGGCTCTTTCAAGGTTTATTTCTCAAGTCAAGAAGCACATTTTGTAAAATTCTCAAAAAGGGTTTTTGTTTGTTTTTTAAAACCCCAATCCTGAAAACAAAGCAAAGGATTTCATGGATATTTTTCTGGATCCAGGTTCCCTGAGCATCACAGACGCTGTCTTAATAATTCTTGGTGGCCCATGCAAATATTTTAAAATGTTCCTATTGGTGTGACTTGCCAGAATTTATGAATAATATCTGCAGGAGAAGCAAGGATAATACCAATTCATTTTTCCTCCAGCCTTTTGTCCCCCTGCAGAAACACCAATGATTCGTTTTTTGCTTTTTCATTTTCTTTTTTTTTTTCTTTCTTTCTTTCCCCCTCCTTCCATGCTACCCCAAATGCACCATTTTCAGGATCTGGGATAAAAACAATGTGGTTATTATTTCTGATTAGTTAACATCCGTGGAGTGGGAAAGGGAGTGGTTAGGTGGTTATAGCTGGTGGTTAAGGATCTAGTTAGATTTAGTTACTAATTAAGGAAAAGGTTAAAACACATTGTCTATTCTAAAGGAAGGAGTTAGCATCTAGTTATAACTACCGGTTAAGGTTAATCAAAGCAGAGAGCTTGTTAGCTTGTGGGAGGAAGGAGAGTAGGCGAGGAAGAGGAGAGGGAATAATGTTAATTTGGACCAGCTACTGTGAAAGAGCAGCTGGGGTGGGGGTGAGGGGGGGGTTTAAAGAGCAAGGAAACGAGAGAGTGAGATAAAGTAAGGTTTATTGGGAGAAACAGAACACCCTCAAACAGAGAAAGAAAAGGAAGGAAGGAAGGAAGGAAGGAAGGAAGGAAGGAAGGAAGGAAGGAAGGAAGGAAGGAAGGAAGGAAGGAAGGTGGGCAGGTGGGAGGAAGGAATGAAGAAAGGAAACTAGGAGGGGGCGAGGAAGGAAGGAAAAGAAAGAAGAGGGAAATAAAGGAAGGAAGGAAAGAAGGAAGGAAGGAAGGAAGGAAAAGGATAGGGAGGATGGGAGGGAATGAGGGAAAGAAAGGAGGCAAGCAGGCAGGGAAGGAGGGAGGAAATGGAAGGAAGGAGGGAGGAAATGGAAGGAAGGAGGGAGGGAGGGAGGGCAGGTAGGAGGAAGGAATGAAGAAAGGAAACTAAGAGGGAGTGAGGAAGGAAGGAAGGAAGGAAGGAAGGAAAAGGAGGAAAGAAAGAAAGAAGAGGGAAATAAAGGATGGAATGAAAGAAGGAAGAAAAGA
Source organism: Thamnophis elegans (assembly GCF_009769535.1). NCBI lineage: Eukaryota > Metazoa > Chordata > Lepidosauria > Squamata > Natricidae > Thamnophis > Thamnophis elegans. Next base: position 178,157,165 of record NC_045541.1, on the reverse strand, counting down.
AGGAAGGAAGGAAGGAGAGGGAGGATGGGCGGGAAGGAGAAAAAGAAAGAAAGGAAGAAAAGGAAAGAGGGAGGCAGGCAGGGAGGAAGGAAATGGAAGGAAAGAGGGATGGCGGGAGGGAGGGAGAAAGTAAACTTAGAGGGTGTGGGGAAGGAAGGAAAAGGAAGAAGGAAAGGATGAAGACAGGGAAATGAAGGAAGGCAAGAAGGGAGGGAGAGAGAGGGGGAGAAAGGGAGACAGAAAGAAAGAAAGAAAGAAAGAAAGAAAGAAAGAAAGAAAGAAAGAAAGAAAGATAGATTCAGAGTGGAAAAAATATCTGCCATCTGTGACTCAAATTTGGAATGGTTTAGGAAAACGTTGTTGACCAGAGTGAGGAATGGATACAAGCCGTTCCAAGACAAGCTGCCTTTTGCAATTGACTGATGGGGAATTTGTCAATGCCGGTAGTGTTCCAGTAATGCTCCAGATGTTTTGGGATCACATCCAAGGCGCCTATCACTCTTGGGACTGTCTTTGCTTGGTTAATACTTGATTATTAAGCTACCTTGACAAAGGTAACCAGGAGGGGACGGGGACGGCATTGAGACAACGGGCCACAGATGGCAGATCTTTTTCTTTTCCTGTTGGAGTTTCATATCTAAAGAGCTGAAAGAGGTTTAGGTTTCCCCCCCCCCCCAAAGTGGAGTGTAAAAAAAGCCGGTATAAAACCCTGATTCCCCCCCCCCCCCTTTCAAATGTGACTCTTAAAAGGGAATTGGGCCGAAAATATCAAGCAAGACCAGAGCAGACTTCTGAAGCAAGGGATAAAAAGTAGGACTGAAACAGACCGGATCTTGGCCCAGATAAAAAATAAGAGGGGCTTTCACAGAGAGGAGGGGGGGGGTCCAGCTATTTCCCAAGGCACTCAAAGGTTGAACAAGGAATAATGGATGGAAACTGATCAAGGAGAGATTCAACCTGGAAATAAGGAGGAATTTCCTGACAGTGAGAACAATCCACCCATGGAAGAGAAATTGCCTTCGGAGATTGTGGGAGTTTCATCCCTGGAGGCTTCCGAGGAGAGATTGGACTGTCAGAAATGGTGTTGGACTGTGATGGCGAACCTATGGCATGCATGCCACAGGTGGCACACGGAGCCATATTTGCTGGCATGCCAACAAGTGCGTGCTGGCTAGCTGATTTTTCGCCCTTCCGGAGAGAGGCCGTTTTCGCCCTCCCCAGGCTTCAGGAAAGCCTCCGGAGGCTGAAAAACAGAGCCAACAGCCCAACCAGAAGTTCAGGAATGAGTCTCCGGAAGCTTTCGTGAAGCCTGGGGAGGGCAAAAAACGGTCCCAATGGGTCAACCAGAAGTTCGGAAATGATCCATTTCCAGCTTCCGGAGGGCCCCTAGCAGTGGTGGGTTTCAAAAAAATTTCGAACCTACTCTGTGGGTGTGGCCTCCGTTGTGGGAGTGGCTTGCTGGCCATGTGACTTGGTGGGAGTGGCTTGCCGGCCATGTGTTCTCTCTCTCTCTCTCTCTCTCCTTCCTTTTGTCTCTCTGTCCCTTTTTCCTTTTTTTCTTTCATCTCTCACTTTTTCTTTCTTTTTTCTTTTTTTCTTTATTTCTTTCTCTTTCTCTTTCTGTGTGAGTCTCTGTGTGTGTGTGTGTGTGTGTGTGTGTCAGTGGTGGGTTTCAAAGATTTTTGGAACCTCTTCTGTAGGTGTGGCCTGCTTTCTGGTGGAACCTCTTCTAACCGGTTCGGTAGATTTGACGAACCGGTTCTACCGAATTGGTGCGAACTGGTAGGAACTCACCTCTGGCCCCTAGGGGGCTGGGAGGGGCATTTTCACCCTCCCCAGGCCTCAGGAAAGCCTCCGGAGCCTGGGGAGGAGTTGTGCGCACAGGTGGGCAGAGAGGATTGAATTGGTGTGGGCATGGGCACACATGCGCAATTTTGGCGTGCCGTAAGAAAAAGGTTTGCCGTCATCGCCGTAGGATCTTGTGCTTGGGCAGAGGGGTTGAAATAGATCAGGGGGTCTCCAACCTTGGCAACTTTTAAGCCTGGAGGATTTCAACTCCCCGAATTCCCCAGCCAACTGCCTGCAGAATTCTGGGAGTTGAAGTCCTCCAGGCTTAAAGTTGCCAAGGTTGAAGACCCCTGGACTAGATGACCTACAAAGTCCCTTTCAACTCTGTTAATCTAATATAATCTAATCAATTCTCTTTTCCTTTGACTACAGCAAGATACTTTTTTTTTCCAATTTCCTTATCGTGGGTGGGCGCCCCTCCAGATAATAACCAAGCCTGACCCTGCTTAGCTTCCAAACCCAGATAAGACCTTCCAGGTGCTACCAAACCTTCCTAGTACTTTGCAATGTGAAACCAGCTCAAAACTCCCCCCAATTCCTCTCCTAACCCTGGGCTGTGTTTGCAAGGGATGCTGGGACTCAAAGCCTATCTACAAAGCCACCATCTAAATCCCCATCACTTCTGGCAACCATAAGGGGAGGAAGGTGGGGGTTTCAGGCCCTCTGCTTATGCTCAGAGACACTGTAGTCCTCCCTGCCTGGGACTAAAGGCCCCCCTGAAATTACAGGCTGAAGAGCTGAGCCCCCTCCCTCCCCCCAATCCCATGAAGCTCTCGATGGGATGTGGAAGAGATCCTTAAAGTACATCTGAGCGGAGGCTGCATCTCCATGACAACCAAGGGAAGACAGCCCATAGCATCTGCTGATGGAATTCCCTCCGGGAAAGCGGAGTCAGATCGGTTTATCCTGTGGGTCCCTCTCTAAGTCACCTCCCTGGGGTAGCTCCTGCAGAAGCACTGGCTCCCAAGTAGGGCGTTTGCTCCAAAAAACGGTGCATTCAAAACATTAGAATATTTCATGGCGTTCGATTGAAATGCAGGCATCCTAGCGCCGAAAATTTGCAATGTTCTATTGTGGGGTTACTTCGATGTCGCTGGTCCTTAAATTAAGGAAAGGATCCCAGAGACTGAAAAATCCCTAAAACAGGAAAACAAAAAGGGGGGGGGGCAGAGGGGAGAAAAATAGGGAATAGCAATAGCAATAGCAGTTAGACTTATATACCGCTTCATAGGGCTTTCAGCCCTCTCTAAGCGGTTTACAGAGTCAGCATATCGCCCCCAACAACAATCCGGGTCCTCATTTTACCCACCTCGGAAGGATGGAAGGCTGAGTCAACCTTGAGCCGGTGAGATTTGAACAGCCGAACTGCAGATAACAGTCAGCTGAAGTAACCTGCAGTGCTGCATTTAACCACTGCGCCACCTCGGCTCCCTCCCTCTCCTCCCTCTATGGGGATTTTGCTAAGCCTTTTCCTGATCATCATTTTTGCTTCTGCTTTGTCCTTTCGTTGTGAAGGAATAGAATAGGATAGAATAACAGAGTTGGAAGGGACCTTGGAGGTCTTCTAGTCCAATCCCCTGCTTAGGCTTTTTTGAGGACCCAGATTGTTGGGGGCAATATGCTGACTCTTTGTAAACCGCTTAGAGAGGGCTGAAAGCCCTATGAAGCGGTATATAAGTCTACTGCTATTGCTATTGCTATTGCTAGGCGGAAACTCTACACCACTTCAGACAAATGGTTATCAAATCTTTTCTTAAAGACTTCCAGGGCTGGAGCATTCACAACTTCTGGAGGTAAGTTGTTCCACTGGTTAATTGTTCTGCCAGGAAATTTCTCCTTAGTTCTAAGTTGCTTCTCTCCTTGATTAGTTTCCACCCGTTGCTTCTTGTCCTGCCCTCAGGTCCAAGGGTTAAGGGTTAAGTAGGGGATGAGCAAACTATTACCCCCATCCGAGATGTCCCGTTTTGCACTTAAGAATAGATAGCTGCCTCCAAAAATGGAAAAAGTATGGCAAATCTTTTGCAGTACGTTAAAGGCTGGATTTTAAAAAAATGAATTTTTAAAACACGAGTCTTGATCCCGGCCAGCCCTTTTCACACCCCTTTCCTGAAAACCAAACGGATATTTTCCAAAAAAAAAAATCCTCAACACTTCAATGTGAAACTCCAAACCTCGATTCCGTTGGAGGCAAAGTAGAAAGAAGATTTAAAAAAGAGAGCGATTTTAGGGACCAAACTGTGGAATTTATTTGGGGAATTCCAGGTCAAGGCTCCGCATTTTGTATTTATCCCCCCCCCCCCAAAAAAAAAAAACGGTAGGATATTAGCCAATGTCAGAAAGTTTGCGGAAATGGCAGATAGAAGTTCCAAGCTTTGGTTTGGTGAAAAGGGGGATAAAAATTCGGGAGACTGGGTATTTTCGTTTTGCTTTTTTTTTTTTTTTTTTGCAGCCTGCAATACCCCATTTCTGAGTTAGTTCAACCGGGCAAGAAAATCCTACGGAAAATAAGGCAGTTAGTAATAGGAGAGGCATGCCTTTAAAAGGGGGGTGGGGGGTGGGAGAAAGCTATCGAGACAGAATTAGTTTAAGAGGTGGGAAGATAGAGGACAGGGGAGATCTGGGCTGCAGCCGTTTTAGAGTTGTTAATTTTTTTTTTTTTTTACTTCTAAAAGAAGGATCGATCGATTTAAACGGAAGCCTCACTTACCAAAGGTATCTTGAAGGTAAACAAAACGAAAAAGGAAACAGAAAAAAAAAACAAAATACAAAGGAGACGGTTGTTATAAGCCAGTTACTTGAAAAGGAAACAACAACAAGAACAAAAAAATGTACATAAAATACATACCACAAATATACATAGAAACACAGATTGCATAGTAACAGTTGAGGTCACAGCGTAATTAGGAGAGAAGAGATTCCAGGGAAGAGTTTTATACACTTCAGGGGGAAAAATCAGAATTCAAAACCAGATTTGATCCCTAATGGGCGCCCTGAGCAGTTGCTCCAAGTTCGGAATAGGCTGTTCTAACCATTGGGGATGAATTTGAACTCCCAACCCTGCCAGCAAGGCTGAAGCAAACCATTCGAGGCTCAAGATTTACCCCGTTTCGCTGAAAATAAGACCTCCCCGGAAAATAATACGGACAATTTGGGCTTTTGAGCGCATGGGCTAAAATAAGCCCTCCCGAAAAATATTGCAACACAGCAGCAGCCAATGAGGTGACCACGCTCTCCTCCTCCTCCTCCTGCACCTCAAAAAGAATAAGACCTCCCCGAAAATAAGGCCAAGCGCTTATTTCAGGGGTCAAAAGAAAATAAGACAAGATATAAAGATCCATCCACTCATCCATCCGTTTCTTCAGCTGGCCCAGAACTGAATGCTGGCTTTGTGGCTCTGTTCAATAAACCAATTTTCCCTTCAGCCTCCATGTTGTTTCCAGGGTTTTTCTCCCAGCTCGGGATTTTCCTTCCAACAACTGGGACAGGTTTTTCCAACCTTGATGACTTTAAGACGGGTGGATTTTGACTCCCAGAATTCCCCAGCCAGCAAGGGAGCCGAAGTCCACAGGGAGGGAGAAAAACCATAGAGATAAGGTCAGCGTTGACGAAGCTGTCGAGAAGACGATCTTCTGATTTCCGGAGCGCACATGCGCGCCATCCAGCTAGTCTTGGCGCATGGATGCGTGCCAGAAACGAAAAGAGCAGGTGACTAGTGCGCATGTACCAGGGGTGGGTTTCTCGCCCCGTTCCAACCGGTTCGGTTGGAACGGGGCCGGTGGCGTCCTCGTGCACACGTGCGGCGCACACATGCGTACTAGCGTCTGTGCGATGCTCCAGCTGCTCCTAGAGGATCGCGCAGGCGCTGTATGCGTCCTGCGCATGCGTGGAAGCGCAGAACTCATCAAAACCGGGTAAGGAGCGCGGGCGGGCGGCTGGGCCCTTTGCCGTTCCTGGAAGTTATTACTTCCGGGTTCGCCGACCAACCGGTTCGCAGGGACCGCCGCGAACCGGTTGAAACCCACCCCTGGCATGTACACTCCGGAAGTCAGAAGAGCAGCTCCCTGGCACGCCAGGAGAGCAACGGGTGACGGATCACGTGCCGGAGAGATGGGTCTTTGTCGCGGGACTAGGTAACTCATAACAGGACGCATCCTCTAAAAATGAATATTTGGGCTTCGCGTGACAATTTTATTATGGAAACGTGCACGTTTCCCGCTCTTTCCCCTCCGCGCTAATCAGTGGTGGGTTTCAAAAATTTTTAGAACCTCTTCTGTAGGTGTGGCCTGCTTTGTGGGAGTGGCTTGCCAGCCATGTGACTGGGTGGGAGTGGCTTGCCACTGGGTAGGCATGGCCAACTTGTAAAATGTGGTGAAACTCACTTAACAATGCTCTTGCTTAGCAACCAAAATGTTGGCTCAGGAACTCTGGCATTGAAGCACGCAAGTCTTAAAGATGTCAAGTTACAAGATCCTCGCACCCCTAACCCTTTAGGAAAAAAACCTCCTGGGGTGTTCAAACTTGAAAGCTTTAAGACTTGTGGACTTCAGCTCCCAGAATTCCTCCTCCAGTCCTGTTGGCTCAGGAACTCTGGCATTGAAGCACGCAAGTCTTAAAGATGTCAAGTTACAAGATCCTCGCACCCCTAACCCTTTAGGAAAAAAACCTCCTGGGGTGTTCAAACTTGAAAGCTTTAAGACTTGTGGACTTCAACTCCCAGAATTCCTCCTCTCGCTCTTCATCTTGATGATGTGCGGACGGGCGGAGAGGGGAGGGAGCTTGAACCGGTTCTAAACGGCACAGTAGATTTGTGGAACCTCTTCTATAGAAGAGGTTAGAACTGGCAGGAACCCACCCTTGGCGCTAATGGTTCCGCCACAGCGCAATCTGCCAAAGGGAGGAGTTGATGAGATGCAAAATATTCTCTAACAGCTTCCTGTCTCTTGTTCTCTTCTTCCTTACGAAGAATTAAAAAATCGTGATAGCGACCCATCGAACAGCAGGGAGGAATTGCGACGTTCGGAAATGCAAACAGTCACAGAGCCACATCGTTGTTCTTTTTTTTTTTTAAGGCGTCTAGGAAAAGCTCTCGAAACGCAGGTAGTCTCCGGCTTACGACCGTTCGCTTAGTGACCGTTGGAAGTTACGACAGCGCTGCTGCAAGGGACTTAGGGTTGTTTTTTACGGCCCTTGCAGCCTCCCTGTGGTCACGTGATCAAAACTCGGACGCTTGGTGACTGACTCATATTTATGATGGTTGCAGTGTCCTGGGGGGGGGGGGTTCACGTGATCCCCTTTTGAGACCTTCTTAGAAGCAAAGCCAATGGGGAAGCCCGATTCACTTAACAACCGTATTATCGTATTTTTCGGAGTATAAGATGCACCTTTTTCCCTCAAAAAAGAGGCTGAAAATCTGGGTGTGTCTTATACACAGCATTTGTTTTGCCTCCTGAAGCCCCGCCCCCTTCACCAAAATGGCCATGCATAGCCTTTAGGGAGCTTTCAGAGTGCTCCTGGGGGCTGGGGAGGGCAGAAATGAGAAAAAAATGGGCCGTTTTTTGCTCAATTTTGCCCCCCCAGCCACCAGGAGCACTCTATAAGCTTCCTAATGCCTCCTCTTTTTTTGACAAAAAAGGCCCCGTTTTTGTGAAAAACGGACCATTGTTTGCTCATTTTTGCCCCCCCCCCCACGCCCCCAAGTACACTCTATACGTCTCCTAAGGGCTATTCATGCCCTTTTTTAAAAAAAAAAATGGGGCCGTTTTCATGAAAAATGGCCCGTTTTTGGGAGGTTTTCAGTGCAAAAACATTTTTTTAAAAAAATCTGCCTCTTCAAAACCTTGGTGCGTCTTATACTCTGAAAAATACGGTACTAATTTAACAACTGCAGTGATTCGTTTAACCAACGTGGCAAGAAATGTCGTTAAAATGGGGCAAAACTCCTTTAACAATGGTCTTACTTAGCAACAGAAATGTTGGGTTCAATTGTGGTCGTAAGACAAGGATTACCTGTACTTAATTTTTTTATACATATATTATACACACACACACACACACACACACACACACACACACACACACAATTTAGAGCTGTTATAATAGTTCTATTTTTTTAAAAAAGTAATAAAGAGGACCCATTTTCAATTTCTCAATGCAGTTTAGTCTCTGGCAGCTGATGTAGGACGTTAACTCCTGCCATTCACCCTTAGAGCATAGAATCATAGGGCTGGAAGGGACCTTGGAGGTCTTCTAGTCCAACCACTACTCAAGGCAAGGGACCTTATGTCATCCCAGTTAAATGTTCTCCAGTCTATTCTTGCAGATCTCCAGCAATGAAGTACAACAGCTCCAGTGGTGGGATTCAAATAATTTAACAACCGGTTCTCTGCCGCTTCGTCTTAGCTGTTACAATGTAATGAGGGTTAACCGGAGAGGCAGTTTCTGTAAGCAGGGCAATAAAGATGAGGCTAGAAACAACACCAGAATGTTTCCTTCCTGCCTTCCTTACAGGATTAGCCCTGTAAAGTGGAAAAACACAAAAGGAGATTTCTTCCAACAATCGGTTCTCTGAACTATTTAGAAAGTTACCAACCAGTTCTCCCGAATAGGTGCGAACCGGCTGAATCCCACCACTGCACAGCTCTGGGAAGCAAACTATTCCACTGATTAATTGTTCTCACTGTCAGGAAATTTCTCCTTGCCTCTTCTTGTACTTTGCAACTGCCTTAAGCAGCCTTATTTAAACCAGGTTAATCTACTTGAAAGCAAAAGATTTAAAATCAAGCTCCTGCTTGATTTCATGGGGAACATCCAGGCTGATTCCGTGGCAAAGACAGAGAGGTTGGCGATGCTGGGGATCTCCCATCCTGGGACCACCAAGCCTGATCCAGCTTGGCTTTGAAGTGAAGACAATCTTAATTTTGGTTTGCCCATTGCTGACACTTCCTGGGTTTGTCACCTGTGGGTCCTCGGTTTATGACCTCGGACAGCAGCCATTGCCACATGTGCATTGATTTGCATTGAAATACTGTTTTTCTTCCTAACTGAGCAACATCTAACACAGGGATGCTCAACGGTGGCCCTTTAAGACCCGTGGACTTCAACTCCCAGAATTCCTAACCCAGCCAAGTATTCTGGGAGTTGAAGTCCACAGGACTTAAAGGGGCCATCGTTGCTCATTCCTGATTTAAATGGAACTATATGCCTACCTTCCAAAATATACAGGTAGTCCTGTATATGTCAGGCCTGCAGCCATCTTTTCTTTTGGGTCTTTGGCCTGCTGCACTTTCTATTATTCTATTATGCATTTTCTATGGTCGGAAAATGGGAGGGGGGGATTGTAAGGAGTAAGATGCTATGTAGCCATAACAACATTCTTTCTAGAAAACCAAGGTCATACTTTGTCTTTGCACCTCGGCACCTGACCGGAACTGGATGGGTGGAAGCTCCAGCGTGGCAGTGGGAGATTGGACCATGTGATGGACTTGTGGGTGTGGGGGCAAGATCTTGAACTTTCAACTGGGTGGGGAAAACCGGGAAGCTTTCAGATTCGGGATTTCCCAGATGTGCCAACATGGCTCTCTTAATAAATTGGAACTTTGAGCAATACTTTGGATTCTGATTTACTTTTGGATGCTATTTGGAACCCTGACAGTATATTTACGACTGTAACAGAACCTGCCCATTGGGACGGTCATAAAAGCAGGTCCCCCATATGAACGACCCAATTTTAAGATCTTTTTTTTTTGCTGTAGTCATTAAGCAACACTGCGGTCGTAAAGTGAATGCCATGATAAAGCAAGCGTCGCATACATTAGAAAATGTGATGATGTGACATGACAAACGGCCATAAATGTGGTTGCGGAGCATTTGACATGCGGTCACATTACCCAGGGGTATGTGAACAGTCGCAGGAACTTTAGAACCAGGTTTTAATTAGCTTTGGGGCGGGGGGGGGGTGTCTGTCGTAACTTTGAACAGTCACTAAGTGACTGGTTGTAAGTTGAGCACTAACAATATTGGGCTAAAGCTCCCGAAATTCAAAGTCAGAATTCCAGCCCCAAACGAAGAGAAATCTGGAAACTTTTTCCAAGCTAACCCAGATTTGATCTACTAAGTCCTTCTCTTAAGATCATCCTGGGCCAAAGGAGACATTTAAACAGGAATGTTGGAAAATGTTCATCCTGTGGTTTATCATTGCCTGGAATGGTGTAGGTAGAACAGTGGTGGGTTTCAAAAATGTTTAGAACCGCTTCTGTAGGTGTGGCCTGCTTTGTGGGAGTGGCTTGCCAGTCATGTGACCGAGTGGGAGTGGCTTGACAGTCATGTGACCGGGCGGGAGTGGCTTGCCAGCCATGTGACCGAGTAGGAGTGGCTTGGCAGTCATGTGAATGAGTGGGCGTGGTCAACTTATAAAATGTGGTGAAGCACACTTAACAACGCTCTTGCTTAACAACCAAAATGTGGGCTCAGAAACTCTGGCATTTGAAGCAGGCAAGTCTTAAAGCTGTCAAGTTATAAGACCCTTGCACCCCTAACCCTTTAGAAAAAAACCCCAGGGGTGTTCAAACTTGACAGCTTTAAGACTTGTGGACTTCAACTCCCAGAATTCCTCCTCTCGCTCTTCATCTTGATGATGTGCAGACGGGCGGGGAGGGGGGAGCTGGAACCGGTTCTAAATGGCACAGTAGATTTGTGGAACCTCTTCCATAGAAGAGGTTAGAATTGGCAGGAACCCACCCCTGAGGCAGGGTCTCTTTGTTTGGGTGGAGGTGGGGGGTTGGACTAGATGACCTACAAGGTTCCTTCCAACTCTGTTAATCTAGAACTGAATTGAGTGCAGGGGACACATGAGCCAGCCTTGGGCGTCAGCAGCCAAAAAAGCTAAGACGATCCTTGGTTGTATAAACAGAGGGGTAGAATTGAAGTCACATGACGTATTAGTACCGCTTTATAAATCCTGAGTAAGGCCACACCTGGAATAACCTATCCAGTTTTGGTCACCACTTTGCAAAAAAGAGCCGAGGTGGCACAGTGGTTAAATGCAGCACTGCAGGCCACTTCAGCTGACTGCAGTTCTGCAGTTCTGCGGTTCAAATCTCACCGGCTCAAGGTTGACTCAGCCTTCCATCCTTCCGAGGTGGGTAAAATGAGGACCCGGATTGTTGTTGGGGGCAATATGCTGACTCTGTAAACCGCTTAGAGGGGGCTGAAAGCCCTATGAAGCGGTATATAAGTCTAACTGCTATTGCTTACTGCTATGTTGAGACTTTGCAAAAAGTGCAGAGTAGAGCAACTAAGACGATTAAAGGCCCGGAGAGTAAACATATAAAGAACGATTTGGCCAGTCTAGAAAAAAGAAGGACCAGGGGGGACATGATAGCAGCATTCCAGGATTTGAGGGGCTGCCACAAAGTTGAGGGGGTCAATATATTTCCCAAAGCCCCTGAAGGCAGGACACGAAGCAACGGATGGAAACTAATCAAGGAGAGAAGCAACTTAGAAATAAGGAGGAATTTCCTAATAGTAAGAAGAATTAACCAGAAGTTGTGAATGCTCCAACAACTGGATGTTTTTAAGAAGAGATTGGACAACCATTTATCTGAAACTGTGTAGGGTTTCCTGCCTAGGCAGGGGGTTGGACTAGAAGACCTCCAAGGTCCCTTCCAGGTTTATTCTGATCCTTCTGGTTTAGGATTGCCAGTTGGAATTGAATTCAGCACTGGGCAGACAGGGAAAGGATCCGTTTGAAAAGGGGAGCGATTTAGTTATATTGTGTTTTCTCAGGGAAGGTGGGGGGAAAAAAATAAAGAAAACTTTCGCACCCTTGCTGGACTCCAAGTTTAAAATGCCACAGGTGAGCATGGAGAACAGCGTAGGAGACGAGAAATGAATGATTCAGCTCCAGTCACCCTTCAACGCAACCCACAGATTTCGTATCAGGCGAGAAAGCAGGGTGCCAGTTAGCCTCTCTGGCACGTTTCCAGGAATCCCACGAGGCGAATTCTTCAAGGAGGTGGGAGGGATGGCGGGCCGCTGCTTTGAGGGAGGCTGTCAGCGTTCCAAATATCATCCAAAATTAAATCGGAGTCCAAGGCAGAACTTTCCGCAAACTTCCAATTTATTAAGAGAGACATGTTGGCACATCTGTGGAAACCCAAATCTGAAAGCTTCCTGGGGTTCCCCACCCGGTTGAAAGTTCCTGATCTTGCCCCCACACCCACAAGTCCATCACATGGTCCCATGGTGGCGCAGTGGTTAGGGTGCAGTACTGCAGGCCACTTCAGCTGACTGTTATCTGCAGTTCAGCGGTTCTAATCTCACCGGCTCAAGGTTGACTCAGCCTTCCATCCTTCCGAGGTGGGTGAAATGAGGACCCAGATTGTGTGGGGGCGATATGCTGACTCTGTAAACCGCTTAGAGAGGGCTGAAAGCCCTATGAAGCGGTATATAAGTCTAACTGCTATTGCTATTGCTATCTTCCACTGCCACGCTCTCTATTATTTTACTATGCTGTTTCATTAGTGGGGTAATTGGGAGGGGGAATAGTAAGGAGTGGAATGTGTTGTTGTCCAAATAAAACATTCCTTTCTAGAAGCCCAAGGTCATTCTTTCTCTCCGCACCTGACCGGAACTAGATGGGTGGAAATGCCAGTGTGGCAGTGAAAGATTGGACCATGTGATCGACATTAACCCGAATCTCCCTTAAAATAAATCACCAGCAACCCCGGCACGGGGTGCTGGTGAGGGGTGCTGACTCTCAACACTGATCTGACCCGGTCAGCGTAAAATATCAGTGAAGAATTAAGATAGAGCCTTGACAGAGGGGAGATTCAAAATGGCTGCTCTGAAATCGGACTTGATCACCTTAAAAGAACGGTGGCTGGAACTGGGTATGTCTCGTTTAATGAAAAGAAGGACTGGGGGAGACATGATAGCAGTCTTCCAATATCTCAGGGGTTGCCACAAAGAAGAGGAAGTCAAGCTACCACGTTTCCCCGTGTTCTTTTGACACCCCCCCCCCGAAATAAGCGCTTGGCCTTATTTTCGGGGAGGTCTTATTATTTTTGAGGCGCAGGAGGCGGTGAGCGTGATCACCTCATGGCTGCTGCTGTGTTGCAATATTTTCAGGGAGGGCTTATTTTTCAGGGAAAACAGGGTATTCTCCAAAGCACCTGAAGGCAGGACAAGAAGCAATGGGTGGAAACTAATCAAGGAGAGAAGCAACTTAGAAATAAGGGGAAATTACCTGACAGTGAGAACAATTAATCAGTGGAACAGAAGTTGCCTCCAGAAGTTGTGAATGCCCCAACATTGGAGGTTTTTTAAGAGATTGGAGACCACCATTTGAGCAGGGGGTTGGACTAGAAGACCTTCAATATCCCTTTTCACTCTGTTATTGTGTTATTTTTCTTAAAAACCTTCAGTGATGGAGCACCCACAACCTCTGGAGGGAAGCTGTTCCAACAATTAGCAGCCTTCCAATATCTCAGAGGCTGCCACAAAGAAGAGGGAGTCAAGCTATTCTCCAAAGCACCTGAGGGCAGGACAAGAAGCAATGGGTGGAAACTAATCAAGGAGAGAAGCAATCTGGAACTAAGGAGAAATTTCCTGGCAGTGAAAACAATTAACTAGTGGAGCAATTTGCTTCCAGAAGTTGTAAATGCTCCAACACTGGAAGTTTTAGAGAAGATGTTGGATAATCATTTGTCTGAAATGGTATAGGGTTTCCTGCCTGAGCAGGGGGATAGACTAGAAGACCTCCAAGGTCCCTTCCAACTTTGTTATTCTGTTCTGCTCTGCTCTTTTCTTTTCTATTCCAATATTCCACTCCATTCCACTCTACTGTATTCTTGGCAACTTTAAGAGAGGTGGATTTTAGCTCCCAGAATTCCTGAGCGAGCATGTTGGGCTGTAATTATTATGCTGATGTCATCCAGAGGTGGGTTCCTACCAGTTCGCACCAGTTCGGTGGAACCGGTTCGTCAAATCTACTGAACCGGTTAGAAGAGGTTCCACCAGTGGACTCAGAAAGCAGGCCCCCCCTACAGAAGGGGTTCCAAAAATTTTTGAAACCCACCACTGACACACACACACACACACACACACACACACACACACACGCACACACACACAGACTCACACAGAGAAAGAGAAAGAAAGGAAGAAATAAAGAAAGAAAGAAAAAAAGAAAGAAAAGTGAGAGAGAGATGAAAGAAAAAAAAGAAAAAGGGACAGAGACAAAAGGAAGGAGAGAGAGAGAGGGAGAGAGAGAGAGAGAGAACACATGGCCGGCAAACCACTCCCACCAGGTCACATGGCTAGCAAGCAACTCCCACAAAGGAGGCCACACCCACAGAGTAGGTTCGAAACTTTTTTGAAACCCACCACTGATGTCATCACACAGTCAAGCCCAATGTTTACATGGATTTGGCATTTTTATTTGCCCATCAAGTCCTTCTCCTGGAATAGGAAGATATCCTTGCAGGATGTCAGCTGTTTGAGGCAAGCTGCCTTTTGCAATTGACCAATGAGGATTTTTTTTTCCAACGCCGACGGTACTCAAGATATTTTGAGATTGCACCCAAGCAGGGGTGGATTTCAACCGGTTCGTGGCGGTCCCCGCGGACCGGTTGGTCGGTGAACCCAGAAGTAAGTAACTTCCGGGAATGCCAAAGGGCCCACCCGCCCACCCGCACTCCTTACTGGCCTTTGAAGTCTTCTGCGCTTCCACGCAGGCACATGGCACATACAGCGCCTGCGCGATTCTCCGTGAGCAGCTGGAGCATCGCGCAGGCGCTAAAACGCATGCGTGAACTGCACGCGTGTACGAGGACACCGCCAGCCCCGTACCACTGCACCCAAGGTCTCTATCCCTATTGGTCCTATCTTTTCTCTTATGGTTGTTAGTATTATGGGAAACGTACGATTTGATTCACAGTCTAAGTGGTAGATTGGTAACCAAGGAACTATAAGGACAAGTTCTTACTTTCCTTTCTTACGTAAAGTCAAGAACCTTGTCTTACGATCATAATTGAGCCCAAACTTTTCATTGCTAAGCAAAACACCTGTGAAGGGAGTTTTGCCCCAGTTCACAACCTTTCTTGCCACAGTTGTTAAGCGAATCACTGTAGTTGTTTAAGTGGGTCAGCCGGGTAAGTGAATTTGGCTTCCCAATTGAGTTTGTTTGTTAGGTGGTTGCAAAAAGTGATCACGTGACCTTGGGACACGGCGACTGTCATAAATATGAGCCAGTGGCCAAGCATCTGAATTTTGATCAGGAGAATGCAACGGTCGTAAGTGTGAAAAACGGTCATCCGTCCCTTTTCTTCAGTGCTGTTAACTTCAGTCACTAAACGGAACTTTCAATTCCTACGCCTTCCCGAGAATTATCGAAGTTAAATTTAGGTTTTTAAGAAGAGACTAGACAGTCCCTTATCTGAAATAGTGTAGCTTCTCCTGCTTGAGCAGGGGGCTGGACTAGAGGACCTCCAAGCTCTATTTCCAGCCTGAACATTTTAATCCAGGGGTCTCCAACCACAGCAACTTGAAGACTTCAACTCCCAGAATTCAAAACTCAGCATGGTTGGCTGGCTGAGGAGTTCTGGGAATTGAAGTCCACAAGTCTTAAAGTTGCCAAGTTCGGAGGCCCCTGCTTTAATGGGCTTTCCTTTCTACATCCTTCAAGTATCGACTAAACATGGCTTGTTCTTCCAATTTACAAATCGGTTTTCAAGTGTTTCTTTTTGAACATTCAGCCGTCCACTTTGTGTCTTGCAAGAGTTTTTCCTTGACTTCCTTCAGCAAAGAGTTGTTAGCTTTTATTAGGGACGCGGTGGCTCAGTGGCTAAGACGTTGAGCTTGTCGATTAGAAAGGCCGGCAATTCGGCGGTTTGAATTCCTAGCACTGCACTGCATAACTGAGTGAGCTCCCGTTCCTTGTCCCAGCTTCTGCCAACCCAACAGTTCGAAAGCACGTAAAAATGCAAGTAGAAAAATAGGAAACCAACTTTGGTGGGAAGGTAACAACGTTCTATGCGCCTTCGGTGCTTAGCCATGCTGGCCACATGACCACGGAGACGTCTTCGGACAGCGCTGGCTCTTCGGCTTTGAAACAGAGATGAGCACCGCCCCCTAGAGTCGGGAACACCTAGGACATATGTGCGAGGGGAACCAAGCTTTTGCTAAAATAATCATTCAACACACACTTTTCATTCTCCACACTTTGCCTCACTTGTAGGAACCTTATGCAGTTTGGGAAACAAAAACCGATCAAATATTACTTTTGGACCAGATGTTCAGACTGGGTGTGGCATTTTTGTCCGCCTATCAAGTTCTTTGCAAGGAGCTGGGAGAGGCAGATGTGAATGTTGGATGGTGTTGAAAGTCTTGTCCCAGGATGTCAACTTCCCTAAGCGAAGCTGCCTGTATGCAATTGACCGATGACGAATTTGTCAATGCCAAGGATGCTCCAGATGCTCCAGATGTTTTTGGGATTGCACCCAGGGTGCCTATCGCTATTGGGGCTGCCTTTGCTTTCTCTTGACACAGACGTTCTATTTCTATTGGCAAGGTTTTGAGAGAACAAACCCCACACTCCCTCCCAGCCTTGAAGATGTTACCTAGTTGGGTCAACAGCCAAGGTCAGAGAGCACCAAGGACTCCTGTTATCTCCAGTTCTTCTCTTCTGCTGGCTCCAGATACTACGACCTCCACCATATAGACTTTTTTTGGTCATTCTTATCGATAATTTTTAAGTCTGGGGTATAATGTGGCAGGTGCCCGTCTCTTTGGATGATCATCATCTTCTTCATCATCTTCATCATCATCATCATCTTCTTCTTCTTCTTTTTCCTTCCTTCCTTCATTCCTTCCTCTTCTTTCTTCCTCCTCCTCCTCCTCCTCCTCCTCTGCGTTCTTCTTCTTCCTCCTCTTCTCCTCCTCCTCTTCTTCTTCCTTTTCTTCCTCTTCTTTCTTCTTCTTCCTCCTCTTCTTTCTTCCTCCTCCTTCTCTGCATTCTTCTTCTCCTCTTCTTCTTCCTCCTCCTCCTCTGCGTTCTTGTTCTTGTTCTTCTTGTTCTTCTTCCTCTTCTTCCTCCTCCTCTTCTTCTTCTTCCTTCTCTTCTCTTCTTCTTCTTCCTTCTCTTCCTCCTCCTCTTCTTTCTTCCTCCTCTGCATTCTTCCTCCTCTTCTCCTCTTCCTCTTCTTTCTTCTTCTTCCTCCTCCTCCTCTGCATTCTTGTTATTGTTCTTGTTGTTGTTCTTCCTCTTCCTCCTCCTCTTCTTCCTTCTCTTCCTCTTCTTCCTTCCTTTTCCTCTTCCTCTTCCTCTTCTTCTTCTTCCACATCAATACGAAGTCACAGCTGCCGGTTCTGGTGGTGTTGCCCTTCGTTCCCGCTGAGTTGTTCCCAAGCGCCGAGGATGCCGTAATAATACGTTGGCGGGGTCTGTGTGCGGATCCAAGCAGTCTGGCCTTTTGTAATAGGCAGATGGAAATTCTGTCAATGTGCAGGTTTTCTAAGGGCTGTCCGAGATTTTTGGGGATGGCACCCAGTGTGCCGATAACAACTTGGATCACCACAGCTGGTTTATGCTATAATTTTCAATTTCAGTGTACAGATCTCGATCCTTTCCGATCTTCTGCAGTTCTTTCTCTTCTATTATGCTAGTCCCCGGCATTGCCACATCAATCATCATCTCCTCCTTCTCTTTCCTTCTCCTCTCTTTCTTCTCCTCCTTCTCCAGCAAGGTTAACAGTAGGTTCCTCTTCTTTCCCAAGCAAGATGCTCCTTTCCCCCCATCAATAGAAGGAATAATGACCCTGAGATATCTTTTATCCTGAGTGTACTACCTGTAATCTCTTTTATCTTTACAAGGTCAGATGGATTTCCTCCTTTCATTCCATCCTTCCTTCCCTCTATTTCTCCCTTCTTCTTTCATTTCCTATCCTTATATCTTCCTTTCCTCCCCTCCATTTCTCTCTCTCCTTCCTTCCTCTTTCTTCCTATTTCTCCTGTGCTATTTCTCCTTTCTTCTCCTTCCCATTTCTCTTTCCTTCCTCCTTCCTCCCACTCATTTGTCCTCTTTTTCTCTTTCCTTCTCCTTCCTATTTCTCCTCTTTCTCCTTCCTCTCCTCCTCCTTCTTATTTGTCCTCTATTTCTCCTCCCTTCCCTCCCAGGGGTGGATTCCGGCAGTCACTACTGCCCGGTTCGCTTGTGGGCGTGTCGCATGACGCTTGATACACCCTGTGCGTGCATGCGCAGTGCAATAAAATTGCTCTGCGTATGCGCAGAAGCAAAAAACAAGATGGCACCAGCCAGAGAATCAGTTCGGGGATGTTGTAGGTCTGGGTCGCTGCTGGTACCAGGGACGCAGGCCCCCAAGCCACTACCAGTTCGGCCGAACCCAACCAATAGAGAGCCGAGGTGGCGCAGTAGTTAGAGTGCAGCACTGCAGGCTACTTCAGCTGACTGCAGTTCTGCAGTTCGGCTGTTCAAATCTCACCGGCTCAGGGTTGACTCAACCTTCCATCCTTCGGAGGTGGGTAAAATGAGGACCCGGATTGTTGGGGGCGATATGCTGACTCTGTAAACCGCTTAGAGAGGGCTGAAAGCCCTATGAAGCGGTATATAAGTCTAACTGCTATTGCTATTGCTAATACTAATCGGTAGGAACCACCACTGATTCCTCCCTCCCTATAACAGCTTCCCCTAGAAATGGCACTCATTTAAGAATTCTAGGAGTTTCAAGGAAACTTAAAAAACATTCTTATCCAGCCTCTGGAGACCATTAGCAGCGGATTTGACAGCCCAACTCAACACAAATGAAGAGAATTTGACGACATCTTTCTTTTTTTCTTAGCGAGGGGAAGGGGAAAAAAAAACCCCAATAAACACAGCTTTGGAGTGATGCTTCAAAAGGTAGCAGCCATGCCCAGAAGAAAGTTTCGGGAACCAGACGGGTGTAGAATCAAGGCAACACAACACATCTATTTCAATGGAGCCCGGCTTCTATTTGAGCCGTCAATCCAGCGATGTTATCAAACCAGGAGGACAAAACCTACAGGTGCAATTCCTTTGCATCAATTGCAAAATTATCTGGTGGGGTTTTTTTTTTATTTTATTTTTGAAGGCCATCTCTCCCTGCAGACTTCCCAACGCCTCTGCCAAACGGATTTAATTTACTCAATCTTTGCCTTTGATGGAAGGAAGAGGCTTCGCCTGGCATGTACTCTCTTTATGAGCCTGCTTGATCTGCAAACAAGTAAACTCCTACCTACGCCTCCCGATGGGGAAGCCAATGTTATCCTTATTAATGGCATTAAAAGAAGATCAAGGAAACTTCGGCGTCGGACAAAAGAGCCACCCGAAAGGAAACAGGCACAGAGGCACCGAACGCCAGACGCCGTACCGGGGGGGGGGGGGACACAAAACACACACAGGCATACACGGAAGCAGGACGCCAGAGGGAAAGACGACGCGCTGCCGGAGAAGGAACGTTGAACGGAAAGCAAGGGTGGAAATCGGCTGCCTTACTTGATGGATGGAGGCAATGCTAAAATGCCACAAGCCACGGATTGTGAGCTGTGACTGTAGCATCCTCATCGCTCTCTGAGCTTGGCTGTTTGCTTGTAGATGTTTCATTACCCGACTAGGGAACATTATCAGCATGAGGGAGTGGGGAGTTGCTCCCTGTGTGTATAATATAACTTGCTCTGCTAGTATTTTGTGTGTGTCAGGCCTGCAGCCATCATTTCTTTGCAATAGCAATAGCAGTTAGACATATACCGCTTCATAGGGCTTTCAGCCCTCTCTAAGCGGTTTACAGAGTCAGCATATTGCCCCCAACAACAATCCGGGTCCTCATTTTACCCACCTCGGAAGGATGGAAGGCTGAGTCAACCCTGAGCCGGTGAGATTTGAACAGCCGAACTGTAGAACTACAGTCAGCTGAAGTAGCCTGCAGTGCTGCATTTAACCACTGCGCCACCTTTGGGGTCTTTGGCCTCCTGCTACCCTTTCTATTATTCTGCTGTGCATTCTCTATTGTGGGAAAATGGGAGGGGGGAATTGTACGGCGTTAGATGATATGTAGCCATAACAACATTCTTTCCAGAAAGCCAAGGTCATCCTTTGTCTTTGCACCTCTGCACCTGACCGGAACTGGATGGGTGGAAACTGCCAGCGTGGCAGTGGGAGATTGGACCATGGGATGGACTTGTGGGTGTGGGGGCAAGATCTTGAATTTTCAGAGTCCCTAGGGAGTGGGCGGCATACAAATTTTATTAAAGTTGCAAAGTTGCAACTGTGTGGGGAAAACCGGGAAGCTTTCAGATTTGGGTTTCCCCAGATGTGCCAACATGGCTCCCTTAATAAATTGGAACTTTGAGGAATACTTTGCCTGGGACTCTGATTTAGTTTTGGATGCTATTTGGAACCCTGACAGTGGGAGTGTGGTTGTCGTGGCCTGTCGACCCGAGGCCCCTCCAGCAGCCAAATCAGAGGAGGTGGAGAAGGCAGCGTGGGAGTCAGGGCCACCACCAAGGCCACCTGAGCCAAGGTGGCGCAGTGGTTAAATGCAGCACTGCAGGCTACTTCAGCTGACTGCAGTTCTGCAGTTCAGCGGTTCAAATCTCACCGGCTCAGGGTTGACTCAGCCTTCCATCCTTCCGAGGTGGGTAAAATGAGGACCCGGATTGTTGTTGGGGGCAATATGCTGACTCTGTAAACCGCTTAGAGAGGGCTGAAAGCCCTATGAGGCGGTATATAAGCCTAACTGCTAACTGCTAACCCGAGTGCTCCGAGAGGGAAGAGGGAATGGAGCTGTCAGAAAGCGAGACAGAGGCGGAATCTGGGCTGCCAGTTAGCCTTCAGATGGAGAGTCCCCAGGTCTGGAGGTGGTTGATGAGGAAGAGGAGGAACAGCTGGGCCCAGTGCCTGACGGGCGGATGCGAAGAAGGCAGAAGAGAGGAGAGCAATGGAAATCTATGGGCCGGTCTTTGGCACGGAACAGCCACCACTGCTAGTGAAGCCCCACCCTAGCTCTGGGGTAAAAGGCAGGAGGTGGAGATGAATAGATGTGGCAACTATTCATCTCCCTGTTGGACAGACCTGTTAGCCTGCGGTGAGAGAGACTTTTTGTGGAGCCTATTCCCAGTGTGCGCATATGCAGAGCTGCCAGGAGAAGGGAACAGCTAAGGAACAAGGGCCGACTTGGTAGTAAAGCCACAGGTGGACAGTGAATGGCCCCTCCCAGAGGGAATAAAAGGGGAGCGAAAGGGGAGTGGAATTTGCAGGAAGCAATTAGTTCAATTCCTTAGGGTGAAGATCTGTTCCTGACTTCTTGCCAAGCCTGGCTGCTCTCCAAGCCTGATCAAGGCCTGTAGTTGTGAAATCTCTAGAAAGACTCCTGGCCGGGACTTTGCTGGAGCGGAATTCTCTTTAAACTAAATAAAAGGGGTTTTATCGGGACGAGGAGTCGGCTTTGTGCTTTTGGGAAGCCTGGGTCAGAACACTGCTTCAGTTCCACATGGGGTGGACATCACATTTCAAGTGTGAGATTGAGAAATTGTTCTGTATCTGCAGACACCAATGTACGTTTTCTCGACTGCATTCATTGCAACACATGTCACTCTAAGGATCTTGGGGACTGTAGTTTGGGAACAGTCAGGCCTGTCGGTTCTAACTCTCAAGTGTGTTGGCACCGCAATTCCCACAATGCCTTGTTCCGATAGGGTGGCATATCCCACAATCCCCCAGGCTGTTCGGCTTACTCTCCTAAAACCCTGGCAGTCACAATCCGACAAACTAGGTTAGGGAAGGCTGAATTTCATAGCTCCCTTCCATAAAAATTTTGCCCAGAGGGAAAGGGAAAAAAAAGAGTGTGGAACTCATTTACAGTGTACAGGTAGCCCTCAACTTACAAGAGTTCGCTTAGTGACCGTTCAAAGTTACAACAGCACTGAAAAAAGTGACCTATGACCATTCTTCAAACGTATGACCGTTGCAGCATCTCATGATTATGGGATTCAGAGGCATCACAACCGACTCACATTTATGACGTTGCAGTGTCACATGATCCCAATGTCAACGAGGAAAGCCAGATTCACTTAACAACCGGGTCACTAATTTAACAACTGCAGTGATTCACTTAGAATACAATGGCAGAGTTGGAAGGGACCTTGGAGGTCTTCTAGTCCAACCCCTTGCTTAGGCAGGAAACCCTAAACCACTTCAGACAAATGGCTATCCAACATCTTCTTTAAAACTTCCAGTGTTGGAGCATTCACAACCCCTGGAGGGAAATTGTTCCACTGATTAATTGCCCTCAATATTAGGAAGTTTCTCCTCGGTTCTAAGTTGCTTCTCTCCTGGATTAGTTTCCACCCATTGCTTCTTGTTCTACCCTCAGGTGCCTTGGAGAATAGTTTGACCCCCCCTTCTTTGTGGCAACCCCGGGAGATTTTGGAAGACCGCTATCATGTCTCCCCTGGTCCTTCTTTCTATTAAACTAGACAGACCCAGTTCCTGCAACCGTTCTTCATATGTTTTAGCCTCCAGTCCCCTAATCATCTTTGTTGCTCTTCTCTGCACTCTTTCTAGAGTCTCCACATCTTTTCTACATCGTGGCGACCAAAACTGAATGCAGTATTCCAAGTGTGGACTTACCAAGGCTTAATAAAGTGGTAAAATAACTTTAAAATGTTAAGAGGGACAAAACTCACAACAAATTTCTCACTTAGCAACATAAATCTTGGGCTCAGTTCTGGTCATAAGTTGAGGACTACCTGTATTACAGATATACACCTTGAATTTCTTCTGCTCGGTAGCAATGCAAGATTCATTGTGCAGTCCTACTCAGTTGAAAGTTCAAGATCTTGCTCCCACACCCACAAGTCCATCCCATGGTCCAATCTCCCACTGCCATGCTGGCAGCTTCCACCCATCCAGTTCCGGACAGGTGCAGAGGTAGAAAGACAAAAGATGACCTTGGTTTTCTGGAAAGAATTTTGTTTTGGCTACATATCATCTAACTCCATACAATCCCCCCCCCCCCCGTTTCCCACAAATAGAAAATGCATAGTAGAATAATAAAAATGTGGCAGGCCTAAATCTTGAATTTTCAACTGGGTGGGAAAACTGGGAAGTCTTCAGATTTGGGTTAATGTCAGAGTTCCAAATAGCATCCAAAAGCAAATCAGAGTCCAAGGCAAAGTATTCCTCAAAGTTCCAATTTATGAAGAGAGCCATGTTGGCACATTTGTCCGTGAACATTCACATTCACACACATACACAAACACTTTTGGGTACACCCAGAAACCGCAACTAGTTTGCTTTTTTTAAAAGCATCAGGACTCCTACGGTGGATGTTATCTAATAATAATCTTATTATTAAAGAACGTTAGTGTGATCCTCATTTCAGCAAAACTTGGAAGATCTGCCGAAGATGATGGCTGTTTAAACTCCTTTTGGGCGCATTTTTTTATGCTTATAAATTTAGAGTTTGGGGTGTCAGCCTTTCAAGAAACGTTCACATTAAGACAGAGACCCCCCCGTGGATTCTAGAAAAATTATTTTACACGTAGACGGAAAGATTCTTGAAACCTTGTTCAAATGTTTTTTTGTGCTTTGTTATCCTTAAACCAGCATTCCTCACGGTAGGCCATTGGAAGACGTGTGGACTTCAATTCCCAGAATTCCCCAGCCAGACATTGGAAGACGTGTGGACTTCAATTCCCAGAATTCCCCAGCCAGCCATTGGAAGATGTGTGGACTTCAATTCCCAGAATTCCTCAGCCAGCCATTGGAAGATGTGTGGACTTCAATTCCCAGAATTCCCCAGCCAGACATTGGAAGACGTGTGGACTTCAATTCCCAGAATTCCCCAGCCAGCCATTGGAAGACATGTGGACTTCAATTCCCAGAATTCCTCAGCCAGCCATTGGAAGACGTGTAGACTTCAATTCCCAGAATTCCCCAGCCAACATGGCTGGCTGGAGAATTCTGGGAGTTGAAGTTCACACGTCTTCAAATAGTCAAGCTTGAAAAACGCTGCTAAGAAAATCAAGTCAGGATTTCTAGAGTTTCTTTCGCACCCTTCCGTCTTGCCCCGGACAAAATAATCACATCTCCAGGATCTCAAACTCTTATTTCTCCACAAAAACAAGCCCAGTTCCTAAGCAACCCCTTAAATTGCACGCGCCTGAAGTTTTTTTTTAACTTTGCAAACATGCTAA
The DNA here is from genome assembly GCF_009769535.1 of Thamnophis elegans. NCBI lineage: Eukaryota > Metazoa > Chordata > Lepidosauria > Squamata > Natricidae > Thamnophis > Thamnophis elegans. The sequence continues at coordinate 178,133,087 of NC_045541.1, read as the reverse complement.
AACTGAGCTCAGATTCATCTCCAAGGCATTTCTGGAGACGAAAACGACATGGCGGGGCTGGTGCTTTGCTTCGCAGCTTTCTCTTTAATTAAAGAGCTGGTAAGAAAACAGATAATAAGATTGAGGCAATCTTGCCGGTCGTAAAAGTGAGGCCTGTTCTCACACAAAGGAAAGCCAGCAACTTGTGTTTATGAAATTTGGATTCATGAACGACCATTTCTCCTCTTTGATGTTGGAGGCCGATTTGAAGTTAATTCAGCTTCCCCCCCCCCTTTATAGGAAGTCAAAGCTGATCTCATTGTCAGTAAAAATAAAAATAAAAATACAAACAAGGACATTTAAGTAGAGAGGACACATACTTTGCTGTAATCTCAAAGGAAATTCCAACACTCACAAAAAAAAGGGGTTTAATCAGGGGTGGGATTCAGTCGGTTCGGGCAAACCGGATGTTAATTTTAATCTGGTTCGCCAAACCGGTACTTACAAGGACTGGCTGGCCATGCCCCACCCACCCCACCCCTCCCAGGAGTCTCCACGCAGCCCATTTATCATGCCAGGTAAGTGCAGTGTCGGCTCTGAGGCGCTGGGAGGGCGAAAAACGGGCCTACTGGCAGTACCGGAAGTCCAGAAACGGTCCTCCGGAGCCTTGGGGAGGTCATTTTCGCCCTCCCGGAGGCTCAAAGATGGTACAGAAGGCCGAGTAGCCCACGCCCACTCAGCAACTGGGCAGAGAACCGGTTGCTAAAATTGTTCAATCCCACCCCTGAGGTTTAATCCCCGCAAGAAAAGTGAGTGTGCATCAGAATGATGAGGCTTCAGGAATGATCCATCTACGTCCACAGTAATAAACGATCATGCGTTAAAAAAAATATCCCACAACACTTGCTTGGAAACCACTTCTGGACTTTGTGCTTGAGGTGGGGAAAAAATGAATCTTCGATTTTGGGTTTTGCTCATTAGATAGAAATTGATAGTAATGTAATTATTGTGCAAAAGTAAAAAGTTATTACCTTATTCTACTGTGTTAAAAAGAGTCGGAACTCAATGCTATTTTTTTTGGTCATTTCCGTTTTACCCGACACATATTTCTCTTCCCTTTTTCCTTCCTTCCTTTCCCATTACTTTCCTTTTTTTTTTTTTTTTTTGGTATTTTGTACTTTGATAAACCGATACAAATTTGTCAGTCAAAAAAAGAGAACGTCAACCCAACAGAGAGAAAGAAAGGACCGGAAACATCCTGTATACCTTACCAGATCTTAGTTGCTTGATTCGTCCATTGCTAGCACTGGGGTCAACAGGTAAGAAATCCTTAAACCAGGTGATCTCTGGATCTGGATTCCCGCTGGCCGCACAAAGCATCGTAGCTGTCCGCGTACGTTCAACCACCTTCAGCTGAGGGCCCATGTCAATGACCGGGAATCCAGGAGGCAACTGGTCCTCTGTTAAAAGCCAGCAAAGAAGAGAAAGGGTTAGAATCCTTGGATGTATCAAAGCAGAGAGCATTGTTTGTCTGGGGCCAATCCCTGCTTATCTCTGTGTTGGCTGCCACAGAGGTAAATTACAGGTCGTTCTCGATTTGCAATCACAATTGTGTCCACGATTTGTGTTGCTAAGAGAGACAGTTGTGAAGTGAGTTTTGCCCCATTTTGTGACCTTTCATACCACAGTTGTTAAGGGAATCACGGCAGTTCTTAAATTAGTAACACAATTGTTAAGGAATCTGGCTTTCCCATTCCCTTTGTTTGTCAGAAGGTCGCAAAAGGGGATCATATGACATTGGGACCCTGCAACCGTCATAAATATGAGTCAGTTTCCAAACATTTGAGTTGTCATCGCATGACCATGGGGATGCTGCAATGGTCGTAAGTGTGAAAAACAGTCATGTCACTTTTTTTCAATGCTGTTGTATCTTCAAACGGTCACTAAATGAACTGTTGTAAGTCAAGGACAACCTGTGCCAAGGAGAAACCACACCCCACTAACACTCACAGGGCAAGTTGCTGTTTATAAACACAGGACAAACTCCCCACCATATGACCAACCAAGCTCAGAGATCAACCCTGAATGTGATCTAGTCCTCAACCTATGACGTCAATTTGGGACCAGCATTTCTGTTACTAAGCAAGGTAGTTGTTAAATGAGTCACACTCTATTTTATATATATTTTGCCACGGTGGATAAACAAATGACAGCTGTTGTTAAGTGAATCATGCTGTTGCTAAGCAAATCTGCCTTCCCCCCACTGATTTGCTCGTCGGAAGCTGGTTGGAAAGGTCGCAAACGGAGGTCATGTGACTCTAGGATGACACAACCATGATAAATGTGCATCTGAATTTTGACCACATGACCACGGGGAAGTTGCAACAGTCGTGACTGCAGGATAGGTTGTAAGTCATTCTTTTAGTGTGGTTGTAACTTCAAACGGTCACTAAACAAATGGTTGTAAGTCAAGGACTATATATATATTAGTGTTATGCCTGTTCTGATCCAGGCTTCCCAAGAGCATGAAGAAAACTCTTGGTCCCGACAAACCCCACTTTTGTTAATTGACTGTGAATTCCGCTCATTCACATCCAGCCAAGTCTTTCAAGGGAGGATTTACAGTCACAGACCTTATCTGGCTTGGAGAGCTGCCAGGCTGATATCTGCAGAACTTGGCAAGGAGCCTCGGAGAGTCACGAACCAATTAAACCAACTAATTGTCTCCTGCAAACTCCATTTCCCCTTTCGCTCCTCTTTTATTCCCTCTGGGAGGGGCCATTCATCATTTGGCCTTACTCCCAAGTCGACCCCTGTTCTTTAGCCGCTCCCTTCATCTAGCAACTCTGCGCATGCGCACACTGGGAACAGGCTCCAGCTGTTCTTCTGCCTCACTGATGTCTGACTCTGAAGGCAGCTGATAACTGTCGGACGGCCCTGGCCCCCTTCTCTGCCTCCAACGCAGAGCCTTCATCAGAGCCTTCCCCAGACTCCAGGACTGGCCCAGGTTCCTCCCCAACCTCCTCACTGTTCCAGTCTGCTGTCAGCTTTGCTGGAGGGCCATAACAATGCCTCAATAATATTATCATCTATCTATCTATCATCTATCTATCTATCTATCTATCTATCTATCTATCTATCTATCTATCTATCTATCTATCTATCTATCTATCTATCTATCTATCTATCTATCATCTATCTGTCCGTCCGTCCATCCATCCATCCATCCATCCATCCATCCATCCATGTATCGTCTGTCTATCTATCTATCATCTATTTGTTCGTCCATTCATCCATCCATGTATCATCTGTCTAGCTATCTATTTATCTATCTATCTATCATGTATCTGTCCGTCCATTCATCCATCCATGTATCATCTGTCTGTCTGTCTATCTATCTATCTATCATCTATATGTCCATCAATTCATCCATCCATGTATCATCTGTCTATCTCTCTCTCTCTCTCTCTCTCTCTCTCTCTCTATCTATCTATCTATCTACCATCTGTCCATTCATCCATCCATGTATCATCTGTCTGTCTCTCTATCTCTCTATCTCTCTATCTCTCTATCCATCCATCCATCGTCTGTCTGTCTTGTCTGCGTCTGTTTATCTATCTATTTATCATGTCTGTCCATCCAACCATCCATCGTCTGTCTGTCTTGTCTGTCTGTCTATTTATCATCTGTCCATCCAAACATCCATTCATTCATCCATCCCTCCATCCATCATCTGTCTGTCTCTCTATCTATCCATCTATTGTCTGTCTGTCTGTCTGTCTGTCTGTCTGTCTGTCTATCTATCTATCTATCTATCTATCTATCTATCTATCTATCTATCATCTGTCCATCCATTCATCTATCTATTCATCTACCTATCATCTGTCATCTGTCAGTCTGCCAGTCTGCCTGCCTATCTATCTATCTATCTAAGCAACAGGGAGAAAGCAGAACTATTTAACTCATGTTTTGCATCTGTCTTTACACAAAAGGATAAAATAGTCCAACCTATCAAAAACAGCACCACAAAAATCAGATTAGAAAACACAAGTTGAAATAGGGAAGAAAATGGTAAGTGAGCACCTGTCTACCCTAGACGAGTTCAAATCACCAGGACCGGAAGGATTACACCCCAGGGTTCTGAAGGAACTGGCAGACGAGATCTCAGAACCACTGAACTATCTCTTTCAGAGATGCTGGAGCACCGGGGAACTACCAGAGGACTGGAAAAGAACTGATGTGGTTCCCATCTTCAAAAGAAATTGTATTGTATTGTATTCTATCTATCTGTCATCTATCTTGCTGAAAACCATTTATTTCCAACAAAATCTCCCCATTGAGGTCAATGAGTTCACTTAACAGCTTCAGATTCACTTGGCAACCATGGCGATTCACTTAATGACCGCCTCAAAAATGTCATAAAATCGAGTCATTCACATAAAGGCCCCCCCTTAACGATTGGCACGACTTAACGACCGTAATTCTCAGGTTCAAGAATTACGGTCGTTAAGTCGTGCCATAAGTCAAGGGCTCTCAGTAAGCAGGTGTTCGTTTTTTTCAAGAGACTACAGGACTTTTCTTGTTTTTCTTTTGAAGACGTTTCGCTTCTCATCCAAGAAGCTTCTTCAGCTCTGACCCACAGACAAAATAACGCCCTCCACCCTTTCTAATTAAAGTCGCGGACTTTGGAACAAATGAACGTTTTGCTTAAGAACTGGCATCGTCTCTGTTGTTTTTTTTTAAACGAAGATACCACAAACAGGTCGATGGGTCTCCTTTGGCGCATGAAACGAAAATGCGGAGAGCAGGTTTCGATGGAAGGAAAACACCAGCGGTTTGCAAACGCCCCTAAATTAAATTCCAGATCCTGCAGTCCCAAACGCATGCCTCCGCTTAGGATTTATTGCCTCTGCAAAACACGGCTGCAGCCTGCGAGGAGGGGGGCGGTGAGCAGCATTCAGGAAAGCAAAGCACCTGATTGTAAAATTGACACACACCCCCACAATCCTTTCCAGTCCCATAGGATGGGGGAAGATGGGTGCCGCTCGGATGTACGTCCAATGGACATGTACGATGGACGCGGGCGCTGCTAATCACATGGGTTCCACCACAAAACCGCGTTCGACTAAAGCACGCTCGACGAAACCGCGTAGCTGACGTCATCACAGCGCGATGAAAAAAGCACGCTGTGAACGCTAAAGCTAAAATTAACCCCTAACCCTAAACCTAACCCCCCTAAACCTAACCCTAAATCTAACCCTTAACCTAACCCTAAACCTAACCCTAAACCTAACGCTAACCCTAAACCTAACCCTTAACCTAACCCTAAACCTAATCCTAACCCTTAACCTAACCCTAAACCTAACCCTAACCCTTAACCTAACCCTAAACCTAACCCTAACCCTTAACCTAACCCTAACTCTAACCCTTACCTTAACTTGAATCAGCTTGCTTTCAAAGCGCTTTTTAAAGCGCCCTTTTTTCTCCGTGGTCGCTGTTTTCGCGCTGCTGATGACGTCAGCGACGCGGTTTAATCGGGCGCGCTTTAGTGGAGCGCGGTTTTGTCGTGCCACGAATCACATGAAGTACTACTACCGCTTTATAAAACCCTAGTAAAGGCCACACCTGGAATAACTGCAACCCATTTTGGCCACCAAGCTACCAAAAAAAGATGGTTTAGACTTTGGAAGAAGTTCAGAGAAGAGAACTAAGATGATCAAAGGCCTGGAGGCTAAAAACACATGAAGAAGATTTTGTGTTTGGCTAGTCTAGAGATAAGGAGGACTAGGGAGGGACATGATAGCAGCATTCCAGTGTTTGAGGGGCAGCCATAAAGAAGAGGGGGGGGGGGGAAATCAAATTATTCTCCAAAGCACCAAAAGGCAAGACAAGAAACAATGGGTGGAAACTAATCAAGGAGAGAAGGAACCTGGAATTAAGGAGAAACTTCCTGACAGCGAGGACAATTAACCAGTGGAACAGAAGTTGCCACCAGAAGTCGTGGGGGCTCCATCACTGGATTTTTTAAAGAGTCTAGACTGTAGACCAGGGGTTTCGAACTCAAGGCCCGGGGGGGCCAGATCCAGAGCTCTGTTTCCGTTGGGTGGCAGGAGGCCGTTGCAGCTGAAAACGGAGCTCAGGAGCCCGTTTTCGCTGGCAGAGCGCAGGCGCCCCCGACACGCCCACAGTCCCCCTGCGCCCCCCCTCTTAACGAGGTCAAACACAACCCTGATGAGGCCCTGAATGAAATCAGGTTTGACACTCCTGCTCTAAACAGTCCCGTATCTGAAATGTTTTTTTTATTTTATTTTAATTTTATCAACTTCATATATACATTCAGGTTCAGGTTTCAGGTTTATTGGGATTTATATGCCGCCCTTTTCCCTGAGGGGACTCAGGGCGGCTTACAACCACAGGGGAGGGGGGTGCAAGGTCAGAAACAAACAATATGTGCACAAAGAAAAAATAATAAAACACAACTTTCATTCAGCAATCAAACACTCGGGCGGGTAATTGGAACCTATCTCCAGGCCTGCTGGGAGAGCCAGATCTTGAGGGCTGCGCGGAAGGTCTGGATAGTGGTGAGGGTACGGATCTCCATGGGGAGCTCGTTCCACAGGGTCGGGGCAGCAACAGAAAAGGCTCTCCTCCGTGTGGTCGCCAGTCGACATTGACTGGCAGATGGGATTCGGAGGAGGCCCAATCTGTGCGATCTAATTGGTCGATTTAGGGAGGTAATCGGCAGAAGGCGGTCTCTCAAGTACCCAGATCCACTACCATGGAGTGCTTTAAAGATGGTCATCAGTATCCTGAAGCGCACCCGGAGACCAACAGGTAGCCAGTGCAGCTCGCGGAGGACAGGTGTAACGTGGGCGAACCGCGGTGCGCCCACTATCACTCGCGCGGCTGCATTTTGGACTAGCTGTAGTCGCCGGATGCACCTCAGGGGCAACCCCATGTAGAGCCCATTGCAGTATTCCAGTCTAGAGATCACAAGGGCTCGAGTGACTGTTGTGAGAGCCCCCCGGTCTAGGTAGGGCCGCAACTGGCGGACCAGGCGAACCTGGGCAAATGCCCCCCTGGTCACAGCCGACAGCTGGTGATCAAAAGTCAGCTGTGGATCCAGGAGGACTCCTAAGTTGCGGACCCTATCTGAGGGGTATAAAATTTGACCCCCCAGCCTAAGCGTTGGTGTATTAGCCAAATTATTGGGGGGGAAGCACAACAGCCACTCGGTCTTATCCGGGTTGAGTACCAGTTTGTTAGCACTCATCCAGTTCTTAACGGCCTCCAAACCCTGGTTCATCACGTCCACCGCTTCATTGAGTTGGCACGGGGCGGACAGATACAATTGCGTATCGTCCGCATATTGATGGTATTTTATCCCGTGCCTCCGAATGATTCACAATCATATGATCTCATAACTGTTATTAATAATATGTATTTATAACAATTTTCCCTACAGTTGACAATATACTTGAAGATTGCTTTTTTAACATCCCATAGATCCATCTTATCTTACAACGGTCCTACTTCTTCTTCCCTCCCTCCCTCTTTCCTTCCCTCGTTTCTTCTCTCCTACTCCCCTTCCTTCCCTCCTTCCTTCCCTCCCTCCTTCCCCTTCCCGCCTTCTCTCCTTCCCTCCTTCCTTCCTTCCTTCTCTCCTTTCTTTTCTCCTTCTCTCCTTCCTTCCCCCTTCCTTTCCTCCTTCCTTCCCCCCTTCCTTCTCTCCTACATTCCCTCCTTCCTTCCCTCCTTTCTTCTCTCCTTCTCTCCTCTGAAATGTTATAGAGCAGGGAGGTCAAGCTGGATTTCTTCGAGGGGCGGATTAGCAATTGTTGTTCTCCTCCATGGGACAGCCAGGCGGGAGGAGAAGAGTGTGTTTGTGGGGGGGGGGGTGTCTTTGCAGCTGAATTTTGGCCTGGACAAGCCCCTGCAGCACTATGCTGGCCAAAATGTGGCGTGGGGAGGGGGGGCCACACACACACCCGGGCACCCTTTGGCCAGCACAATGCTTCAGGAAGCTGCCCAGGCTGACAATGGGTCTCAAAAACACACACACACACACAAACACCCAGCTGGCCCTGTTTTGGCTAGCACAGGCATTACTATTATTATTTGTTATTTCCAGGCTGGGACCGTGGACTAGATTTCAACCCTCCGTGGTCCAAATCCGGACTGCGGGCCTTGAGTTTTAAAGCAACAACTGTAAAATAACCACCATTGGGACTTACGACTGTAATGGGCAGGATTCATTACGGTTGTATGTTGAAGCTGTAATGTACTCAAGAGGCAACGTGACTGCGTTCCTTGGTTTAATGACTTTCAGACCTGTATCGGAAGCTCTGGAGTGCTGGAAACTTACGTGCCAATGGGCACAGAGGATACACCAGGGCTGAGACTGGCTGCCATTTACACTCCGTTGCCTTCTCTGTGGCAAATCCCTGTTGCTGTCCCCGCACGCCTCCGGGCCACGCTGTTTGTTCCGAGCTCTCTGAATGCCAACCGTCGGCAGTCGGCGAGGATTTGAATGCCACCTCCTGTTGAGACTCCTCCAGTCTTGGCAACGGGCCAGCGGGATCCGACTCCTCCTCGGTCCCGCCGCGCCTCGGGTGAGCGGCAACCTCATTTGCTAATCAGAAAGCCCCGGCAATTAACATGCCGCTTAATGAGGCCTTCCGAGCCCAGCATGGGTGTTGGGGAGAAACTGTGCGCGACAGCGCGGCGGCGCTGCATAATGAGTAGGCACCAGCTGGTTGGGGCAGCGTCCTCTTGTCAAGCGGTCCCTGCTTGGCTGACACTCGCCTGTTTGCCAATGCCAGCGGAGCGGCAACGAGCGGGCCTTGCACACTTGCCGGGATCCCTCTGCGGATAAACTAGGCGTGCCATCTGGCTTGCGTGCCGATCCAGGGCTTGTCAAAGCGTGGTTATCAGGAGACAACCCTCCCCCTCCTCTCTTTTCAACTCCATCTCTTCTTCCGCATCGATATCTATCTGTTTAGGAAACACCTGCTTCCCTGCGCCGTTGGGTCCATGCGAAGCACACCTGTTGGGTTGGAGGTGGCTTGCAACTGCTTCTGTGATGGCGCCTGGCTGTTTCATTATTTTCTTCCTCAATTGTTACATTGATGTACAGCCCATGTAACTGTTTGTGGGGCTATTTCTCGACGGAGTGGGCAGAGGGAAGGACCTCGAGCAACAGGAGGAAGAACGGGCCACTGGGAGAAAGGAGGAAGAACAGCCAAGGAAAAGGCAGGGAATAGAAACCGGAGTCTGGGACAGAGCTGTAACGTGAAAAAACGATTTACAGCAGAGTTCCCAAACCTTTATGGTTTGGCGGCCCAAAGTGGGGGAAGGGGGAAGGAAAGAGAGGATGATTTTGTGGGAAGGGTAGGCGCGTGCGAGTGCATGCGTGGACGCACTTGTGACGTTTGTGGTGACACTCACATGAGTGGGGCCGCAAGTGCCCGCAATGAGGCTCTCGCACAAAATGCGGCCGCGACAATCCACCACGAGTTTTGCGTGAGTGTGGATACAAAGGTTCACAACAACGCTTGTGCGTGTTGGGCTTGCGTGAGTGGGGCCGCAACCCCCTGCGACGAGGCTCGTGCAAGTGGGGCCACAAGTGGTTGTGATGACGCTCATACGAGTGGGCCAGACTGCCAGCGACTGGTTGCGTTGATGCTTGCACGAATGGGATCATGCATGGGTGCAAATGTGCATGTACCATCCGGCTCTCACAGGGCCCAGTGGCAATTGTGCAACGGCCCAGTTGTGTGATGTGGCCCACAGGTTGGGGATCCCTAACGTAGAACTATTGCTCAAACCTTGGCAAGAGTTCCAGTCTTGCCTTAGACATGAAAGTTAACAGGGCCAGTCACCAGGAGACGGTGAGTTCTAATCCCACCTTAAGCATGAAGGCCAGACTTTGGACTAGCATTCTCTCTCAGTTCAACCCACCTCACAGGGTTGCTGTGGTTGTTGTGTGGAAAATCAGAAGAGGAAGGATATTCGCTTTGTTCACTGCTTTGAATTACCGTATTTTTCAGACTACAAGAGGCACCATGATTTTGAAGAAGTAAATTTTTTAAAAAAGTTTTTTCATTCTGCAGGCCACCCACTCTCTCTGCACGCCTCGTTTTTTGCAAAAAAAAAAAAGGGGGGGGGACGCAGAGGTATGGGAGGCTTGTAGATTGCTCCTGGATTTTGGAAGGGGGCAAAATGAGCTGGGTTTTTTTTGGGGGGGGAAGGGGCATGCAGAGGCTTTGGGAGGCTTGTAAAGTGCTCCTGGGGACTGGGGGGGGCAAAAACAGCCTGTTTTTTGCTCATTTTTGCCCTCCCCAGTCCCCAGGAGCATTTTGCAAGCCTCTCAAACCCTCTGCACGTCCATTTTTGCAAAGGGGGCGGGGTTTCTGCAGGACAAAAATGCTGTATTCGGTGTATAAGACGCACCCAGATTTTTACCCTCTTTGGGGGGGGGGGGGGGGAGAAAGGTGTGTCTTATACTCCGAAAAATACGGTATTTATAAAATAATAAGGGTGAAGTATGGGCGAAAGAAACCAGGGATCTCAGGACAAAAACTAGATTTTTGTCGCCGTCCTCCCCCTCCCCCGCTATTTATGCAGTGTTTCTCCTCCTTCTGCCACCTGGAATGTGAACCGAACACGAGGAACCAGGAAGCCCCCATGCGCTGGAACACCAGGTGTGGGAGGTGGTTGGAGACGCAGGCAACATGCCAGAGCGATGACGCTTCGAAACCCAGATTGCCATCCTTCCACAGATACAGATCTTTACATAGCCTGATGGCACCTTCTGGGCACAAGTGGGAAGGATTGACACGCACGCTTGTTTTTTTGTTTTTTTTTTGCATATAGCAGGGGCGTCCGTGGAAAATAGCGGAAAATGGCACGATAGCAGCGTGGTGGCGCGATCAAAACCTATCCTGCCTTGACACACGTTGGTACACGGAGCGCCAAAAATCGTGGGAGGCAGCGGAGGGAGCGAGTAGCAAGGGGATGGGAAGGGAGGGTCAGGGCAGGGAAAGGTCCAGTGGGTTGGTGACCCTCACCCATTCCAAGGGGAGATGAAATGAAAGAGCCTGACAGAGAGAGGGTGGACTAGATGATCTTCTCCATCGTAATTATAAAGAGGACATGTGATTTGCAGGATCGAGCCAGGGTCAGCCCCCTTCAAAATGTGTGCTTTGGGCCGTTTATGTTTATGTGGTGCCCAGTTGTGTGTGGCTTTTTAGTTGTTGATTGGGGTGTTGGTGGCCAGTTACTAAGTCGAGTCTATGTTTCTACAACTTTCAAAGTCCCTTCCAACCGAAGAAATCTATGATTATCTGACCTCCAAGGTCCCTTCCAACACTAGGAGTCTCTGTTTCTATGACCTCCAATGTCCCTTTCAATCATAGGAGTCTATGATTATCTGATCTCCAAAGTCCCTTCCATCCAGAGGAGTCTATGATTATCTAACCTCCAAAGTCCCTTCCATCCATAGGAGTCTAGGATTATCTGACCTCCAAAGTCCCTTCCATTCATAGGAGTCTATGATTATCTGACCTCCAATGTCCCTTCCAACCATAGGAGTCTATGATTATCTGACCTCCAAGGTCCTTTCCAATCCTAGAAATCATGATCTCCAAGGTCCCTTCCATCCATAGGAGTCTAGGATTATCTGACCTCCGAAGTCCCTTCCATCCATAGGAGTCTATGATTATCTGACTTCCAATGTCCCTTCCAACCATAGGAGTCTATGATTATCTGACCTCCAAAGTCCCTTCCATCCATAGGAGTCTATGATTATCTGACCTCCAATGTCCCTTCCAACATTGGAGTCTATGACTATCTGACCTCCAAGGTACTTTCCAATCCTAGAAATCATGATCTCCAAGGTCCCTTCCATCCATAGGAGTCTAGGATTATCTGACCTCCGAAGTCCCTTCCATCCATAGGAGTCTATGATTATCTGACTTCCAATGTCCCTTCCAACCATAGGAGTCTATGATTATCTGACCTCCAAAGTCCCTTCCATCCATAGGAGTCTATGATTATCTGACCTCCAATGTCCCTTCCAACATTGGAGTCTATGACTATCTGACCTCCAAGGTACTTTCCAATCCTAGAAATTATGATCTCCAAAGTCCCTTCCATCCATAGGAGTCTATGATTATGTGATATCTGATTGGTCCCTTCCAAGTCAAGAGATCTATGGTTCGATGACCTCCGAGCAGAGGTGGGTTGCTATCGGTTCGCACCAGTTCAGGTGAACCAGTAGTGGAAATGGCGACTGGGTCGCCGGACCGGTAGGGATGGCAGGCTCGCCACTTCCCCAAGCCGGTTCCATGGTCGGGGTGGCATGTTTTTTTGACATTTTTAATGTTTAATGTTTTAATGCGCACGGGCAGGCCTATTTAAAGGCAACTGGACACGCGCAAGCAAATAGCGGGCGCACCGAACCGGCAGTAACGCCGGCAGAAACCCACCCCTGCCTCCAAGGTCCCATCCAACCTTAGGAGTCTAAGATTTTATGTCTTTCAAAGTCCCTTCCAACTTTGGGATATCTTAAAGTGGCCAAGCTGGAGAAAGAAGGCAATATATGCAGACACTTGCTATTATATCTTGGTTAGTGTCTTATAGCAATAGCAATTAGACTTATATACCGCTTCATAGGGCTTTCAGCCCTCTCTAAGCGGGTTACAGAGTCAGCATATTGCCCCCCAACAACAATCCGGGTCCTCATTTTACCCACCTCGGAAGGATGGAAGGCTGAGTCAACCCTGAGCCGGTGAGATTTGAACCGCCGAACTGCAGAACTGCAGTCAGCTGAAGTAGCCTGCAGTGCTGCATTTAACCACTGCGCCACCTCGGCTCTTATGGCAGCAATTTGGTATAAAATTCATCTGTGCACATTTACTATTTTATCTTCTCCCCCTCCCCCCCCGGATCAGAAAGGGGGAGGAGCAGATCATAATCAGCGGTGGCTTTGCACATTTCATTACCGCCGGTTTGCCATATGTGCGCAAAGCGTGCGTGCCTTCCACGCATGTGCCCGGATTCCACACATGCGCTTTGCTCGCACGTGCGCCTTCCACGCAGGTGCCTAGCCTCAAAAACATGCCTAGACAGGATGGCATAGAGCCAGGATGGGCGGACGGGCCCACCTGCGATTTCCGCTATTGGTTCGGGCGAATTGATCCGAACCTGTTGAATCTCACCTCTGATCCTATTGGCGAATTATAACTTTCAAAGTGGATTCAAACTACAGACCAGTCTAGATGGAAATTCAAACCCACCCTACCCCCATACTGAGCTGCAAACATATAAATATTTACTGCGATGTAAACCACAGCTCGTTTCCCGCGGATACAAAGAGGACCTCTTGACACCCATCCTGATTATGCTGGCTTTAAACAGCAGCTCCCATCATTTGCATTTGAAGTCACTTCAGATTCAGAAGCAAAGTTTTCAACCTTCCATGCCAGACGCATTCAAGACTTATCCCATTCAACATTTGCTTTTGTGGGTTACCTCTCAGAACGGTCAGTTTGGCATTGACCGTGATCTCCGCCACCGAATTCTGGGCAACACATTCATAAATGTTTTCGTCTCGGGGCGTCCGGAGAGGTTGTATCCTCAAGACCGCTCCAGCACCTTCGTCAAATTCAATGGTCTGGATCGGAGAAAGAGAGAGAGAGAGAGAGCAAGGAAGGAAATTAATTCCATTCAATTAATTAAAGAGGAGATCCCGTCTATCCCTCTTTTCATACTCGGCCATTGTCGTGTGTGTGTGTGTGTGTGTGTGTGTGTGTGTGTGTGTGTGAAAGTTACAGACCAACTTCCCAGAGCTGTGCGTATGTGTGTCTATTTATCCATTTCTCTTTGCATACAGCTTGTTTCCAAGGAATGTGTGTAAGTATGCATTAAAATTATCCAATCTTTGAAAAAGATCAGCTTTCCAGAATGTGTGTGTGTGTGTGTGTGTGTGTGTGCATGCACATGTGAATACACACATGCATGCATGAATAAAAGCCACCACAATCCTTGCAACAGATCAGCTTCTTAGGAACGTGCATATTGTGTGTAAAAATCACCACAATCTTTGCAACAGACCAATTTCCCAGAGCTGTGGGTATGTGTGTCTATTTATCCATCCTTCTTTGCATAGAGCTAATTTCCAAAGAATGTGTGTAAGGGCGTAAAAAAAATCAACAATCTTTATAACGGGTTGTGTGTGCATAAAAACCAACACAATCTTTGCAACAGGCCAACTTCCTGGAGCTGTGTGTCTGGAAAGCTGGATTCACTTCAGGAGCACAGCATAAAACTTAAAATGAAATTGCGCTCCGTCACTTGCTGACTCACTTAAGGACCACGTTGCTTAGCGACGGAGATTCTGGTCTCCATTGTGGTCATACGTCGAGGAGTATTGTAGTCTTTGCATCCAGCCCAATGAAAGTGGGTTTGATGAGGGAAAGATTTAGTTGATGAAAACCAGGGTTGGTAAAACTAAAATTCCTCTGAGCCAGAAGTTGTGGGTCCTCCATCACTAGAGGTTATTAAAAAGAGACTGGAGATAGGAGGAGCCAACATCGCAACAACACAACGTGCGGTCTCGAAAGTCCGAGACCGCCGTTGACACTTTTGCCACTGGACGGTCCAACAGGACCTAAACCGTCCCGGAGAGACGGTGATCAGGAAGACACAGCCTTGCTGGTCTCAGGGACACCGCAAAGTCCCTGATTGACCCAAGGGAAGCGCTTCAAGCTGGCGGCAAACAGGCAAGAAGAGACTGGGCACAGTCGGGGGGGGGGGGAATCCTTGTGCAACCCCCGTCCCCCATTTTGGGCCTGGAAGGTCTCCTGCACCAACCTGAAATCCAAAACAGGGTACGGGGGGGGGGGTGATGCACGCACAGCAGACACCAAAAGACTAGCTGGTCAGCAGAAGGCAGGGGGGGACGGTGACAGAGCGCAGGAGGGTCACGTGCAAATGCATGGGGGCTGTGTCCCCGTGTCACCTGTGTGGTCACATGTGCACTGTATTGCGCACACGCATTTTCAACATGCGACAACAAAAAGGTTAGCCATCATCGGTGTGGAGTCTCCTGTTTTGAGCAGGGGGTTGGACTAGAAGACCTCCAAGGCCTCTTCCAACTCCGTGATTTTGTTGTCTTACCTCAAACCGCTGTGAGTTTACTTTCTTTCCCTTCTTGTTCCAGGTGACGCGGGGTTTGGGGTCCCCCATCGCTTGGCACACGAAGGATGCCACGCCTCCCGACACCCCAATCTGGTCCACGGGGTGCTTGATGAACTGTGGTGGGCCTGTGGGGGGAGGAGGGAGAGAAACACAAACAAAACAGAGACTTTAGATAAGTTGAGGGATTGGTTTAGTAGAGTCCCCTCCACGCCTTTTATTTACTATCCATTTATTAGGGTTATGTGGTCCTTTCAGCAGTTCTAAAAAGGTTCCACAGACCTGTTTGCAGTCTGATTCAGGCTGGGATCCTGAAGGCACATATAAACCCCCAGGTGGCCTCAATGACTCTCAGAAAGAGTACTAACGACCAGAGGACTACAAAGAATATAAATCCTTCCATTACCCACCATTCAGTCAGAACTGAAGAAGCTTCTTATTCCAGAAAAAATGAAGAAATTCCATTCATACTGATGGGTACTGATGAAAAAGTCATTAAAAAACTTTATGGACACTTACTAGAGGTTAGGTTAGAAGAAGAACAAGTTAAAGGAACTATGATAGCTTGGGGGGGGGGATTTGGGGCATGGGATTGAATTAGAGAAGTGGCAGAAATTGTGGTCCCAAAATTACAAAATGACAATGTCAACAGCATATAAAGAAAATTTGTATAAGATACAATACAATACAATAGCAGAGTTGGAAAGGACCTTGGAGGTCTTCTAGTCCAACCCCCTGCCTAGGGAGGAAACCCTATACTGTTTCAGACAAATGGCTATCCAACATCTTCTTAAAGACTTCCAGTGTTGGGGCATTCACAACTTCTGGAGGCAACTTCTGTTCCACTGATTAATTGTTCTCACTGTCAGGAAATTTCTCCTCAGTTCTAAGTTGCTTCTCTCCTTGATTAGTTTCCACCCATTGCTTCATGTTCTACCCTCAGGTGCCTAGGAGAATAGTTTGACTCCCTCTTCTTTGTGGCAACCCCTGAGATATTGGAAGACTGCTATCATGTCTTCCCTAGTCCTTCTTTCTATTAAACATTAGACATACCCAGTTCCTGCAACCGTTCTTCATATGTTTTAGCCTCCAGTCCCCTAATCATCTTTGTTGCTGTTCTCTGCACTCTTTCTAGAGTCTCAACATCTTTTTTCACATCGCGATGACCAAAACTGGATGCCGTATTCCAAGTGTGGCCTTAGCAAGGCCTTATAAAGTGGTATTAACCCTTCACGTGATCTTGATTCTCTCCCTCTGTTGATGCAGCCTAGAACTGTGTTGGCTTTTTTGGCAGCTGCTGCACACGGCTGGCTCCTATTTAAATGGTTGTCCACTAGGACTCCAAGATCCCTTTCACAGTTACTACTGTTGAGCAAGGTACCACCTATAAGAGCCAAGGTGGCGCAGTGGTTAAAATGCAGCACTGCAGGCTACTGCTAGATCAGCAGGTCAGCGGTTCAAATCTCACCGGCTCAGGGTTGACTCAGCCTTCCATCCTTCCGAGGTGGGTAAAATGAGGACCCAGACTGTTCTTCTTCTAACCTAACCTCTAGTAAGTGTCCATCTATCTGTCTGTCTGTCTGTCTGTCTATCTATCTATCTATCTATCTATCTATCTATCTATCTATCTATCTATCTATCTATCTATCTATCTATCTATCTATCTATCTATCTATCTATGCTGACTCTCTGTAAACCGCTTAGAGAGGCCTGAAAGGCCTATGAAGCGGTATATAAGTCTACTGCTATTGCTATTGCTATATACTGTCCCTGTGCATTTCGTTTTTGTTGCCTAAATGTAGAACCTTACTCTTAATGTAAAACCTTACTTTAGTGGGGAACTGGATTCATTTAACAACCATGTGATTCATTTAACAACCACAAAGATTCACCTAACGAATTACAATATCATGCACGGCTCCCTTAATAAGTGCCTTGGGTTAGCCACGCAAATTCTGCTCCTAATTGGGACGGCAAGTAAATCAAGGACTACCTTTGTTCCGAACGGTTTATCACCTGGTGGTCTTCCTTTCAAAGAGGCGCCAAGTCCGGAACCTGCTCAGGTTTCTTAAGGAAAGCAGCCAAGGTCTCTACAAGGTGCCTCGGCTGACCTCTCCTCCCGCTTTCTGAAGCAAAACGGTGGCTCAGCTTAATAAATCTTCTAAAAATACATGCGAATGTTAGATTAGAAACCGCAACCTGTAATAACAGCCAGGACGCCTTAATCACACTTCCCCCACATCATAGCTTGCGAGAATAGAACTGTCTTCATTGCACGCTTAAGAACGTCCATCATGACACACTGAGCCGCAGATGGTCCAAATATTTCTCTAGAACTCATCTGTAGAGTCACCCAGGTCGTGGGTGCCTTTTTTTCCAAGAGGCAATCGGGCTTTCTTGTTTTTCTTGGAAGACGTTCCGCTTCTCCTCCAAGAAGCTTCTTCAGCTCTGACTGGATGGTGGGGAACGGAAGGTTTTAAACTCCTTGCAGGCAGCTGGTCGTTTGCATCCTTTGAGAGGGTCGTTGAGGCCACTTGGAGGTCTATCGGTATCCTTGGGGTCACCTGAGTGGTGCTCCTGGTTCCTGTAGCCTGCAGTTGTTTTTTTCTGGAAATCCGGCTGTACAGATCTACAGATGTTTAGCTATGCAGTTTGGGATGAATGGATTTCCAAGGGAAAAAACACTGCAGACTACAGGAACCATTAGCACCACTCAGGTGACCCCGAGGACACAGACTGACTATCTATCTATCTGTCTGTCTGTCTATCTGTCTGTCTGTCTGTCTGTCTGTCTGTCTGTCTGTCTGTCTGTCTATCTATCTATCTATCTATCTATCTATCTATCTATCTATCTATCTATCAATCAATCAATCAATCTATAATCTACATAGCTTAGGATCAGGGTACCTGGGAGACCGCCTACTGCCACATACCTCCCAGCGGTGGGTGAGATCCCACAGGGTGGGCCTCCTTCAGATGCCGTCAGCCAGACAATGTTGGCTGGCGGCTCCCCGGAGGAGGGCCTTCTCTGTGGCTGCTCCGACCCTTTGGAATCAGCTACCCCCAGAGATCCGGACCTTGCCCACTCTCATGGTCTTCAGAAAAGCTGTTAAAACCTAGCTATTCTGGCAGGCCTGGGGCTGTTGACCCCATTGTTGAGGTCCAGCCCCGAGCAGTTTGAATGCATGAGTGATGTTTTTAAATTTGTCTTTCTTTTATTTTTTATTATTTCTTTTTTCTCTTTGCTTTGTAAGCCGCCCGGAGTCCTCCGGGATTGGGCGGCCTATAAATTTTTGCAAATAAATAAATAAATAAAATATCTATCTATCTATCCATCCATCCATCCATCCATCCATCCATCCATCCATCCATCCATCCATCTATCTATCTATCTATCTATCTATCTATCTATCTATCTATCTATCTAAGGCAAATACTACTCACTCATCACGAAATCTCCAGAACCATAAAGCTTACAAACTTGAAATTTGGCCCATATGTTCCTCTTGGCTTCTAGGTGCTCGCTAAGAAAGGATTTTTCGAAATGACCATCAGATCATTAGCATTTGTTATACAGTAATTATCACACGCAGATGCTAAGGAGTTCTACTCCCACTCCCCCCCCCCTGAAAAGAACTCTGTTCCAACTGCCAGCTGCCTTATATTAAAACGCTCCTGCTAAGGAGTTAGACATTCTACTCTCCCTCTCCACCTGAAAAAAAAACCTCTGTTCCAACTGCCAGTTGCCTTATATTAACATGCTCTGATGCTAAGGAGGTAGACATTCTACTCCCTCTCCCCACCTGAAAAGGACTCTGTTCCAACTGCCAGTTGCCTCACATTCTATTACCTCAGTTCAAACTGGCAGACATTCCACTCCTTCACTCAGAAGCGGTCCGGGACTCCTTACAATACATTGGTACCTCATCAAAATGTCTACGCCTTCCACCTATGGACCTGCTTCTGGACTGAAGGCGGTGGGAGCGGTATTCCCTTATGTGTTTCAATCACCGACCACCACTGAGCCAATTTCTCCTGCACAGCCCGATCACATGATTTTGTCCAGCTAGTATATGCCTGCATCCAACAAGCCCATTTGCTGATTTCAACCTCTTTCAATGAATTTATTCATAATCTGCTCCCGCTGCCCTCTGCCTCAGAGTTTCTTTCTCCCTCCCAAGCCCCTTCCCGCCACCCATGATATTTTGGCTTTAAAAAAAACTCCACCAAAGATATAATTCTTCTCCCCCTGGCTGCAAGATCTCCAGAGAGCCATTTAAAATGTCCTTTCTGGATATTATTTAAGAGGAGTCAAATGGCCGGTTTCGTTTTATATCATTTGAGGAGGAGGAAGGACTGGAGGTGCATGTAGAAAGATGGCCTGATGATGGGCTCCCCTCCTCTGTTAGGACCCCTTCTGGCATCCCTAATCATGCTTTGGCCCTCCCCCCCCCCAAATGTAACATGGCTGGCACATGAAACTGAATGCAAAGATTTGACACGTCCCGAAGGTGCTTTTCCCAAAGGCAACTGACAAAGAATAGAATGGGATGGGATGGGATGGACTAGAATGAATTAGGAATATGTATAGGATATAGAGTATGGAATGGAATATGGAATGGGGAACATGGAATGGAGTGGAATAGAGTAGAGGGAATAGAATGTAGAATATAGAATGGAGAGTAGAATGGAATGGAATAGAATAGAATGAATTACGAATAAGGAAGGATAGGATAAGGATAGGATAGAAGAGGATAGAAGAGGACATGATAGAATAGAATATAGAATATGGAATAGAGAGTGGAATGGAATGGAATAGAATGAATTACGAATAAGGTAGGATAGGATAAGGATAGGATAGGATAGAAGAGGACACGATAGAATAGAATAGAACATAGGATATGGAATGGAGAGTGGAATGGAATGGAATGAAATAGAATAGAATGAATTACGAATAAGGTAGGATAGGATAAGGATAGGATAGAAGAGGACATGACAGAATAGAATAGAATAGAATATAGAATGGAGAGTGGAAAGGAATGGAATAGAATGAATTATGAATAAGGTAGGATAAGATAAGGATAGGATAGAAGAGCATAGAAGAGGACATGATAGAATAGAATAGAATATAGAATATGGAATAGAGAGTGGAATGGAATGGAATAGAATAGAATGAATTACGAAAAAGGTAGGATAGGATAAGGATAGGATAGGATAGGATAGGATAGAATAGGATAGGATAGAAGAGGACACGATAGAATAGAATATAGAATATGGAATGGAGAGTGGAATGGAATGGAATAGAATGAATTACTAATAAGGTAGGATAGGATAAGGATAGGATAGAAGAGGATAGAAGAGAACACGATAGAATAGAATAGAATATAGAATATGGAATGGAGAGTGGAATGGAATGGAATAGAATGAATTACGAAAAAGGTAGGATAGGATAAGGATAGGATAGGATAGAATAGGATAGGATAGGATAGGATAGAAGAGGACACGACAGAATAGAATATAGAATATGGAATGGAGAGTGGAATGGAATGGAATAGAATAGAATGAATTACAAATAAGGTAGGATAGGATAAGGATAGGATAGAAGAGGATAGAAGAGGACACAATAGAATAGAATAGAACATAGGATATGGAATGGAATGGAGTGTAGTGGAATAGAGTAGAGTAGAGGGAATATAGAATGGAGTGTGGAATGGAATAGAATGAATTAGGAATTAGGATAGGATAGAATATAGGATATGGAATGGAATATGGAAGAGAGTGGAGTAGAGTAGTGTAGAAGGAATAGAATATGGAATATGGAATGGAGAGTGGAATGGAATGGAATAGCAGAGGATGGAAGGGACCTTGGAGGTCTCCTAGTCCAACCTCTTGCTCAGGCAGGAAACCCTATGCCATTTCAGATAAATGGTTATCCAACATCTTCTTAAAAACTTCCAGTGTTGGAGCATTTAGGATCAGTAGGATTGGCTGGGAAGCTGAAAAGGACATCCGTGAAGGATGGGGGTTAGACTAGAAGACCTACCAGGCCCCCCCAGCTCTATGATTCTGAGCAGGCAACCGTCAGCCACGTCTCTATGGTTTCTGAGGGAATCTCTATGGCTGAGGCACCATTAACTGAGTTGGCCTCCAGGGAAATATTGCATTCCGAGGTCAGAGTGAGACTATGCTATTAGTGGAAGTTTGTAATTAAATCATCGGAGCTCCTGACCGAGGGAAATGAGATCCAGGGGAGACATTTCAGGAGACAAAAGGGCAGAGATTCCTCCCATCCACTCCTGGAAGGAATCGAATTGCCCCCAACCAACACACACACACACACACACACCAATGGCGTTTGCAGAAAAAGTAACACCTCTAATCTCGATCCTCAAGAATAAAACAAGAATAAAATTAATTAAGCCAAAAAACAATATATATAAATATAGATAGAACTGTGTATAAAGGTGTGTAAATATAGAAGCGAAATATTATATACATAGCAATAGCAGTTAGACTTATATACCGCTTCATAGGGCTTTCAGCCCTCTCTAAGCGGTTTACAGAGTCAGCATATTGCCCCCAACAACAATCCGGGTCCTCATTTTACCCACCTCGGAAGGATGGAAGGCTGAGTCAACCCTGAGCCGGTGAGATTTGAACAGCCGAACTGCTGAACTGCAGTCAGCTGAAGTAGCCTGCAGTGCTGCATTTAACCACTGCGCCACCTCGGCTCATGTACAGATATGATGACATAACAATGTTGATGTAATGACTGTAAGGTGTTGTAGAAGGGAAAAAATAATAAATGAAATCTGCAAAATAATAATAATAATAATAATCTCGATCTTCGGAACCAGCCCTACTGGTGGATCAGTGACTTGCTGAGTGGGTTGCTATATATCGATAGTCCTCAAGTTACGGCCAGAATGTACGTCACTAAGTGTGCTGTCTCACTCATGCACACACCACGGGTGTAAGGAGTCTGAGGTGGGGTAGTCCTCGACTTACAATCGAGCCGAGGTGGCGCAGTGGTTAAATGCAGCACTGCAGGCTACTTCAGCTGACTGTAGTTCTACAGTTCGGCTGTTCAAATCTCACCGGCTCAGGGTTGACTCAGCCTTCCATCCTTCCGAGGTGGGTAAAATGAGGACCCGGATGGTTGTTGGGGGCAATATGCTGACTCTGTAAAACCGCTTAGAGAGGGCTGAAAGACCTATGAAGCGGTATATAAGTCTAACTATTGCTTGCTTGAGTCTTTCTTAAGGCTTCCAAGTCTGAACTGGTCTTCCCCACCATTCCCTGGGCTGGCACCAGTTCCACCGCAATGACTATGCAAATGAAGCCAACACTAGTCCTCAAGTCAATGGAGATCCTCAGCCATCCAGGTCAAGGTTGTCCCAAAGGTGGGGTTTTTTTTTTAAAGAGGCAAATGGATTTTCTTGTTTTCCTTTGAAGAAGTTTTGCTTCTCATCCAAGAAGCTTCTTCATGTTCTGACTGAATGGAGGAGAATGGAAGGATTTATCCTCCTTGCAGACAACTGGTCATTTGCGCCCTTTGAGAGAGTGGTGGAGGCCACTTGGAGGTTTACCTCGGTGTCAAAGTATGAATGGAATTTCTTCATTTTTCCTGGAATAAGAAGCTTCTTCATGTTCTGAATGGATGGTGGGGAACAGAAGGATTTATGCTCCTTGCAGACAGCTGGTCATTTGCATCCTTTGAGGGAGTGGTTGAGACCGCTTGGAGGTTTATCGGTGTCCTCAGGGTCACCTGAGTGGTGCAAATGGGGGTGGAGCCTTCTTGGAACTGCTGAAAGGACTGTGCTGGGGAGCACAGTGTACTTTCTGGAGGATGGTTGTTAACCAAACGATTGTAAATCGAGGACTACCCGTGATTGGAATAACAGCTCTGATGCATTGCGTAAATGAGTGTTTGTTAACGGCAGCAACATTAAGAGGAGGGGAGGGGAAAGGGAAGGAAGGAAGGAGGAGAAGGGAGGAGAAGGAGAAGCAAGGGAGGGAGGAAGGAAGAGAGAGAGAGGAAGGGAGGGAGGAGAAGTAGGGGAGGGTTGGAGGAAAAATGGAAGGAGGAAGGAAGAAAGGGAGACAAAGGGAGGGAGGGAGGAAAAGTAGGGGAGGAAAAAAGGAAGGAGGGAAGGAAGGAAAAGTAGGAGAGAGGGAGGGAGGAAATAGAGAAGGAGGAAGGCAGGAGAAGGAGAAGGAGAAGGAGGAAGAGGAGAGGAGGGAAGAAAGGAAGAAGGAGAAGGGGGGAGGAGAAGGAGAAGCAAGGGAGAGAGGAAGGAAGAGAGAGAGAGGAAGGGAGGGAGGAGAAGTAGGGGAGGGTTGGAGGAAAAATGGAAGGAGGAAGGAAGAAAGGGAGACAAAGGGAGGGAGGAAGGAAAAGTAGGGGAGGAAAAAAGGAAGGAGGGAAGGAAGGAAAAGTAGGAGAGGGAGGAAGGAAATAGAGAAGGAGGAAGGCAGGAGAAGGAGAAGGAAGAAGAGGAGAGGAGGGAAGAAAGGAAGAAGGAGAAGGAGGGAGAAGGAGAAGCAAGGGAGAGAGGAAGGAAGAGAGAGAGAGGAAGGGAGGGAGGAGAAGTAGGGGAGGGTTGGAGGAAAAATGGAAGGAGGAAGGAAGAAAGGGAGACAAAGGGAGGGAGGGAGGAAAAGTAGGGGAGGAATAAAGGAAGGAGGGAAGGAAGGAAAAGTAGGAGAGGGAGGAAGGAAATAGAGAAGGAGGAAGGCAGGAGAAGGAGAAGGAGGAAGAGGAGAGGAGGGAAGAAAGGAAGAAGGAGAAGGAGGGAGGAGAAGGAGAAGCAAGGGAAGGAGGAAGGAAGAGAGAGAGGGGAAGGAAAGAAGGAAGGGAGAAGTAGGGGAGGGAGGGAGAGAAAGGGAGGGAGAAAGGAAGGGAGGGAGGAGAAGTAGGGGAGGGAGGAAAAAGGGGAGGGAGGAAGGAAGAGAGACAAAAGGAGGGAGGAAGGAGAAGTAAGGGAGGAGAGAAGGAGAAGCAGGGAGAGAGGAAGGAAGAGAGAGAGAGGAAGGGAGGGAGGAGAAGTAGGGGAGGGTTGGAGGAAAAATGGAAGGAGGAAGGAAGAAAGGGAGACAAAGGGAGGGAGGAAGGAAAAGTAGGGGAGGAAAAAAGGAAGGAGGGAAGGAAGGAAAAGTAGGAGAGGGAGGAAGGAAATAGAGAAGGAGGAAGGCAGGAGAAGGAGAAGGAAGAAGAGGAGAGGGGGAAGAAAGGAAGAAGGAGAAGGAGGGAGAAGGAGAAGCAAGGGAGAGAGGAAGGAAGAGAGAGAGAGAAGGGAGGGAGGAGGAAGTAGGGGAGGGTTGGAGGAAAAATGGAAGGAGGAAGGAAGAAAGGGAGACAAAGGGAGGGAGGGAGGAAAAGTAGGGGAGGAATAAAGGAAGGAGGGAAGGAAGGAAAAGTAGGAGAGGGAGGAAGGAAATAGAGAAGGAGGAAGGCAGGAGAAGGAGAAGGAGGAAGAGGAGAGGAGGGAAGAAAGGAAGAAGGAGAAGGAGGGAGGAGAAGGAGAAGCAAGGGAAGGAGGAAGGAAGAGGAAGGAGGGAAGGAAAAGTAGGCAAGGGAGGAAGAAAATAGAGGAGGAGGAAGGCAGGAGAAGGAGAAGGAAGAAAAGGAGAGGAGGGAGGAAAGGAAGGAAGGAGATGGAGGGGGGGAGGGCAGGAGAAGGAGAAGCAGGGGAGGGATAGAGGAAGGGAGAAAGAGAGAGGGAGGGAGGGAAGGAGGAAAGAAATAGAGAAAGAAAGAAAGACAAATGAAAAAGGAGAAAAGACCTGGAATTTCTGGGGCTAAGCCAGGTGGTTGTTGGAACTGTCACTAGACTTGGAACAGCAGTGTTTCTAGCTCTCATTGTGTGCTCTGAGGCATAACATCCAGCTGTTTGCAGCAGTCAGTGGTGAGGTAGAATCGGTTTCCTCCCATCCCTTGTGGGCCACCAAACGCCCCTCGTCGTATTTTCTGCACTCCGCCAGCCTCTTGCCTCCCTCCCTCCCTCCCGGCCTGACTTCACCCAGGCCCAAAAAAAGGAAAGAAAAGTGCAGAATTCCAACCATTTGGCCGGGCCAATTTGCAAGGGGAGCCTTTTCTGCCGCCAGGCTGTTTTTGGGAGAGGCCGAGGGAAGAATAGGCCAATTTATTTCACTTTCCCTTTGAAAATGGCCACAAGCCTTTGTGTTATTCAGAGCCCCTCCGAACAGGCGTTTCATTGTCTGGGAGATTTTTCATTCGCTTTTAGCTCCTGGAGGCAACCGAGGGGCACCCAGCTGCCCGCGCCCTGCTTGAAAGAATAAATTGTTTGCCGTGCCCGCCAGCGCTGTTTTGCAGGCGGGAGAGGCGGCTTCGGCGCATAGAGGCTCCCATTTGGAGGGGAGGACGGAGAGGAACCGCTTGCGAAGCAGCCCCCGAGATTCTCTCCTCGGCTGGCGATCTCTTCACTGGCCAAATAGAAGCTGCTTTTATTTGTATTTTTATTTTCTTTTATTTTCCCCAGGGCCCTGTCCATCTTTGGCCTCGCTGGGCCGCCTTGGCTGTTTTCAGAACATAGCATTTTGCTCTCGCTGAAGGAACCTTGGGAAGAATTTTCTCTCCTTTCTCTCCCACTCCTCCCTCCTCACCCTCTCTCCTTCCTTCTTTCCTTTCTTTCCTGTTTCCCTTTTTCCTTACTGTCTTCCCTTCTCCCCTTTTCTTTCTTTTTTTCCTTCCTACCTCACTTTTTCCTTCCTGTCTTCTCCCTCTTTTCCTTCCTTCCTTCTCCCTCTTTTTCTTTCCTTCCTCACTCTTTTTCATCCTGTCTTCTCCCTCTTTCCTTCCTTCCTTTTTCCTTCCTGTCTTCTTCCTCTTTTTCCATCCCGTCTTCTTCCTCTTTTTCCTTCCTTCCTCACTCTTTTTCATCCTGTCTTCTCCCTCTTTTTTTTCCTTCCTTCCTTCTTTCCTCCCTCTTTTTCCTCCCTGTCCTTTCCCTCTTTTTCCTTCCTTCCTTCTCCCTTTTTTCTTCCTGTCTTCCCCCTCTTTCTTTTTCCTTCCTTCCTTACTTTCCTTCCTTCCTGTCTTCTTCCTCTTTTTCCTTCCTCTTTTTCCTTCCTCCCTCCCTCCCTATTTAGCTAACCATCCATTAAAACTCCGCCCTGTGACTCTGATGTGTAAAAACCCATAAGAAGAAGGAAATTAGGATGTTTGCAGAGAAACCAACCCCAACCCTAGAGCCCCTTCCCCACATTCCCCTGGGCAAAAAGCCAGGTTTCCAGACAGTCTTAACCCACCCATCCCATCCCCAGGGGCCACATTCCTTCCTCCTTTCCATGAACCTTCTACCTTCCCTCAAAAAAAGATCCAAAGCAGGGAAGGGAGTCCTCTTCCCACCTTCCCCTCTTTATCCCATCTTGGCCATCGGAAGGATCGAGTCCATTAAAGGCCGGTCCTCATTTCAAGGCCTTTCGGGGCCAGCCGATCTCCAGGTCTAAAAATCTCACTTTCTGGAGTTTCCCCTTCCATCCTCCGCGTTCCCTACACAATCCCCTCGGCTCTCTTTTGTCTTCTCGTAGGAGGAAAGTCGTGTTGAATTCAGGTCACCCGAAAACGCGGAGGTGGCTCTCTTAGCACCTTTCCCCAACGAACAGTTTGACGAAAAAGCAGATTTCTTTCCCCCTCACGAAACCAACTGTCAGCCTCAAAATCTCGTTTGCTTTGCCATCTGCCTGCAAATCCTCCTCGACGTATGACCTTTCGACCAGGGGCTGCTCGAAATCACAACGGCACTAAAAAAAAAAAAAGTGACGGGCCAGGGGTCCTCGCACTTATGACCATTTCAGCATCCTCAGTCCCAGGATGAAAACGTTGGTGCTTGGCAACTGGCAATGTACGGGGGGATCCTCGATTTACAACCCTTGTAGGTGCGAATTGGCTGAATCCCACCACTGGCATGGCCAGTGCATGATTCATCCGGCCTGCAGGCTGGGAGTTTAGATATTGTACTCCCCCTCCCCACTTGAAAAGAACTCTGTTGCAACTGCCAGTTTCCTTAAATCAACACGCTCTGATGCGAAGGAGTTACACATTCTGCATTACTTTTCAAGCTTTAAGTGTCAATTTATCAAGCCCGATCACATAGGGAAGCCCAGATACCCACCTAGTACATAGATATAGCAAGTGATTTCTTAATAAACTTCCTAACCAAAGGGCGGGGAGGTTGTCCCTGCCTTTTTTTGAACTACAATTCCCACAAAGCTCAGTGGGTGACTGATTCTAAATTTGCAACTGAATTTGACCAGGCTGGTTCTATCTCTGACTAATAAGGGAAATAAGGGACTTTTAAAGTAGAAAAGGAGATTTTAAGTTAAAAAGTGGGCTTGGCAGACCCCAATCTCGGCTTTCATTAATCAGAGAGAAAGTGTAATCATAACAATCCTAACAGCAACAACCATCCTCAGCTAAACCTGTTTCCCAACTTGTAGAAAACAGGCCCTCCAGCACCTGAGATTTCCTTTACAACTTCAAAGGATAATAAATTATTCTAATATCAGCTCATGTGTCTCTTTCAGTCTCTTCCTCTGCCCCACCACACTACAAACACACAAACACACACACACACACCATTTTTCCTTTTCAGGCTGTTGGGGATAGGGTTCAAGAATTGACTCCAAAATGCATAATCATATTTTATTTGCATAGAAGTATGATTGGAAATAAATTAATTCCTTCCTTCCTTCCTCTCCCTCTCTCCTTCCTTCCTTCTCATTCCCATCTCCTTCCTTCCTTCTTTCCGACCCTCCCTCCCTCAGCCATCCTCATTTTTCTCCTCCCTCCTCCTTTCCTTCCTTCCATCCGCTTCTCTTTCCTTTCTTCTTCCCCCTTTCCTCCCTTCCTTCTGGCCCTCCCTCCATCCATCCATCCATCATCCATCTCATTTTTCTCCTCCCTCCCTCCTCTTCTCCTTCCTTCCATCCTCTTCTCTTTCCTTTCTTCTTCCCCCTTTCCTTCCTTCCTTCTGGCCCTCCCTCCATCTATCCATCTATCATCCATCCTCCTTTCTCCTCTCCTCCCACTCTCCTTCCTCCTTCTTTCCCTCTACCCTCTTCTCTTCTTTCTTTCTTCTTCCCCCTCTCCTCGCTCCCTTCCTTCCTTCTTTCTGACCCTCCATCCAACCATGCATCCATCCTCCTCTCCTTCCTCCTCTTCTCCTTCTTTTCTTCTGCCCCCTCTTCTCTCTCTCTTGCTCTCTCTCATTCCTCTTTCCCTTCCTTCCTTTTTCTTTTACTTCCTTCCTTCCTTCCTTCCTTTTTTTCACAATTGGAACCACTTGCCTCCAGAAGTTGTGGATGCTCCATCAGTGGAGGTTTTGAAGAAGAAACTGGATATAGGGTTTTCTGCTTGAGCAAGGGGTTGAACTAGAAGACCTCCAAGGGTCCCTTCCCACCCTTCTTAGTCTGCTATTTAAGAGACTTTGGCCAAGAAAATGGTGATGTGAAGGGAGTAACTGGTTCATGCCAAAGTCAAGAGACTCGGGCTTCTGCTGTTTATTGTTCTTAAGACTCTTGTAAGCCAACTAACAGCTGTCGAACTTTCTGTAGTAAATTGGTGGCTGGGGAATTCCGGGATGTGTCTTTAACGTTGCCAAGGTTGAGAAAAAACTGTCACCGGGGGAAATCTATGAGCTATATGTGGTCGCCAAGAAACGAGACCAACTTGTTAGAAGATAATAATCAATTAATACCTTTATAGGTCATCTGCTTGAGCAGAGGACTATTGGACTAGAGGACCTCCGAGGTCCCTTCAATGGTGAAAAGAGTAAGGTTCTATATTTAGGCAAGAAAAACCAAATACACAGGTACAGTATAGGTGGTACCTGGCTCAATAGTAGTAACTGTGAGAGGGATCTTGGAGTCCTAGTGGAAAATCAATTAAGTATGAGCCAGCCATGTGCAGCAGCTGCCAAAAAAGCCAACACAGTTCTAGGCTGCATAAACAGAGGGAGAGAATCAAGATCACGTGAAGGGTTAATGCCACTTTATAAGGCCTTGGTAAGGCCACACTTGGAATACGGCATTCAGTTTGGGTCTCTACAGTATAAAAAAGATGTTGAGACTCTAGAAAGAGTGCAGAGAAGAGCAACCAAGAGGATTAGGGGACTGGAGATTAAAACATATGAAGAACAATGGCAGGAACTGGGTATGTCTAGTTTAATTAAACGAAGGACGAGAGGAGACATGATAGCAGTCTTCCAATATCTCAGGGGTTGCCACAAAGAAGAGGGAATCAAACTATTCTCCAAGGCACCTGAGGGTAAAACAAGAAGCAATGGATGGAAACTAATCCAGGAGAGAAGCAACTTAGAACCAAGGAGAAATTTCCTGACAGTGAGGACAATGAATCAGTGGAACAGCTTGCCTCCAGAAGTTGTGAATGCTCCAACACTGGGCGTTTTTAAGAAGAGAGTGGATAACCATTTGTCCTGAATGATATAGGGTCTCCTGCTTGAGCAAGGGGTTGGACTAGACGACCTCCAAGGTCCCTTCCAACTCTGTTATTCTATTAATTAATCAGTGGGACAACTTGCCTCCAGAAGTTGTGAATGCTCCAACACTGGAAGTTTTAAAGAAGAGATTGGACAGCCATTTGTCTGAAAAAGTATAGGGTTTCTTCCTGAGCAGAGGGCTGGACTAGTAGACCTCTAAGATCCCATCCAACTTTGTTATTCTCTTATTCCTTCCCACACCCTGTTATTCTGTTCATACCAACAAAGCATTAATTCAAAAGAGGCCGTTACTTGACCATGGCTGATTTCAGGAAAGGCTACACAGGGTTAGATCTGGTCTGATCCAACTTGGATGGGAGGCCACCCAGCGATTAACTATTTGTTTATCAAAATTTATGTGGCCACCCATCTCACAAAAAAGTGTGTCCGGGCAGCATACAACCATTAAAATTAAAGGTTCCCAAATTCCCAGAAAAATCTTTTGCTCTGAAAGCTGCACGGATAATTTCTGGAACTGAGAGAAACTTCACCTTCAATAAAGAAGCTGCCTTTCAGTCGTGCACAGAATTTTTGGCACGAACTAACACTTTTGAGCCGCCAGTGGGGAGGAAAAATCCATTTTAAGCCTTTGCCACATAATATTTTGAGATATCAGTGCAATAAACAACCTCAATAAACTCCTTGCTCACGATTGAGGGTGCAGAATGGAAGGATTTAAGAGATAAACTCCGCTTTAAACGCCATCCGACAAAGTTTCAAGGTATTAACTTTTAAATACTTTATGATTTTTTTATTTAGGAGCCTGAGAAAAAATACAATTTGTTGACTTTAGTAGTAAAAGTTATAGCTCTATACACAACTTCCTTCCTTCCTTCCTTCTTCCTACCTCCTACCCTTCCTTCTTCCTTCCTCCCTTCTTCCTCAATCTCTTTTGTCTCCTCCCCTCTCTCCTTCCTCCCCTTCTCCCTCCCTCACCCTCCCTCCTTCTTCATCCCTCCCTTCTTCCTTCCTTACCTCCTCCCTCCCTCACCCTTCCTTCCTCCTTCTCTCACTCCTCCTTCCTCCCTCACTCCTCCTTCGTCCCCCACCACTTCCTCCCTCCCTCCTTCTTTCCTTCCCCCCTCACCCCTCCTTCCTTCCTTCCTTCCTTCCTTTCACAGCAAGTTAACAGATGGAACAATTAAACAAGGATCTGTAATCCAATAAACCAATTTTTTTACATTTACTGACTTTATAGTAGTCTTCGAGTTACGACCAGATTTCAGCCCAAAATTTCCATCGCTAAGCAAGACAGCTGTTCAGTGAATTTGGCCCCGTTTTACAACCTTTCTTGCCAAAGTTGTTATGGGAATCAGTGTAGTTAAGTTAGGACCACGGTCGTTCAGTGAATCTGGCTTCCTCACTGACTCTGCTTGTCACAAAAGGAGATCACATGACCCCAGGACACAGCAACCGTCATAAATACGAGTCAGTTACCAAACGGCTGTAAGTCGAGAACTAACTGTAGTCCTTCCTTTTAGAAACTGTCTCCCTTATCCTGCAGCTGGCCTACTAACGCATCCTGCTCCCTCTCTTTCCTTCCCCAGTCCTGGGTTCTAATCTTGCCATTCAGAGCCACAACGGAGCACCCCTTCTCCGTCCCCTCAGCCGTAAACCAATCAGCTTCTTCTTCTCCGCATCGCCCGCACTCTCTTCCCATGTTCAAGGGGCTCTCGTCCTCTTCCTGGAGGACAAGAGCACCTTGAACATGTGCAGAGTGTCTTCCGTACTATGGCATCCAGCTGCCCAGCGAGCTGAGGACGGACCAGGAAAAAAAACACGCCCGCGAGCTCCGTTTTTGCCAAATCGGCACCGGGGTGACGTGTTCGAGACTTACTTTCGGTGGCGCAGCCGGTCATCAGCCAGGAGAGCAGGCTGGCAACGGGGATGACCAGACACACTGGAGAACTGGGATTCATGCTGAGGGCTGGGCAGGGGACTCCGACCTCGGCTGGGCCGCCTGCCCACCTCACCGGGGCTCACAAGTCCTCTGGAACTGGGTCAGAACCTGCAGAAGAGAGAAAGAAGACGGTTTGTGAGGGTCTTGTGAATGGAGCAAAAAGGAGGAGAAAGGATGTTAGAAACCCAGAGTGTTAGACGGCCAGGTCTTTCCGGAATCTTCCCTAACCTGATTCTTTCTGCCCACTCTCCTTCTCTCCTCCCTTCTTCCTCTTTCCGCTCATCTCTCTTTCCTTTTTTAACTTTCTTTTCTCTTCCTTCCTTTCTCAACGCCACCCTGCCTCCCTCTCTCCTTCCTTCTTTCTCTCTTTCCATCTGTCTCTCTTTCCTTTTTATCTTTCTTGTCTCTTCCTTCCTTTCTCGCCTCTTCCCTCCCTCTTTCAATTCGTCCTTTTTCATCTTTCTTTTGTCTTCCTTCTTTTCTCTCCTTCTCCTTCCTCCCTCTCTCCTTGCTTTCTTCCTCGTTTCTCTCATTTCCTTCCTCCCTCTCTTTCATTTTTATCTCTCTCCCTCCTTCCTTCCACTTTGCCCCTCTTTCCTTCTTGGTCTCTTTTCTCTTCGTCCCTTCCTTTCTTTATCACTTTCTCTTTTTTTCCTTCCTTCCTCTATTCTTCTTCCCTCTCTTTCCTCTTTATCTCTTCCTCTTCCTTCCTAGCTGGCCTCTTTCTCTCCATCCGCCCTCTCCCTTCCTTCCTTCCCTCTTTCCTTTTCTCCCTCCCTCTCTTTTTAATATTTTATATCTTTCTTTCCTCCCTCCCTCCCTCCCTCCCTCCCTCGATCTCACGTCTCTAGACAGCAATAACAAATCAACACTGTCCCAGATCAAAATAGCCAAGGTGCTACCACATTTTCGAGCAATCTCCTCACCCCACGGTTCAGATTCTCCACCTCCCCATTAGTGGGTGATCGATATTTCTACATGCGTCCCCCCCGTATCGAAGCTGTCTTTTGAGTTTGGGGGTCAGGATGTGGGAGAGAAGCCAAAAGAGAACAACAAAGAGGGCTGGGCTTTGGGGCACAGTCCCCACCTCCCATCCCCACAAAATCCCTACTCCAATTATACTGTCACGGCGGCCTCCCTCAGTAACCAAGAAAGAAACCACTCAACTCCATTTTGCAGAATTTACTGGTCATGAGTAGATAGCAGCTAGGCAAAGCAAGATCTTATTTATTTATTATTTATTATTTATTACTTATTGTTTATTGTTTATTATTTATCTATTATATATTATTTATTTATTTATTTATTTATTAGACTTATATACTGCTTCATAGGGCTTTCAGCACTCTCTAAGCGGTTTACAGATTTTTTTTTAAGCAAATTGAGTCAGCAACTTGCCCCCACAGTCTGGGTCCTCATTTCACCCACCTTCCATCGGAAGGATGGAAGGCTGAGTCGACCTTGAGCCGGTGAGATTTGAACCGCTGAACTGCAGATCACAGTCAGCTGAAGTGGCCTGCAGTACTGCACCCTAACCACTGCGCCACCTCGGCTCTTTTAAGATCTGAGGCAAAAGAGCGCGTAATCATATACATCAATATGTGACCCAACCCCCTCCCCTTGGTAACCCCATCCCATGGGCTAATCTGTACACCCCACAGGTGTCATGTGGGAGACATCTTCAAAAAGCATCATCAGGTTGGTATGCCGGATAGTTGGCCTTGGCGGCAAATCCTCTATCTTCAGTATGCGCAGTAGATGGTGAGAACAACTCCCTTTTAACAGTCACTCCTGCACTGAATACTTCCCCACCCAAATACCATGCCCCCCCCGCTCCCCGTTTCAATGGCAGCCGAAAGCAAGCAGCAAAACAGAGGCTGACATATACATTGTGCTAAGATTATTCCTTACTTTTTCCCCACTTGAGAAAACATCTCAAAAGAGCTCACCGTCCCAGCTCCGAAATTGCTATTTTAATTCTTTCTCGCCTCAGCAAATCACCATCCCTTTTCAACACAACACAACACAATACTTCTTTGTTGAATGTCTAACAATCGTGAAAACGCAGCATTTAAAAAACAAACAGAGATGCAAAAAACGTATAATCGGCAGCCGGCATAAAAACAAACTTAAACAGAATAAACAGCTGGAAGGGATCTTTGAGGTCTTCTAATCCAACCCCCCTCCCCGCACAAACAGGAGACCCCCCCATACTATTTCAGACAAATGAAACTCTGGAATAAAACAGTGCAATTCGTAAAAAGGATCCAACTTCCCTGATTCTATTCTCATACTAGCTCGGTACCCGTGCTTCGCTACGAAACTATGTGATCGGGCTTGATAAATTGGTACTTAAAACCTGAAAAGTAATGTAGAATGTGTAACTCCTTAGCATCAGCGCATGTTAATATAAGGCAACTGGCAGTTGGAACAGAGTTCTTTTCAGTTGGGGAGGGGGAGTAGAACATCTAACTTCTTAGCATCGACGCGTGTTAATTTAATACTGTATAAGAAATACTGATGATCTGATGGTCATTTTGAAAAAATCCTTTCTTAGCGAGCACCTAGAAGCCAAGAGGGACATAAGTGCCGAATTTCAAGGTTGTAGGCTTTACAGTTTTGGAGATTTTGTGATGATTGAGTGGCATTTGGCTTTTATATGTATGGATATAGATATGAGATTCTGAGACACACACACACACACACTTTTGCTTACAGTAGTCAGTTTTTCCAAACAGCACAGCTGGCTTAGTGTGTCTGCACTCAATTTTTCCAAATATAAACCAAACTCTTCCCACATCTGTAGCGTTTTCTCAGAAGTGGCTTCCCACCCCAGTATTGGCTGCTTGGGCTTCCTTCTGGCATCCAAAGCCTGCCAGCAAAACGTTGGCATTAAAAAACAGATGTTTTAATCCCGCTGCATCTGCTTTGAAGGAGATTTTTCTGAGCCTCAAATTCCTATAGTTTGTTTTTTTTAAACGCAGATAGTCCTGGACTTAACAACTATTTGTTTGAAGTTACAACGGCATTGGGGGGTGGGGGGGAAGTGACTTAAAAAAGAGAGTTGCTTTTAGTGAAATGGGCCTAAAAATCATATAATGGGATAAAAAACTATAAAATGGGATGAAACAATAAAATCAAAAATTAAAATAAAATAGAATGGACGTGGCAGAGACTTCGAATGGTCACTAAATGAATTATTGTAAGTCGAGAAATATACCTGCAAAATAATAATAAATAATAAAATAAACAAATAATAAAATAAACAAATAATAAAATAAACAAATAATAAAATAAACAAATAATAAAATAAACAAATAATAAAATAAATAATACATTAAAAATGAATAATGCAATACAGGTGAAACTTGAAAAATTAGACTTTCGTGCAAAAGTTCATTTATTTCAGTAATGCAACTTAAAAGGTGAAACTAATATATGAGATAGACTCATTACATGCAAAGCAAGATAGTTCAAGCCCTGATTTGTCATAAATGTGATGATTATGGCTTACAGCTCATGAAAAACCCCAAATCCAATCTCAGAAAATTAGAATATTGTGAAAAGGTGCCATATTCTAGGCTCAAAGTGTCCCACTCTAATCAGCTAATTAAGCCATAACGCCTGCAAAGGGTTCCTGAGACTTTAAATGGTCTCTCAGTCTGGTTCAGTAGGAATCACAATCGTGGGAAAGACTGCTGACCTGACAGTTGTGCAGAAAACCATAATTGCAAAAGAAGTTGGATGTTCCCAAAGTGCTGTATCAAAGCACATCAATAGAAAGTTATGTGGAAGGGAAAAGTGTGGAAGAAAAAGGTGCACAAGCAGCAGGGATGACCGCAGCCTGGAGAGGATTGTCAGGAAAAGGCCATTCAAAAGTGTTGGGGACTTTCACAAGGAATGGGCTGAGGCTGGAGTCAGTGCATCAAGAGCCACCACCCACAGACGGATCTTGGACATGGGCTTCAAATGTCGTATTCCTCTTGTCAAGACGCTCCTGAACAACAAACAATATCAGAAGCGTCTTACCTGGGCTAAAGAAAAACAGACCTGGTCTGTTGCTCAGTGGTCCAAAGTCCTCTTTTCTGATGAGAGCAACTTTTGCATTTCATTTGGAAACCAAGGGACCAGAGTATGGAGGAAAAATGGAGAGGCACACACTGCTTGAAGTCCAGTGTGAAGTTTCCACAGTCTGTGTTGATTTGGGGAGCCGTGTCATCTGCTGGTGTTGGTCCACTGTGCTTCATTAAGTCTAGGGTCAATGCAGCTGTCTACTAGGAGATTTTAGAGCACTTCATGCTTCCTTCCACAGACGAGCTTTATGGGGATGCTGACTTCATTTTCCAGCAGGACATGGCACCTGCCCACACTGCCAAAAGCACCAAAACCTGGTTCAATGACCGTGGGATTACTGTGCTTCATTGGCCAGCAAAGTCACCTGACCTGAACCCTATAGAGAATTTATGGGGCATTGCCAAGAGAAAGATGAGAGACATGAGACCGAACAATGCAGAAGAGCTGAAGGCCGCTATTGAAGTATCCTGGTCTTCCATAACACCTCAGCAGTGCCACAGGCTGATAGCTTCCATGCCACGCCGCATTGAGGCAGGAATTGCTGCAAAAGGGGCCCAAACCAAGTACTGAGTACATAGGCATGCTTATGCTTTTCAGAGGTCCGATATTGTTCTATGTACAATCCTTGTTTTATTGATTGCATGCAATATAATTATATGATATTACATAATATTACTATTATATTATATTATTATTATATTATTATATTATTATATTATTATATTATTATATTATTATATTATTATATTATATTATTATTATATTATTATATTATTATATTATATTATTATATTATTATATTATTATATTATTATATTATTATATTATTATATTATTATATTATTATA
This sequence comes from Thamnophis elegans, assembly GCF_009769535.1. NCBI lineage: Eukaryota > Metazoa > Chordata > Lepidosauria > Squamata > Natricidae > Thamnophis > Thamnophis elegans. The sequence goes on along the minus strand of NC_045541.1, from coordinate 178,096,566 downwards.
TTATTATATTATTATATTATTATATTATTATATTATTATATTATTATATTATTATGTGCATGTAATGTAATTTTCTGAGATTGTGGATTTGGGGTTTTCATGAGCTGTAAGCCATAATCATCACAATTATGACAAATCACGGCTTGAACTATCTTGCTTTGTATGCAGTTGGCCTATCTGATAAATTAATTTCCCCTTTTAAGTTGCATTACTGAAATACATGAACTTTTGCACGATATTCTAACTTTTCGAGTTTCACCTGTACAATACAATACAATAGCAGAGTTGGAAGGGACCTTGGAGGTCTTCTAGTCCAACCCCCTGCCTAGGCAGGAAACCCTATACCGTTTCCGACAAATGGCTATGCAACATCTTCTTAAAGACTTCCAGTGTTGGGGCATTCACGACATCTGGAGGCAACGTCTCTTCTACTGGTTAATTGTTCTAACTGTCAGGAAATTTCTCCTCAGTTTTAAGTTGCTTCTCTCCTTGATTAGTTTCCACCCATTGCTTCTTGTCCTGCCTTCAGGTGCCTTGGAGAATAGTTAATAAAGCCGAGGTGGCGCAGTGGTTAGGGTGCAGTACTGCAGGCCACTTCAGCTGACTGCTACCTGCAGTTCGGCGGTTCAAATCTCACGGGCTCAAGGTTGACTCAGCCTTCCATCCTTCCGAGGTGGGTGAAATGAGGACCTGGATTGTTGTTGGGGGCGATATGCTGACTCTGTAAACCGCTTAGAGAGGGCTGAAAGTCCTATGAAGCGGTATATAAGTCTAACTGCTATTGCTATAAAATAATAATAATAAAACAAATAATAAAATAAAGAATAATAAAATAAAGAATAAAATAAAGAATAATAAAATAAAGAATAAAATAAAGAATAAAATAAAGAATAAAATAAAGAATAATAAAATAAAGAATAAAATAAAATAGAACAAAACGATGGATTCTGCAGCTCAGCCACTGGATGAGGCCCAAAGTCCTTCCCTCGGCCTCAGTTTCCCCAATCGCCTTCCCTCACTTAGCAAGTCCTGCCAAGACCACCCTGAGTGGCCATTCTTGGTGCACCCAATTACTCAACCATTTTAGGGCCAATTTCTCATCCAAACTTTTGGCTCTCCATCCGTTACCATCCCATGCAATGCAGCCCTTCCTTAATTGGTGATCCCACCCGGATCGTCTCGGATTGTCGCTCCACAGAATCGGTCACCGAAGTTGTGAAAAACGGGCAACTCCATCCTGGCCCAAAAGCTCAAGCGAGAGAGAGAGAGGAAACCTCAATGAAATCTGAATAGAATTAGCTGAAAAATAAGCGTACTTTCATAAAACGATACTGACCAGCGGCCTGGCAAAAAAATGGCCACAAATTGGGCCATTCCTTGTGTAAAAGAAATGGACGATTTCCACGAATTCAATCCTACGACTTAGGACAACTGAGCCCAGCATTTCTGTTGCTAAGCGAAGCACTTGTTACGTGAGTTTTGCCCTATTTTAATACCTTTCTTGCCACGGTTGTTAAGTGAATCACTGCAGTTGTTAAGTTAGTGACATGGTTGTTAAGTGAATTTGGCTTCCCCCACCGATTGGCTTATTAGAAGGTCACCAAAGCGGATCCCGTGACCCCAGGACACTGCGACCGTCATGAATATGAGCCAGTTGCCAAGCACCTGAATTTTGATCCTGTGACCACGGGGTTGGTGCCTCAGTCGTAAGTGTGAAAATGGGCCCTCAGTCACTTTTCCCACCGTGTCGTCGTAACTTTGAACAGTCACTAAACGAAAGGTTGTAAATTGAGGACTACCCGTATTAAACAGGATTTATTTAAACATGCTTATTGTATCTAAGACAGTGGTTCCCAAACTGGCTGGCTGGAGAATTCTGGGAGTTGAAGTCCACAAGTCTTAAAGTTTCCAAGTTTGGGAACCACTGATCTAAGAGATCATCTAGTCAAGCCTCCAGATTCTGGCATCTACTTTTTTTTTCAACCTTAATGGAGCTCCATGGGGTCATGGCTGATTTTCAAGCCCTGCTACAATTTTGTTTCTTCATCGGAGTTGCCGGGAAATAATATATTTTTTTCAACTAATGGGGGGTTCTGAAGCAAGGGAAAGTTTGAAATGAAACCCCACGAAGACTCCCACTAAAATGATTCAACATGCAGGTCATCCTTGAAAGAGGCGGCAAAGAAGGCGAGAACAGGATGGATAACGGTTCTCTACACCAGTTCCTTGACAACTCAGGTGTAAGATAGAAAAAAAAAATACACGTCTGATTTTAGAAAGGAGCATCTGTGGGCAAGCAATTCTCAGCCTCTTCTTCGTTCAATGTTGATCAAAACAGACGATGTGCCAAGACTGTAGACACACAGCCTCAAACAGAAGCAAAATCTCTCCCTCCCTCTCTCTTTCTCTCGCTCTCCCTTCCTGACTCCCTCCCTGCCCCTTCCTCTCTCCCTCCTCTCTTTCTCTCGCTTTCTCCTTCCCCCTCTCCCTCTCTCTCCCTCGATCCCTTCTTCTCCCTTCTTCCCTCTCTCCTTTTCTCTCCCTCTCTCGCTCCCTCCATCTCTTGCTCCCTTCTCCCTTCCTCCCTCTCCCTCCTTCCCTCTCCTTTTCTCTCTCCATCTCTCCCTCCCTTCTTCTCCCTTCCTCCCTCACCCTCCCTCCCTTTCTCTCTCCCTCCCTCTCCCTCTCTAGCTCCCTTACTCCCTTTTCCCCCTCACCTTCCCTCCCTTTCTCGCTCCCTTCTTCTCTTCCTTCCTCTCACCCTCCCTCCCTCTCTTTCTCCCTCCCTCCCTCCACCTCTTGCTCCCTTCTTCCTTCCTCCCTCTCTCCCTCCCTTTCTCTCTCCCTCCCTCTCAAGCTCCCTTACTCCCGCTGCCTTCCCCCTCACCTTCCCTTTCTCGCTCCCTTCTTCTCTCTTCCTTCCTCTCCCTCCCTTCCTCTCCCTCCACCTCTTGCTCCCTTCTTCTTCCTTCCTCCCTCTCTCTCCCTCTTGTTTCTCTCTCCCTCCCTCTCAAGCTCCCTTACTCCCTCTGCCTTCCCCCTCACCTTCCCTCTCTTCCTCGCTCCCTTCTTTTCTCTTCCTTCCTCTCCCTCACCCTCCCTCCCTTTCTCTCCCTCCACTTCTTGCTCTCTTCTTCTTCCTTCCTTCCTTCCTCCCTCTCTCTCCCTCCCTAAGGACCAAGGCAAAAATTAAAAAAAAATTCATAAAATCGAACACCACTCAACGACTGCCTTGCTTAGCAATGGCAGTTTCATTCCCAATGTTGGTCGCAAGTCGAGGACCCCCGGCTGAAGCAATTGAACAGGAGATAATTCCACCTTCTCTCCCTTCAGTGTCCCCAAGGCGATTGTGATCCATCAGGCTGTTCGCCAGCTGTCAGTCTCCAGACAGGTACCCGATCCTTTCTCTGAAGGGTAATTTTGATGTATCCGAGAGACCAAGAATGACCGCCTGGCGATGCGTGTCCAGCCATCCTTCAACACAATGCCTTTATCTGACACCAGCCTTTACGGCCTCATTCAAGAGCACAACCAGATTGGAGGAAAAGGATGGACGGCAGAAATCAGAGGCCAGAGGAAATATGGCTGCTCTCTTTCGAACGAATTCTACCAACTATCTTGGTAGAATTCATTGGACCTCTTTCTGCTTTGGGCCACCGAGAATGTTTCTGAGATCCTGTCTATCTGCCTATCTCTACATTTACTTAGCTCTATCTATCTATCTATCTATCTATCTATCTATCTATCTATCTATCTATCTATCTATCTATCTATCTACCTACCTACCTACCTACCTACCTACCTACCTACCTACCTCTGCGTCTGTCTATCCATTGCTCCATCTACATTTATTTATCTCTATCCATATCTATCCCTATCCATCTATCTGTCTGTCCATCCATTCATCTACATTTATTTATCTATCTATCTATCTATCTATCTATCTATCTATCTATCTATCTATCTATCTATCACCTATCTATACATATCTATCCATCCATCCATCCATCCATCTACCTATCCATCCATCTCTATTTCTCTATACATATCTATCTATCTATCTATCTATCTATCTATCTATCTATCTATCTATCTATCTATCTATCTATCTATCTATCTATCTACCTACCTACCTACCTACCTACCTACCTACCTACCTATCTCTGCGTCTGTCTATCCATTGCTCCATCTACATTTATTTATCTCTATCCATATCTATCCCTATCCATCTATCTGTCTGTCCATCCATTCATCTACATTTATTTATCTATCTATCTATCTATCTATCTATCTATCTATCTATCTATCTATCTATCTACCTACCTACCTACCTACCTACCTATCTATCTATCTATCATCTATCTATCTATCTATCTATCTATCACCTATCTATACATATCTATCCATCCATCCATCCATCCATCCATCTATCCATCCATCTCTATTTCTCTATACATATCTATCTATCATCTATCTATCTATCTATCTATCTATCTATCTATCTATCTATCTACCTACCTACCTACCTACCTACCTACCTACCTACCTACCTACCTACCTCTGCGTCTGTCTATCCATTGCTCCATCTACATTTATTTATCTCTATCCATATCTATCCCTATCCATCTATCTGTCTGTCCATCCATTCATCTACATTTATTTATCTCTATATCTATCTATCTATCTATCTATCTATCTATCTATCTATCTATCTATCTATCTATCTATCTACTACCTATCTATACATATCTATCCATCCATCCATCCATCCATCTATCTACCTATCCATCTACTATCTATCTATACATATCTATCCATCCATCCATCCATCCATCCATCCATCCATCTCTATTTATCTATACATATCTATCTATCTATCTATCTATCTATCTATCTATCTATCTATCTATCTATCTATCTATCTATCTATCTATCTCTATGTATGTATATGTCTGTCTGTCTATCTATCTATCATCTATCTTCTGTCTCTCTATCACTAGATTTACTTAGCTTATCTATCTATCTATCTATCTATCTATCTATCTATCTATCTATCTATCTATCTATCTATCTATCTATCATCTAATCTATCTCAGAGATGTCCAATCTTGGCAACTTTTAAGACATGTGAACTTCAATTCCCAGAGTTCCCCAGCCAGCCATGTTGGGGAATACTGGGAACTGAAGTCCACATAGCTTAAAGTTGCCAAAGCTGAGAAACCCTGATCTGCCCTATGGCCAGAAATGGCAAACAGTAAAAAATCAGCAACAATAACGGTTGCTTGAGGGAACTTTCCATTCTGTATTCACAGTCACAACCGAAACAACCTTGTGCAAAACCCAAGATGTTGCTTTGATTTCTTATTCCACTTTTTAGCAGGGCCGGCTGACTGGCAGACGTCCCCAGAGCACAGGAGGAAGGGGAGATCGGTGCTTAATGCAAACCGTAATGCATGAAAAGCCATTTGCAGGAAACGCAAAATGCAAAGAAAATGCACGCCACATCTACAAGGGAGTGGGGGGGGGGGGGGAAGCAATACCGTATGCTTTTTACCGGAAAAGACCTTTTAACATTTTCTTCGGAAGAGTGGCTCACCAAACTGTGGGAGTACGCTTCGTTGCCCAGAATAATGTCGTTATTTAAAAAGCAAATCTGTTGTAGAATTTAAGTTTAATTGGAAACCCTTCTTGGGTTGTAACTTCATATTTAAATTGGTGCTAAAATGTGGATTCTTTTATGCACAGCGTTATCTTCTAAGTTGGCTTTTGAGCAATGCTTATTGTAGGTCTGGGATGGTGAACCTAGGCCCGCTCTGTGGCCATGCGTGCCATCACCTCAGTTCAGCTCCTCCGCGCAAGGGCATGCGCCTCCCACCAGCAAGCTGATCTTCGGGTCTCTGCTGCGTCTGCGCGGGGGACGGGACACATGGGGGGCTGTGCACGTATGCGCAGGGGGTGGTGCATGCACGGGGATGCATGTGCATGCGGGGCTGGGGGCATGTGTGCATTGGGGTTCAGGCGCATGCGCACACATGCTTTGGGTACTTGGTCCAGAAAAGATTAGTTATCACTGTTGTAGGTTGCCTTGTTAGTGATGTCCTGTGTTAATTGAGGAGGTTTAACTTAAAAGTTCCTTAAGGATATTTGGTTTTGGTTTAGGGAAAGGATCCAAGATATTTTGCAGTATAATTTGGAACATAACAAATGTTATATGCGGTTTATCCATATTTACTCTCTCTCTTAATCATGTTGTAAGCTGCCCAAGGCTATGTGGTGGTGAGATGGGCAGCAGGAAAGAAAGAAAGAAAGAAAGAAAGAAAGAAAGAAAGAAAGAAAGAAAGAAAGAAAGAAAGAGGGAGAAAGAAAGAAAAAGAGGAAGGGAAGAAAACAGAAAGGAAAGGAAGAAAAGGAAACAGAGAAAGGAAGGAAAGAAACAAGGAAAGAAAGGGAAGGAGGGAAAAAGAAAGAAGGAGGAAGGGAAGAAAACAGAGAAAGGAAAGGAACAAAAGGAAACAGAGAAAGGAAGGAAAGAAACAAGGAAAGAAAGGGAAGGAGGGAAAAAGAAAGAAGGAGGAAGGGAAGAAAACAGAGAAAGGAAAGGAACAAAAGGAAACAGAGAAAGGAAGGAAATACACAAGGAAGGAAGGAAGGAAGGAAAGAAAGAAAGGGAGGAAGGAGAAAGGAAAGGAAACAAAGAAAGGGAAGGAAGAAAAGGAAACAGAGAAAGGAAGGAAATAAACAAGGAAAGAAAGAAAGAGAGATGGAGGGAGGGAGGAAAACAGAAAGAAAACAGAGAAAGGAAAGAAAGGAAAGGGAATAGAAAAAGGAAAGAAAAAAAGAGGGAGGAAGGAGAGGGAGAGAGAAGAGAGGAAAGAGAAAGAAAGTGGGAGGAAGAAAGAAAGAAAGAAAGAGGGCAATGGAGGGAAGGAAAGAGAAAGGAAAGAAAGAAAAGGAAACAGAGAAAGAGAAAGAGGGAGGGAGGGATCATGTGATCATCATTTTCAACCTTCTCAGCCAGCTTCTGGCAAGCAAAGTCAATGGAGGAAGCCCGATTTGCTGAATGACCGATTTTGAAGCGGACAAAGCATTCCAAACTAGCGGCATTCCCGAAACGAATGTCCTTCCTCCAGCCAGGTTTGAGCTCTTTATAGAGAATTTCTCTACAGCAAAATGTCTTTGCTGACTTGATAAATCCCCGTTAAAGGTTTTATGGCAAACAACCGCATCTCGCATTTATTATCGAACATGGCAAAGGCCAGTGATTAATCCGGTTACAATGGGACCACATTTTAGGGTGTGTGTGTGTGTGTGTGTGTGTGTGTGCGCGCGCAATGGAGCCTTTTGCAATCCTTCAATTAATTCAGAGAAATGCAGAATATCACGCCTCCCTGGGCCGGATCCTGAGCTATAAACTATCCTGCAGTTGAGATTGAGGCCAGCGCATTCTTTAAATCCAATTGAGAACTTATTTAAAATTGCCTGCCTTATTTAAGACGGGTTGTTTTTAGTTTGGCTTGAGAGCGTGATTCTTGCTGTTGATTTCTCAATTTAATTTGGGGGCGGCTGTGAGCTGCCTAGCTGTTGCTGGCTCGTCCATGTGTTAAGAAGATCAATCCGTATTTCCCTGCCCACACACAAATCCAGCGTGGCACCTATATAGAGAGATATCCCCTTGGGGGAGAGCCCATCTGATTTGATCGGATCGTTCTAATTAAACCAAAATGCTTGGAATCTAAAGGACAAAATGTTATTTCTAAGAATGCTCAGAGGTCTCAGGCAGAAGCTGGATTTTGAAAAGGAACCGGATGGGTTAGGTTAGCGCTTGGCAGCGAAATCTGTCTGACCCACTATGAAAAAAGTCAAGTAAAAGAGAATATTTTCATTTTACTTTCTGGTTGATATCTATCTATCTATCTATCATCTATCTATCCATCTCTATCCTATCCTATCCATCTATCATCTATCTATCTATCTATCTATCTATCTATCTATCTATCTATCTATCTATCTATCTATCTTATCCATCCATCCATCCATCCATCCATCCATCCATCTCTATCCTATCCATCTATCCATCTATCCATCTATCTATCCATCTATCCATCTATCTATCCATCATCTATCTATCTATCTATCTATCTATCTATCTATCTATCTATCTATCCATCCATCATCTATCTATCTATCTATCTATCTATCTATCTACTATCTATCTATCTATCTATCTATCTATCTATCTAATCTATCTATCTCTATCCTATCCATCCATCCATCTATCTATCCATCATCTATCTATCTATCTATCTATCTATCTATCTATCTATCTATCTATCTATCTATCTATCTATCATCTATCTATCTATCTATCTATCTATCTATCTATCTATCTATCTATCTATCTATCTATCTATCATCAATCCATCCATCCCTATCTCTATATCTCTCTGTCAGTCTGTCCATATATCTATATCAGGGATGGCGAACGTTTTCTGCACTGTGCCATAAAGGTCGCGTGGAAACATTGCGCTTGTGCGCCTGCGCGCTCATCAGGGCCCGCCCCGGAAAAGCCAAACTTCTGGGTTCTAACACGCATGCGCACCCAATGATCAGCTGGCTGGCGAACATGCGTAGGCCGGTTTTCGGCACTGCCACGCACCTGATGGGACCGCACTCGGGAAAAGCTGGATTTGTGACTTCTAGCGCGCATGACACCCAGTGCAACAATCAGCATGCGCACACTGGTTTTCAACACTGCCGTGTGCACAAAGACACAAGCAACGCGATCACTTCCCCCCCCCCGTTTCCCGCTGCTTGGCACCTTTGGGATACCACTGGGTTGGTGAGCAGCGCTCTGCCTGGCCGGAGGTGGGGGGGGGGGGTTATTTGCGGGGGAGGGCTTATATTTTTGCCCACCAGAAAAATGTGGCAGGGCCTTATTATCAGGACATGTCGTATTTTTGGGGAAACACGGTAGTTCTAGGTTGCTTCTCTCCTTGATTAGTTTCCACCCATTGCTTCTTGTCCTGCCCTCAGGTGCTTTGGAGAATAGGTTGACCCCCCTCTCCTTTGTGGCAGCCCTTCGAATATTGAAAGATAGTTATTGTGTCATTCCCTAGTTTTCCTTTTCATTAAACTAGACATACCCAATTCCTGCCAAACAATCAACTCTTCCTTTATGGGACCAGCCAACTGGGAACATGGCCAGACCTAGAAATAAACCAACTTCCAGACTTTGGACCAGCTCCCTAAACCCCATCCTTTTCCGAGTCCCGAATCTCCCAAAGTTTTCTTTAACAAGATTTATTGAGCTGCAAGGGATCAACTTGCAAGAACTGCAGCAACTGAACTCATTTCCATGTAGCATCAATACATCCTCACGCGTATTAGATCCCAGGCTTCCTCTATCTTCCTTTTAACGGCCTTCTGGGATGTTGGTCTGTTTGCCGATCACAGAAAAGCTTGCAAGCGCCGGTTTCGAGAATCTTCACAACCCTGGGAACCAATCCTTTCAGGCAACCTCATTTAAAGTGGGCCACAACGTTTTAAGTGCAAGACGCCGAACAAATGAGTCACCACTTTAAGCGGTTCAACATCCCAGAAGGTCCCATTATATTATGGCGAGATTCAGACATAATCACACCATTCTTCCCCTAAGTAAAATCATCGCTTCAGTGCAGCTAAGGACAATTTTAACAGCATCTCGCTTTTCAGATGGGTGGTGAGGTGAAGGCAGCAAATGGGACAACAGTAGAAAAAAAACCAACAGCAAGGTTTCCAGGACACAAGTGTGTCATGGTTAGAGGAACACCAACTCTACATCTAATCAGGGTGACCATCATACAATTTATCATCCAAAATCGGGCATAAGGTGAAGATGGATGGACTTCAACTCCCAGAATTTCCCAGCCAGCATTCTTTAAGATGGGTGGACTTCAACTCCCAGGCCCAGAATTCCCATGCCGACATATGCATGTACTTCAACTCTTGGAAATTCCAGCTGGATGTGTGGACTTCAATTTCCAGACTTCCCCAGCCAGGATATGTGGACTTCAGCTCCCAGAATTCCCGAGCCAACATTTGTGGACTTCAAGACCCAGAATTCCCCAGCCACCATACATGGACTTCCAACTTATAGAAATTCCAACTGGATGCGTGGACTTCAACTCCCAGAATTCCCCAGGCAGCATTTGTGGACTTCAAGGCCCAGAATTCCCAAGCCAGCATGCATGGACTTCAACTCTTAGAAATTCCAGCTGGATGTGTGGACTTCAACTCCCAGAATCCCTCTGAAATCCATACATCGTAACCATGCTGAGACAGAGAAAGATTGTTTAGGATGGCAATAATAATAATGATAATGATGATGATAATGATAATGATAATAATATAATAATGATAATAATGATAATGATTGACAAAATCACCATCAGTCAAATGCAAAAAGCCGCACTGCTTGGATCTACACGCATATTACGAAAATACATTACGACGTCCTAGGCCCCTGGGTGGGCCCCAACAAGTAATCAATGCCAAATCCGGCGAAACAACTGGCCGCTGTGATACAATTCTGTTGTTGTGATGATAATGATAATAATGTACAGTTTATTGATATCGCTGTTCCTGGAGATGCCAGATGCGAAGAAAAAGAACTAGAAAAAATCATGAAATATCGCGACCTGGCCATCGCAACTACACGGCTATGGATGAAGCATGTAACAGTGATACCCATTGTCATCGGGGCACTTGGCACCACATCCAAGAATTTTACAAGATACATCAACAAATTGCAGATTCCTGCAATAACACCAGCGGAACTGCAAAAAACTGCGCTACTCAGAACATCTTATATTTTAAGAAAGTACTTGGTTGATACCTAGGACGCTGGCAGCAAACTGTATCAACCATTAGCACCAGTCACTGGTATTTGTAATGCATTTTTGAATGTTCAGTTGGCTGAGTTCCATGTTTAATGAATAAAGTATATATAATAATCATCATAATAATAATCATAATAATACAACAACAATAACAACAATCCTACTTGGAAAAACTTATATCCTCCGATGTTACCTTAACAGTTCCTAGGTCCTTGATTAGGACTGGAGTTGTTGAGCTACCAACCAGCCCCAAAGGCTGTGAATCTCACCAAAGATTAACCACATCATCATCATAATAATCCGAAAGTGCAGAGGTTTTTACCAGCCTCCGCCATCACGCTCCTTCTGTAAGGGCTCAGAAAAATCGCTGAGTGGCCCCCACTCCTCCAAATGAAACGGCATCAAAATGCTTCCCCATTGCAGCCTGGCTATTTTGTGCCATGGCTTTTCACAGGTCATTCAGCTTTTATTTTTTTAAAAGGTGTACCCAGCCCAAACAATTCCGGCGGACTTTGAATTAAATCAATGAAGTCAGCGCCATCAGTGCTAACGGTCACTTGGAGACAGATTGACATTCAAATTAACAGCAGCAAGTTTGATAGCTTTGCAATTTTAGTTTAGAAGTTGCGGTCTCCGGCTGTCCAGATTGGGGCGGCTTAGAAATCTCATCAAGAAATTCAACACAAACACAAACTCCCACACAACATCAGAAATGAAATGCTCAGCTTTAAAGCCGCGCCCAATGGAATTGTGGCTGCACCAGTTGCGAGTCCAGGTGGTGGACCCACAACCGCAGTGATAATGCAGGTAGTCCTCGACTTACAATGGTTCACTTAGTGGGCCATTCGAAGTTATGACGGCACTGAAAAAACACTTGCGACCGTTGCCGCCTCCCCAGGGTCTCGTGATCCAAATTCAGAAGCTCGTATTTATAATGGTTGGAGTCATGTAAATACCCTTTGCGACCTTCCAACCAGCTGAGTCCATGAAGTCCTCGACTTACAACCGTAAGTGAGCCCAAAGTTTTTGTTGCTAATTGAGACAGTGGTTAAGTGGAGTTTTTGCCCCCTTTTACGGCTTTTCTTGCCATGGTTGTTAAGTGAATCACGGCAGTGATTAAATTAGTAAGATGGTTGTTAAGTGAATTGGGCTTCCTCGTCGACGTTGCTTGGCAGAAGGTCAGAAGTGGGTATCGTAATGACTCCAGGACAAAAATACGTCCAAATTTTGACTACAAGGAGGCTGCCGTGATTATAAGTGTCGAAAATGTCATGTCGCTAAACGAATGGTTCTAAAATGAGGACTACCTACATAAGAGCAAAATGTGCCTCGTTTTTATTTTCTCTCTTATTTAGAATAGAATAACAGAGTTGGAGAGACCTTGGAGGTCTTCTAGTCCAACCCCCTGCCTAGGCAGGAAACCCTATACCGTTCCAGACAAATGGCTATCCAACATCTTCTTAAAGACTTCCAGTGTTGGGGCATTCACAACTTCTGGAGGCAACTTCTGTTCCACTGGTTAATTGTGCTAACTGTCAGGAAATTCCTCCTCAGTTCTAAGTTGCTTCTCTCCTTGATTAGTTTCCACCCATTGCAGGGATGGGTTCCTGCCAATTCTAAGCTCTTCTATAGAAGAGGTTCCACAAATCTAGCGTGCCCTTTAGAACCGGTTCCAGCTCCCTCCACCCGCCCATCCCTACATCATCAAGATGAAGTGTGAGAGGAGGAATTCTGGGAGTTGAAGTCCACAAGTCTTAAAGCTTTCAAGTTTGAACACCCCCGTTTTTTTTTTCTAAAGGACTAGGGGTGCAAGGGCCTTGTAACTTGATAGCTTTAAGACTTGCGTGCTTCAAATGCCAGAGTTTCTGAGTGAACATTTTGGTTGCTAAGCAAGAGTGTTGTTAAGTGAGTTTCACCACATTTTACAAGTTCGCCATGCCCACCCACTCACATGACTGCCAAGCCACTCCTATTCAGTCACATGGCCAGCAAGCCACTCCCACAAACAGGCCACACCTACAGAAGAGGTTCTAAAAAAATTTGAAACCCACCACTGACCCATTGCTTCTTGTTCTACCCTCTAGTTTAGTTTAGTTTAGTTTAGTTTATTATTTATAGGCCGCCCTTTTCCCTGAGGGGACTCAGGGCGGCTTACAATTTATAGGGAGGGGAATACAAAACAATAAGACATAAACAATACATAAATTAAAATAGAACACAACATTCATTCATCATTCGGGTGGGGACGGATTACGATCTTTATCCCCAGGCCTGACGGGATAGCCAGATCTTGAGGGCTGTGCGAAAGGTCTGGGTGGTGGTGAGGGTACGAATCTCCACGGGGAGATCGTTCCAAAGGGTCGGAGCTACTACTGAAAAGGCTCTCCTCCGCGTAGTTGCCAGTTGACACTTACTGGCAGATGGAACTCGGAGGAGGCCTAATCTGTGTGATCTAATAGGTCGTGAGGAGGTAATTGGCAGGAGGCGGTCTCTCAAGTACTCAGATCCACTACCATGGAGGGCTTTATGGGTGGTAAGTAGCACCTTGAAGCGCACCCGGAGATCAACAGGTAGCCAGCGCAGCTCGCGGAGGATAGGTGTTATGTGGGCGAACCGTGGGGCACCCACAATCACTCGCGCGGCTGCATTCTGGACTAGCTGAAGTTGCCGGATGCTCTTCAAGGGCAGCCCCATGTAGAGCACGTTGCAGTATTCCAGCCTAGAGGTCACAAGGGCTCGAGTGACTGTTGTGAGAGCCTCCCGGTTCAGGTAGGGTCGCAATTGGCGCACCAGGCGAACCTGGGCAAATGCCCCCCTGGTCACAGCTGACAAATGGTGGTCAAAGGTCAGCTGTGGATCCAGGAGGACTCCCAAGTTGCGAACCCTGTCTGAGGGGTGTAAAATTTGGCCCCCCAGCCTGAGTGATGGAATACTAGCCAAATTATTGGGAGGGAAACACAACAGCCACTCGGTCTTATCCGGGTTGAGTACCAGTTTGTTAGCCCTCATCCAGTCCCGAACGGCCTCGAGACCCCGGTTCATCACGTCCACCGCTTCATTGAGTTGGCACGGGGCGGACAGATACAGCTGGGTATCGTCCGCGTATTGGTGGTATCTTATCCCGTGCCTCCGAATGATCTCGCCCAGCGGTTTCATGTAGATGTTAAATAGTAGGGGGGATAAGACCGAACCCTGCGGCACCCCATATGTTAGGGGCCTAGGGGTCGATCTCTGCCCTCCAACTAACACCAACTGCGACCTGTCCGAGAGAACCACTGCAAAACAGTGCCTCCCACCCCCACCTCCCGCAGTCGTCGCAGAAGGATACCATGGTCGATGGTATCGAAAGCCGCCGAGAGGTCAAGGAGAACCAGGATGGATGCATGGCCTCCATCCCTGGCTCTCCAGAGATCATCGGTCAATGCGACCAAAGCGGTTTCTGTGCTGTAACCAGGTCTGAAGCCGGACTGGAAAGGGTCAAGGTAACTAGCTTCCTCCAAGGACCGTTGAAGCTGGAAGGCCACCACCTTCTCAACAACCTTCCCAACAAAGGGGAGGTTGGAGACAGGACGGTAATTGTTGAGAACGGCTGGATCCAGAGATGGTTTCTTCAGGAGGGGTCTCACCACCGCCGCTCTACGTCCACTAGGACCCCAAGATCCCTCTCACGGTTACTACTACTGAGCAAGGTACCACCTATTCTGTACCTGTGCATTTCGTTTTTCTTGCCTAAATGTAGAACTTTACTTTTTATGTAAAAAAAAAAGAAAGAAAGGCCAGCATGGGGAGAAAAAGGAAGAAAACATAGAATAAATGAGGTGAGAAAAGTCGTGAAACGGGGCAAGGCTCACTGAACACATTTCTCACTTCACGACAGAAATGTTGGGCTCGATTGTGGTCGTAAGCCGAGGAGTACCTGCGGTACTGATGCTTGCTGCCTTTATTTGCCTCCTGCAAACTTTCAGATGTGCAAATAAGATTTGCAGCCGGACGGCCTCCCTCCTGTTCGATTACCAGATAATCTACACCCTGAGGCACAATTATCTTCCCATCAGATCCCGCTTTACGCTCCAGAAAACATCTAATTTTCCTAGCCAGGAACATAATTAAAAAGTATGTGGGAGGGGGGATTGCCACCCCTGAAGAAGACCCCAAAGACCTGATGTGTCAATAGGGACCCTTGCTTGCAATGTAGGTGCCTCCCCTGTGGCCCCGCCTGTTGCAGGGGGTTCCACCACAAAACCGCGGTAGACGAAAGCGCGCTTGACGAAAGCACGTATGTGATGTCATCACAGCGCGACGAAAACAGCACGCTGTGAGCGGTAAACTTAAAATTAACGCGAAAACCTTACCCTAACCCCCCCAAACCTAACCCTAAACCTAACCCTAAGCCTAACCCTTAACCTAACCCTAAACCTAACCCTATACCTAACCCTTAATGTAACGTTAAACCTAACGCTAACCCTTAACCTAACCCTAAACCTAACCCTAACGCTTAATGTAACCCTAACCCTAACCCTAACCCTTAACCTAACCCTAACCCTAACCCTTACCTTTACGTGAATCGGCTTGCTTTAAAAGCGCTTTTTAAAGCGCCCTTTTTTCTCCACGGTCGTATTTGTCGCGCTGATGATGACGTCACGTACGCGCTTTAATCGGGCGCGCTTTAGTGGACCGCGGTTTTGACGGGTCACGGTTGCAGGGACTCCCGGGGCCTTCCCCTTCTGTCCCAGGCCTGGGATGGGCTTAAGGCTACTGGCCTTTCTGTAGAGCTGCTCCAGCTTCCTGTGCCTTCGCCTTTCATACTTAGATGGCTTGGAAGGCTTGTCACCACCCTCTGCCTCCAGCTCCGCCCTGGGGGGGAAAGGCGCTTCTTCTTGTCTCTAACCTTTGATCCCCCCCCCACTTTCTGGGCAGCCTCTGAGGTGGTCACTAAACTTGGTTGATCCTCTGCCCCTCTGGTGGGGCTGCTGGCTGTTGCTGCAGGTACTTGAGTCCTGCCGGTCTCCTCGTTGCCGCTGGGCACCACCATCTTGGAACACGTGGCTCCTCCCGGTTTCAAGACGGCACCCGTGCCAGGAGACAAAAGGCGCTTCTTTTAAAACTCTTGTTCTAGCGGCTTGTACTCCGAGGAGCTGCCGCGCGCCTCTGCCACTGGTTTTTCCCGCTTTCTGGCACCGCTAGAGCCTTGGCTCTGCCCGTGGGCCCCTTCCAATGAGGTGGGCCACGTGGACAAAGGCGCGGGTGCTCCGCAGCGTTTGGGAAGCTGCAGTGCGCTTCTCAACCCAGCGGGGAGCAGCGGAGCGCTCCGGCGCCCGGCAGAGTTCCCGCGGCGAGGCTCACCTTCTGGGCAGGGATCCAGCGGCACCCTCGCTTGCTGGTGATCTGATTCCCGCCCCGCGGCACTTGTGGAAGCCGCGGCTCGCCGCTCAACCCTGTGGGGAGCAGCGGAGCGCTCCGGCGCCCAGCAGAGTTCCCGTGGTGAGGCTCACCTTCTGGGCAGGGATCCGGCGGCACCCTCGTTTGCCGGTGATCTGATTCCCGCCCCGCGGCGCTTGTGGAAGCTGCGGCTCGCCGCTCAACCCTGTGGGGAGCAGCAGAGCGCTCCGCCGCCGCCGGTGCCTACACGGCAGGGCTTGCCTTTGGAAAGCTTGTGCCTTTTGTCTCCTGCTTGCCCGGCAGATTTCCTTTCTGAGTGATGCTTGTCTCATTCAGAGGCCTGGGCAGCGTGCCGCCCCGGAGGGGGGGGGGGCGCGCGCTTTTGGCAATCCCTTCGCAGCTCAGGGAGCTTCCAGCTCGCATGCGGCTTCTGCAGTAGGGAGACAATTGAATCTTTTGCTTTCTTTAATTTCTTCAAATTTATCGGAGATCCAGGATGGCAAACCGTCCTGTTGAGGGACTGAGTCGATAACTGGGCGGTGCCTGGTGGACCAGGGGCGTATCCCAAAAGCTTATCTGACTCAGTCCAATCAACGAGAGGATAAGGCCAAGCCCATCCCGGATACTCCTCCCCTCACTATGGAGAACCTATCCGCTGCCTGGAACCAAGATTTTTCTCCTTCTTCGTAGTCATCCCAATCAACCAATCAGAATAGAGCTGGAAGGGACCTCAGAGGTCTTCTAGTCCAGCCGTCTGCTAAAGCAGGAGAGTCTACACAATTCCAGACAAATGGTTGTCCAATCTCTCCTTAAAAACCTCCACTGTTGGAGCCCCCACAATATCTGGAGCCAAGCTATTCCCCTGGTTAATTGTTCTCACTGTTAGGAAGTTTCTCCTTAGTTCCAGATTGCTTCTCTCCTTGATTAGTTTCTATCCATTGCTTTTTTTTCCTGCCTTCTGGTTCTTTGGTAAATAGCTTGACTCCCTCTTCTTTTATGGCAACCCCTCAAAATACTGGAAGACTGCTATCATGTCACCCCCAAGTCCTTCTTTTCATTAAACAGCTGTTGGGGAGAAGGAGGCCTGGCTGCGGTCGTCCTATGTTAAATGGATAAGACATGCCCTGAAAATACGACCTGGTGCTTATTTTGGGGCCCAAAAGAAAACAAGACCGAGTCTTATTTTCAGGGAAAGACAGTAGATTCAGCAGTCCAACTGCATTTAGAAGATAAAAGGCCACATTTTGGACCGAAAGAACCAAGTTCAGCTCCAGTCAGAACTGAAGAAGCTTTCTTGGAGGAGAAGTGAAACGCCTTCAACGAAAAACAAGGAAGTCCAGTTGCCTCTTGAAAAAAAGCCCCTTTGGGACTTGTATCCAGGCAGTCTCCAAGAATGGGACACCGCGGAACAGGAGGGGGAAAATATAATCCACAAGGAGCGGGGGGGGGGGATGTCTTTAGCAGACCCACAGCATGTCCATCCTTGTTTGGGCCCGGGCACAAGGCAGCTGTACCAAAAGCACAACGCCAACCTCCAGGGCCCGCCTGAACTTGCCGGTGTTCAAACTGGCCCGTATTCCGAATGTCTGCGTGGGGGGGGGGGGGGGAGAGAGATTCTTGCAGCATTTTTTAAACAAGCGAGAGGGAGAGAGGCGTGCCGGGCGCAGGCGTGCGGGGGAGACAGGGAGAGAAAAACTTAGCCTGGAGGATTAAAAAAAAAAATAAAAATACAGCTACATCGTCACGGAACAAGTGACAGCTAGCCAGGCACGTTTTTTTCCCCGCCAGGAAACAGAAAGTGTGCAAATCAGGGAAGTTACGCGATACGGATTCTCCTTTCCCTTAAAAAGGGGTGCAAGAGGGCAGAGAAAGAGCTGTACCATGGGGTCCTCTCCCCTCCCAGCCCCCCCCCCGGTCAGGCCCATGCCGCTGCAGGTAGTCCTCGACTTACAACAGTTCATTTAGTGACCGTTCGAACTTACAACAGCATTGAAAAAAGTGACACGACTGTTTTTCACACTTAGGAGCAGAGGTGGTATTTTACAGGTTCGGACCGCTTCATTAGAACCTGTAGCGGAAATCGTAGGTGGCCACGCCTACCTGCCGCAGCTGTACGGTATCCCATTTAGGGCCTTTTTCCGCCAAAAGCGCATGTGCGGAAGGCTGTGTGAGTGCGTGGAGGTGGCACATGCGTGTACGCACGTAAATGCTCACATTTGCGTACTGGTAGGGAAAGCAAGCGAATACCACCCCTGCTTAGGACTGTTGCAGCATCCCCAGGGTCATGTGATCAAAATTCAGACGCTTGGAAACTGGCATGTACTTATGACGGTTGCGGCGTCCCAGGGTCAGGTGATCTCCTTTCTGACAAGTAAAGTGAATGGAGAAGCCAGATTTGCTTAACAACCGCATTACTAACTTAACAACTGCTGTGGTTCACTTAACAACGAGGGCAACAAATATTGTAAAATGGGGCAAAACTCATTTGATAACTGTAGGGATGGTTTGCCTCACTTAGCAGCAGAAAGTTTGGGGTCCATTGTGGTTGTACGTTGAGGACTACCTGTAATCAACAGAGATACATTGCGGGTACCAATGGAGCAGTGGTGGGTTTCAGGCGGTACGTCCTGGTACGGTTGTACTGGAATCAGCCCGGAGCACCGGATACCGTTCCGGTACGGTGCTCCGGAGGGCCCACCCACCCGCCCGAGCTTCTTATCAGAGTTTAAAGGCTTCTGCGCTTCCGCACAGGAGCATGGCCATACAGCGCCTGCGCAACACTCCGCAGAGCAGCTGGAGCGTTGAAAAGGCGATTGAACGCATATGTGCGCTGCACGCGTCCATGAGGACGCTGCCAGCCCCATTGCAATTATACCGGTTGAACAGGATTTGCAACCCACCACTGCACTGGAGGTTCTAGTAGCTACAGGTAGTCCTCGACTTATAACAGTTCGCCTAGTGACCATTCAAAGTTACAACAGCACTGACAAAAGTGACTTATGACCGTTTTTCACCCTTATAACCGTTGCAGCATCCCCACGATCACGGGATTTGCATTCGGATGCTTCACAACTGGCTCACGTTTATGACGGTTGTAGTGTTCCGGTGTCATGTGATCCCCTTTTACGACCATCTAAGAAGCAAAGTCCATGGGGAGACTAGATTCACTTAACAACTGGGTTACTAATTTAAGAATTTCAGCAACTCACTTAACAAATGGTAAAATGTCATTAAAACTCATTTAACGAATGTCTCACTTAACAAAAATTGTGGGCCCGGTTGTGGTCGTGACCACCTTTAATCTTTAAGACCCGCCGTCTGCTTCAGCCTCGACTTTGCAAGCCAGATATTTTCTTCCTTTTCCCCCTCAATTATCTCCTGCTTTTTGCACGATTTGCAAGCTTGCTGCTCTCACAAAGAGCCTGTTTTTCCACGCATTTCCACCATTGAGCTCTGCTTCGTTCTTCTGTTTTATTTTTTTTCTTTGATTGCCTCAACTGAAAAAAAAAAACCCAATGGAGCCAAAATATGTCCAAGTCCAAACAACAGGACTGGTTTGAAAAAGAAATAACTCAGCGAGCGGTCCAAGAACCTCACTCAAAACAGATCACAGCCTTCAGCCTCACACAAAACATCTATAAAGCCTATTTATCTTCAAAATGGCTTTCAGCCCTGCAAAGACACGAGAACTAGCTGAACAGAGAATTTTTTCCAACTAGAAAGGCGTTTTTTAAGGTGTGTTTCCTCTCCTTTTTAATTCCTCTTTCTCTTATCAACAAGCGCGACTGGCGTCTCGGAATAAAACCTTGGTGCATTTGTACATTAGCAAAAATACGCACGCAGGCCGAGGGGAACAGAGGCCGTTCTTTGGTCATTCGGGGGGGGGGGGGGGGACATTGCTTTGCTCGCAACTGATGGGACTTGAGAAGGTTTCAAAGCATTAAAAACACAACCCGTTATTTATTTATTTTGCTTTCCCCCCCCCCTCCACTCGGTCTCTCTTCTCCCCCTCGTGTCATTTTTCGGAAGAGACGAGTAACGGATATGCCTCAACCATGAAAAAGGTTTAAAGATAAACGTTCCCCTCACACATATATGGGCTAGTCATTCCTGACTCCAGGGGGCGGTGCTCATCTCTGTTTCAAAGCTGAAGAGCCAGCGCTGTCCAAAGATGTCTCCATGGTCATGTGGCTGGCATGATTCAACGCCGAAGACGCATGGAACGCTGTTTCCTTCCCACCAAAGGTGGTGCCTATTTTTCTACTTGCATTTTTACGTGCTTTCGAACTGCTAGGTTGGCAGAAGCTGGGACAAGGAACGGGAGCTCCCTCCGTTACACAGCACTAGGGATACGAACCACCAAAGAGCTGAGGTGGCGCAGTGGTTAGAGTGCACCACTGCAGCCACTTCAGCTGACTGTTAGCTGCAGTTCGGCTGTTCAAATCTCACCGGTTCAGGGTTGACTCAGCCTTCCATCCTTCCGAGGTGGGTAAAATGAGGACCCAGATTGTTGGGGGCAATATGCTGACTCTGTAAACCGCTTAGAGAGGGCTGAAAGCCCTATGAAGCGGTATATAAGTCTAACTGCTATTGCTATTGCTATTTCTGATTGACGTCTTAGCCATTCAGCCCCCCATGAAGGTTTATGGAACAGAAAACAAGGACTTTTCGACATGGTCATCTTTGAACCTACATGCCGAGGAGCTAAGTCTGTCTCCCCTTCAGACAACCGCTCCGGTTTGACCCTGGGAATATGTAATGTCTACTCGGACCTCCAACCTGCCGTATCAATTCAGGTCATCAATGCAACTCAGCAGCTCAGCCATCCTGCGGATCTCACAACCCGGCACATCGCAAACCCAGCACAACATATTTTTTTTTACTCCAATGCATGTTGCATGGTCTCTTCGCAACATGTTTTACAACAGTGATGGTTAACCTTTCTGGCACCGAGTGTTGTGGTCCACCAGCGGCCAGCAGAGCTGGCAGCAGATTCGGACAATGAGGAGGTTGGGGAAGAAGATGGGCCAGTCCTGGAGTCTGGGGAAGGCTCCGATGAGGGCTCTGTGTCGGAGGCAGAGAGGGGGCCAGAGCCATCTGACAGTTATCAGCTGCCTTCGGAGTCAGGCATCAGTGGGGCAGAAGAACAGCTGGAGCCTGTTCCCCATGTGCACATGCAGAGTGGCCAGACGAAGGGAACAGCTAAGGAACAGGGGCCGACTTGGTAAGGCCACAGGTGGATGGTGAATGGCCCCTCCCAGGATGCTGGATGTGAAGGAGCAGAATTCACAGCCAATTAATAAAAGGGGCTTTTGTGGGGACCAGGAGTTGGCTTCATGCTCTTGGGAAGCCTCCGTCAGAATACCAAGTGCCAAAACTGAAGCGCATGCACGCCGGAAACCGGAAGAGAGCAGTTGCCCGGTGCGCATACACGCAATGGAACCCGGAAGATCAACTGGCAATGGCGCACGTGCCCACAGAGAGGGCTCAGTGTGCCACCTCTGGCACGCGTGCCATAGGTTCGCCATTGCAGTATTACAACATTACAACAGCCTTTAGAGATCCTAAACCTAAACCACGGGTGTCCAAATTTGGGAACTTTAAGACTTGTGGATTTCAATGCCCAGAATTCCCATGGCTGAGGAATTCTGGGAGTTGAAGTCCACAAGTCTTAAAGTTCCCAAGTTTGGACACCCCTGGTCTAATCCATTAATTGGGCTTTCTCTTCCTGTAATGCTTTTTAGACGTGTGGACTTCAACTCCCAGAATTCTCAGCAAAGGCCAGGCAGGCTGGGGAATTCTGGGAGCTGAAGTTCATATACTTTGAGGGCCACCCAAGCACATGGATTTCAGTTCCCAGAATTCTTGGGGAGCCGAAGGCCACAACAGTCTGGGGAATTCTGGGAACTGAAGTCCATGCATTTTGAGAACTTCCTTCACCTCCCAGAATTCTCAGCAACCAGCAGGCAGCCTGGGGAATTCTGGGAGTTAAAGTCACCACGTCTTCTAAGTTGCCACGGTTGAGTGATTAAAAAGTCCTCTTTTTTTACCAGTTATCAGAAAGTTGTTACTGAAAAGTGGTTTGTGTGACAAGAAAAACCAAGAAATGAATATCTGTATCTTCAATTATTGTATTCTATTCCAATTTCATTTTAGACTGTATTTTATTCCAATTCCATTTTAAACTGTATTTTATCAAATTCTATTTTATATTGCTTTTATCAAATTTTAGTAATAATTTGTTTCTGGAGCTTTGCACTTTGGCATGGCCCAAGGGCTAATCAATCAATAAAGACTCGATGTCAAAAACCCAAAAATGAACGAAAAAACACTTTTATCCAATTTGGGATAATTTACCCAGATTTGGAAAGCACAGCTGTAAGCAGAACGCCTCCCCAAATATAGAAATCGTTTAAAAATAATCCAACGCATCATATAAAGGTAGTCCTCAACTTATGACCTCAACGAAGCCCCAAACTTCTGTTGCTAAGCAAGGCAGCGGTGAGTTATGCTTCATTTTACGACCTTTTGCCACGGTTGTTAAGCAAATCACCATAGTTGTTCAGTGAATCGTGTGGTCGTTAAGTGAACCTGGCTTCCCGATTGTCAAATGGTCAGAAAAGATGAAGCCACCGTCACTGCCACCGTCATAAATATGAACCAGTTGCCAAGCTGCCGAATGTTGATTATGTCACCATGGGATGCAGCAACGGTCGTTAAGTGTGAAGAATGGTCGTACGTCGTTCTTTTTAATGGTCAGAAGCCGAGGACAACCTGTACAATTCAGTGCAACCCCATTCACACACACACACACACACACACAACGCTACAGCTAATTTGCTCCATTAAATGGCCGCCAGAGCAAGACATTCTTATGTTGTTTTCTCCAAAAATCAGGGAGTAAAGCTTGCCAAGATTTGGCTCAACTTGATTAAAACAGCAATTTTAGCCTCTTTGAGTTTTGTTCTGTGTCACCGAAGGGGCTAAAGAGGAGCTAAATTATAGTTTACCAGGCGAAGTCAAGAAAGAAGCTGATCTAATAAATTGCTGGGGGGTTATTTAGCAATTGTGGTGGCTCCTTCTCCTTTGCTCCAAATTATTATCTCGGTCATTCCCCAATTTCCCCCCTTTTGTCAGATAGGGGGGGAAAAAACCTCCAAGAACAGCAGTTTTGTTAAAAGCTAATTTTAGGCCAGGATGCTTTGAAACAGGCCCAGAAAGTATATGAGTCTATGGTTAAAGCATACACAAAATCTCTTTTTTTTGGATTAAACCCTATCATTTTCACTACATAACTTTAACGAAGGCCCCTGAAAATCAAATTGCTGCTTAAAAATGTCAGCCAGAAAAATTTGCAGGGGAGAAGACAGGGCTGGTCTCAGCATTGGATTGGTTTCCTAACGTAATTTACTCAGAAGCATGAGGACTAGAATCTTAGCCAGTCCTTAGAAGAAATTCGGTGCCTGGGCTCATGCCATCTGGGACTGAAGGTCTCAGATTAATAGGTGCCTTCAGAGTGAAAGTGGCAGGCTTCTGGCCTAGCTCAATTGTTCTCGGTCTCAGCAACTTTAAGATGTGTGGATGGGACTTCAACTCCCAGAATTCCCTAGCCTGCATGCTTTGATGCTGGGTGGGTTTCAACTCCCAGAATGCCCCAGTTGGTACATTTTAGGATAGACAGACTTTAGTACTAGTGGTCTAACAACCTCATCGAGGAACCATCAACAAGACTTCCTTCTCTCCTCCTCTCCTTCCTTTCCCCCTTCCTTTCCTCCTACCTTCCCCCCTTCCTTCTCTCCTACATTCCCTCCTTCCTTCTCTCCTTCCTTCCTTCCTTCGCGGGAAGGAAGGAGGGAAGGAATCAGGGAAGGAGGAGGGAAGGAGAGAAGGAGAGAAGAAAGGGGGGAGGGAAGGAGGGAAGGGGGAAGGAGGGAGGGAAGGAGGGAGGGAAGGAGGGAGAGTAGAAGAAAGGAGGGAAGGAAGGAGGGAAGGAAGGAAGAAGAAGTAGGAATGTTGTAAGTTAAGATGGAGTTATGGGATGGTAAGAAAGTAATCTCAAGTATATTGTCAACTGTAGGGGGAAAATTGTTATAAATACATATTATTAATAACAGTTATGAGATCATATAATTGTGAATGTATATATGAAATTAATAAAATTTTCAAAAAAAAAAAAAGACTTCCACCAATGATAGAACAAGCCACTATATATAAACAGACAACCAACCCAACTCCATCCCTTCCAGCACTGGTGATGTTACCTAGTTGGGTAGTGAAATGTCTGCAAGACAACAACAAATCTCAGAGAGCAGCAAAGGCCTCGCAGTTCATCCCGGAGCTACAAATATTCTCTTCTATCGGCATCTGACCAATTTTATTTAAAGTTTTGTTTGGCTTCCTAGGGCTAGTAACGATTTTCGCCAAGCGCAATCAGGATAATAAATCCCAAATGAAATAAGGCAAGGCGAGCTGAGCACAATTAAAAATGCAATTGTTATCCGCCGGATAGATGAAACCAATGACTTATTATACACACAGACACACAAACACACACACAGACACACAAAGCAGAACAGTATTTCTCAAGCAGGAGAAGTTTAAGAGGTGTGGAGTTCAACTCCCAGAACTTCTTAAGTAAAAAAATTCTACACACACACTGTATAGTATGTGTGTGTATATATAATTAATAATATTTAATAATTTAATAATAATATTAATACTCTTCTATAAATATTAATATATATGTGTGTATGTGTTTTCTCATCCTTTAAGTTTAGTTTGTATTAGTGTTTAGTGTTATAATAAAAATTCTTTAAAAAATATTCATACATACATACATACATACATACCGGGGGTGGGTTTCGACCGGTTCGCACCGGTCCCTGCGATCCGGTTGGTCGCCGAACCCGGAAGTAAGTAACTTCCGGGAACGGCGAAGCCCCCCCCCCGCACCCGCGCACGCCCGCACCCGCTCCTTACCCGGTTTTTACGAATTCTGCGCTTCTACGCATGCGCAGAATGCATACAGCGCCTGCGCGATCCTCCAGGAGCAGCTGGAGCATCGCACAGACGCTAGTACGCATGCGCGCGGCGTGCGCGAGGACGCCGCGTGCGTGCGCGAGGACGCCGCGTGCGTGCGCGAGGACGCCGCGTGCGTGCGCGAGGACGCCGCCAGCCTCGTTCCAACCGAACCGGTTGGAACGGGGCGAGAAACCCACCCCTGATACATACATTGCATGTATGTATGTATGTATGTATGTTATGGCCCAGCAGGAGCTGCAAACAGACTCCGACAGCGAGAGGCCCTATGAGTCGGCTCTGGAAGATGTGGAGGACCCTGGACAGGGTTCAGATTCCGAGCAGGGATCAGAGAGGCTGGTTGGCCACCAGGAGGCACCTGAGGCATGGAGCAGCGGTGAAAGCCAAAGGGAGTGTGCTCCTGACGTCAGGCCTTGGAGCAGTGGGGAAGAGACAAGGGAGTTGGTCCTGGACGCCCGGCAACGACAGGCAGATCAATGTAGAGAACAATTACGCAGATACAGAAGATAAGTGGACACAGGTGGTTGTAATTAGGCTCCTCTCAAGATAGTATTTAAGGAGAGACTTTGGGAGGAGGCTGGTTGCAGGATTCAACTTAATTATCAACGCTGGAGAAGCTGTTATCTGTATCTGTCGGAGTCTGGGTTGCTGCCAAGGTTCTTTATCTGTTCGTTGTGTTTGGGCTTTCAGCTACCAAGATTTATGTTTCCTGCTAATAAAGTGTTGTGACATTCCAGCTAAGCTTGTCTCAGCATTCGTTACTAGATGGAGGAGGGGGTCAGAACATATAAATATATATCTAGATAGATATCTAGATAGATATCTACATATATAGGCAGACAGATTATAGATATAGATATATAGATATATAGATATATACATATATACCAGGGGTGGGTTTCTCGCCCCGATCCAACCGGTTCGGTTGGAACAGGGCCGGCGGTGTCCTCGTGCACGCGCGCGGTGCATGCATGCGTACTAGCGTCTGCGCGACGCTCCAGCTGCTCCTGGACGATTGCGCAGGCGCTGTATGCGTCCTGCGCATGCGTGGAAGCGCAGAACTCGTCAAAACCAGGTAAGGACCGCGGGCGGGTGGGCCCTTCGCCGTTCCCGGAAGTTACTTACTTCCGGGTTCGGCGACCAACCGGTTCGCAGGGACCACCGCGAACCGGTTGAAACCCACCCCTGATATATACATATATAGATAGATGGTCTCTAGTTGTTCGGGTTTTCTCCCGCGTAGAATTGGAGATGTCTTGGTGACGTTTCGACGAAGTCACATTCGTCATCTTCAGGCTGCTGCTGACTACTTCAGGTTTGGTGTTTCCAGGAGTAGACTGGACTAGCATATCATAAAGAGAAAATAAATATATAAAGTGACTTCCAACCTTCATCATAAGTACAGGTAGTCCTTGACTTACAACAGTTCATTTAGTGTCCATTCAAAGTTACGACGACACTGAAAAAAAGTGACTTATGATCCTTTTTCACACTTCCGAACCTTGTAGTCACACGATCAAAATTCAGCCGCTTGGCAACTGGTTCATAGTTATGACCATTACTGTGTCCTGGGTCATGTGATCCCCTTTCCCGACCTGACAAGCAAAGTCAATGGGGGGAGCCAGATTCACTTAACAACCGTGGTACTAACTTATCAACTGCAATGATTCGCTTAACAACTGTGGAAAGAAAGGTCGTAAAATAGGGCAAATCTGACTTAACAAACATCTCACAACAACAGAAATTTGGGGCTCGATTGTAGTTGTAAGACGAGGATTGTCTGTATAAACAAATCTAGTAACTCTTCACCCTCTTTAAAGTTAGAAACGATTATCTCTTCTTCCCATATCATCTATCTATTAAAAAAAAACCAAACCATAAACATTATCTTTTCAGTCCTGCTGTTAGCATAAATTCCATAAAAGGTAGCCAGCAGTAACAACATTTTTTAACGTTGATCAGATAAATCCACTTGTTATTCCTTCTCATCCTTCTGAAAACCTTAAACTCATTCAAATATTGTCCTAAGATATCTTTTCATTTCTTCTTTGTCCCAACAGCACAGAGTTCAACAAGGCTAAACTGAAACGGCCTTTTCTGTAAATCCAGTAGAAAAACAAAATTATCTTGGTTTGTCATTCGTATTTCCTTTTTAAATGTTAAAACCACAGCCAATTTCTTCTATAGATCCAGTGAATCATCCTTTTCTAAATCATTATCTTGGCCCGTCAGTTGTAAATCCACTTTTAAGACTCTCTCTACCTTGTCAGATAAAATTTGTTCTGCATCTGACATTTCTCCAATAACATCTTTGGGGGATAGTTTTATTTACAAAAACAGACATCGTTTCTACCATTGTCAGCATTGTTATTGCTACTATTTTCCAATTCCTTCCTTCCAAACTTTCTCTTTTCACACTTATGACCATTTTTCATACCTACGACCCTTGGGGCATCCATGGCAGAGAGTTAAGTGAGTCCTGCCCCATTTTATGACCTTTCTTGCCACCGTTGTTAAAGGGAATCACTGCAGTTCTGTAAGTTAGTAACAGTAAATCCAACTTCCTCATTGACTTTTTCCGTCAGAAGGTCGTAAAAAGAGAACACGTGATCCCGGGACATTACAACCATCATGAATACATGCCAGTTGCCAAGCATTCAAATTTTGATCATGTGATGGGGGGGGGGAATGCTCCAAGTGTGAAAAGCAGCCACGGGTCAGTGATGCCGTAACTTCAAATGGTCGCTAAATAAACGGTCATAAGTCGAGGACTCCCTGTATAAAAGGACCCCAAACTAAACCAGCGGAACATTGTTGAGTTCCAAGCTTTGAGTTCGAATCAAACGCACCGTTTGGCGAGGAAGCGCCTGCTCAAACTCGGCATTCGTCTTCCCCGTTGGCGGCTGGCTTCCCCGCCAGTGAATCAACGCCCAGGCTTCAGTTTGATTAATCTACTCGCGAACCTTATTGTCTCACCCAATTGAAAAGAGACCAAGATATGAGAGACTGAGACGATGAAGGCTTGTGAGGGCGAACCCGTGGCATTCATGCCACAGATGGCATGCACAGTCCTCTCTGCGGGCACGCGAGCTGTCGGCCAAGCTCAGTCTTGCCGTGAATGTCTGCACGCCTCCCTCCCGCCAGCCAGCTAATTTTGGAGTCTCTGCCGCACTTGCGCAGTGGGAGGGGTGCATTGGGTGGGGGTCACATGCGCATGTAGAGGGTTGCGTGAGCATGAGCACAGGGCAGGGTGCGGGAGGGGGGGGTTGCATGCATTGTACTATGGATGTGCACCAGAGGTGGATTTCTACCGGTTTGGGCGAACTGGTAGTGGTAATTTGGCCTCGGTCACAGAACCGGCAGCGTCCTAGGCTGGCCACGCCCCCAAACCAGTTCCCTGGTCTCTCTCCGCTGCCGTTGCCGGCATGTTTTTTATTAAGTCTTCATGGTCTCTGTGCATGCGCAGAACAATTTGCAGTGAACTGTGCAAGTGCGCACAGCGAGCGTGAAGCAAATCGGGACCAACGCTGGTAGGAACCCACCCCGATGCGTGTGTGCGCTTTCGGCACTTGGCACCAAAAAGCTTAGCCATCACTGATATAGGCCATTAGCCCACAGATATATATTTTTTGGGGGGGGGATGAAAAACGGAGACACATTCGCACCCAAATCAGTTTCCACGCAATTCGCCCAAGTCCTTCTCCTCTCCACACCCCTCCAGCTGCACAAAATCTGCTCCTTATCACTGTTGCACAGCCCCAAACCAATTGGCGGGTTGGTGTGTTCAGATTTGATTTTGTGCCCCCCCCCCAATCTTAATTATCATCTCCTTCTCTTGCTGCCCCTCTGCGAATTGATTTATTAATCAGGGTTGGCTTTAGGCTATCTCCGTTTCTCATCTGGGGGGGAAAGATAAAGACCCTGACTTGGGGTGGGAGGGAAGGAGAGAGAGTCCCAGAGATTAAATTTGGGGAGGGGGGGCACTATTGGCTTAAATTGCCTCCTCTGTATTTCTCTCTCTCTCTCTCTCTCTCTCTCTCTCTCCCTCCCTCCCTCCCTCCCCCACCTGCCCCTCCTCCCCCAGCCGTTTCCAGTGCTGCTAATTCAATAACTCGCTCTATAATTATTCCATAATAAACTACTATTATCCGAACATTCGCTCGACAGCTGTGGATTGCCTCCCAGTGTAGGAAGCCGGGCTCCCCAGGGGGGTGGAAGTGGGGCAGCCTCGGGGAGGGGGACGGCAAGCCCTTCAGACCCTGCTCCACCGAGGATTTGGCAGAAGCAAGCAACAGAGCAAACCCCTTCTCTCTCTCTCTCTCTCTCTTTCTGTGTCCCAATTTTTCTCTCTCTCTCCTTCTCTCTCACTTCTCTCCCAATTTCTATCTCTCTCTCCTTCACTCTTTCAATTTCTCTCCCTCTCTCCCAATTTCTCTCTTCCTCTCTTTCCATCTCCCAATTTTTCTCTCTCTCACCTGCTTTCCCTCTCTCCTCCTTTCTCTCTCCCTCTCTTCCAATTTCTTTCTCTCTCTTTCTGTCTTACAATTTTTTTCTCTCCTTTTCTCTCTCCCAATTTCTTTTTCTTTTTCCTCCTCTCTCCCTCTCTTTCGCTCTCTCTTCTCTTCCAATTTCTCTTTCTCTTTCACTCTTTCAATTTCTCTCTCCCTCTCTCTTTCTCTCTCCCAATTTTTCTCTTCCTCTTTCTATTTTTTTCTCTCTCCCTCTCTCTTCCTCTCTTTCTCCCTCTCTCCCAATTTCTCTTCCTCTCTTTCTGTCTCCCAATGTTTTTCTCTCTCACCTTCTCTCTCATCTCTCTCTCCCCCTCTCTTCCTCTTTCTCCTACTCTCTCAATTTCTCTTCCTCTCTCTGTCTTCCAATTTCTCTCTCTCTCATTTTCTCTGTCTTTCTCAATTTCTCTGTTTTTTCTCTCTCCCAATTTCTCTTTCTTTCTCTCTCTCCCAATTTCTCTCCCCCTCTCTCTTCCTCCCATCTCTCTGTATGTGTGGATGCAGTCTATATCAGTTGAGAGGAAGAGAGGAAGGGAGGGAGAGAGTAGGGAAGAGAGGAAGGAAGGGAGAGAGTGGGGAAGAGGGGAAGGAAGGAGTGGGGAAGAGGGGAAGGAAGAAAGGGAGAGAGTGGGGAAGAGGGGAAGGAAGGAGAGAGTGGGGAAGAGGGGAAGGAAGGAGAGAGTGGGGAAGAGGGGAAGGAAGAAAGGGAGAGAGTGGGGAAGAGAAGAGGGAAGGAGTGAGTGGGGAATAGAGGAAGGAAGGAAGGGAGAGAGTGGGGAAGAGGGGAAGGAAGGAGTGGGGAAGAGAGGAAGGAAGAAAGGGAGAGAGTGGGGAAGAGGGGAAGGAAGGAGAGAGTGGGGAAGAGGGGAAGGAAGAAAGGGAGAGAGTGGGGAAGAGAGAAAGAGAGGGAGGGAGGGAGGGAGTGGGGAAGAAAGGAAGGAGGGAAGGCCCACAGTGCAAACTCCAATTCTACACCAGTGTTGGTCTACATGCACCAACGCGTTTGCACACTGGTGCCTCCGTGTACAAGAGTTGCTGGGCATTTAACCAAGACGACTGGACTTCAGGGAACGATGGAGGGGGCCACCAGTTCGTCCTCCCCCTTTTCCACCCCCCCCCAAAACGTCCCGGCTTGATTCAATGAATCACATCTCTACAAGTACACACCTAGCATAAAAGTCCTTTGCAAATGCATAGGGATTTTTTTCAAGAGAAACCTTTTGGGAGGGGCAAGGAAAGGGGAAGAAGCATTCATTCCATTTTTTTTATTTTAAATTTTGCTAGCTCCAACGTTCTCCAACTTACCTTCCCCGCGGCTAAAATATTCCTTCCTTCCCAGCCTGGACTAGAGGGGGGTAGGGATTCCCTCCAAGCTCCCCCCTCAACGTGGAGCCCTCGAACCCCCGTTTCCAGCGCTCGGCGAGAGCCTCAAATCCCGCCAGGCGCATGGCCAGGAACCGCCAGACGCCTGCAGATCTCAACCTGTCCCAAAGTGAGGACAGGTTTTCCAGGAGCCAAAACTGCCAGCAAAATGGGCCTGTCGGCGATTACAAAATATATGTGGTGGAAAAAAAGAAGAAGGAAATGAAAAAAAAAAGGGGGGGCCCTGGGCTGTCTTTTACACACACACACACACACACACACACACACATACACACACACAGAGTCCCCAGGTGTAGACTTTCAGGATCCCTCAGGAAACAAGGAGCACCTGTTAGTCGGACAGTCCCCGGACATTAAAAGCGGATCAAAAGGAAATTGGAAATAAAAGGAGAAGATAGAAAGAGGAATACAAAATTGTAAAGGCAGAAGTAAGAAAAGGAAAAAAGAAAGATTATGGTTAGCATTAGTATGATGAGAATAACTGTATTTCATGCGATTCGTGTGTTTAGATGAGAAGACATGTCAGAAAGCATGTTAGGAAGGAAACGGAGATATTTGTAAGGTTTAATTTATAATTTACGGAAGGATGTTGCACAGAAATATTTGAGCCCAGACGACGCACTGCTTAAGGAAAGATGGAGTGTATGCATTTTAAAATGGAAAAATTAAAAAAAAAATATTTTAAAAAAAGTGGATCATTGCGGGAAAAAGCCATCGACAAAACATGATTCGAGGAGCTGACGTGGTTAGGGTGGGGGACATAGGTAGTCCTCGACTTATGACCGCCATGGAGCCCGGCATTTCCCTTGTGAAGCGAGACCTTTGTTCGGTTTTACGACCCCATTTTCTTGCCACGATTGGGAAGTGAATCGCTGTAGTTGATAAGTCAGTCACCCGGTCATTAAGTGAATCCAGCTTCCCCCGTTGACATTGCTGGTCAGAAGGCCACAAAAGGGGATCACATGACCCCGGGACACTGCGACCGTCATAAATATGAACTAAATTAACTGTTGTAAGTCAGGAACTACTTGTAGATTCCTGATGAGTGAGATTGTGAATCTCCTACTTTGATTAGCAAAGGAAAAATATGAGCCCCACTTTTCCGTTGCTAAGCGAGACAGTTAAGCAAGCGTTGCCTCATTTTATGACCTTTTTGTCACAGTGGTTAAGTGAATCTCTGCAGTTCGTAAGTTGCAAAAACAGACATGAGCCAATCAGAAGTCGACAGTGAATTCTAGTTCTACCTTAGGCGTTAAAATAGACTTGTGTGACTTTGGGTCAATCACCAGGAGACGGTGAGTTCTAGTTCATTTTAGACCCTAAAAGCCATCTGGGTAACTGGGTCAATCACCAGGAGACGGTGAGTTCTAGTCCATTTTAGACCCTAAAAGCCATCTGGGTAACTGGGTCAATCACCAGGAGACGGTGAGTTCTAGTTCATTTTAGACCCTAAAAGCCATCTGGGTAACTGGGTCAATCACCAGGAGACGGTGAGTTCTAGTCCATTTTAGACCCGTAAGCCATCAGGGTCATTTTGGGTCAATCACCAGGAGACAGTGAGTTCTAGTCCATTTTAGACCCACAAGCCATCTGGGTAACTGGGTCAATCACCAGGAGACGGTGAGTTCTAGTCCATTTTAGACCCACAAGCCATCTGGGTAACTGGGTCAATCACCAGGAGATGGTGAGTTCTAGTCCATTCTAGACCCGCAAGCCATCAGGGTGATTTTGGATCAATCACGAGGAGACGGTGAGTTCTAGTCCATTTTAGACCCACAAGCCATCTGGGTGATTTTGGGTCAATCACCAGGAGACGGTGAGTTCTAATCCCACTTTAGGCATGAAACCCAACAAGGTGACTCTGAACCAATCCCTCTTTCTCAGCCCAACCTACCTCACAGGGCCGTTGTGGGGGAGAAAAGGAAGAGGAAGACACATCAGCTATGTTCACCCCTTTAAATTATTATTTGTAAGCATAATAAAGGCAGGATACAAAGAAATAAATAAACACACATTTTAAATAGCCTCCTCTTCAATACCCCCACTCCCCAATTTTTTTTTTGGGGGGGGGGACAGGTTGACTTTCCCATGATTCCCTGCCGCCTCACAAGATCTCCTCCCCAATTCCATATCTGGCAAACATTCAGAGCGAAATAAATCAAGGCCGCAGCCATCAGATAAAATAACTCCTTGCCGGAGGCTCAGATCGCTTACGGAATTGATATCTACACAACGCAAACGACTGTCAAAGCAACAAGAGGGGGGGGGGGGAGAAACACGACAGGGCCCCCCAAATCCCCCCTCCCCCTTAAAAGCGACCATCTTGCCCTCAACCCCAAGGCCACATAAACACAAGTAATCCTCGACTTACGACCACCAAGGAGTGCAAAAATCTCCGTTGCTAAGCAAGACACCCTGGGTTCAGTGAGTTTTGGCCTCGTTTTACGATCGATTCTTGCCAGAGTGGTTAAGTTGATCACTGCAGTCATTAAGCTAGTGAGGCCGTCATTAAGCAAATCTGGCTTCCCAGTTGACGGGATCACGTAACCCTGGGACACTGTGACCGTTGTAAATAGGAGCCTGTTACCAAGCGGCTGGATTTTGATCAACGTAACCGCGGGGATGCTGCAATGGTCGTAAGTGTGAAAAATGGTCGTAAGTTCCTTTTTTCCAGTGCTGTTGTAACTTCGAATGGTCCCTAAACAAATTGTTCTAAGTCAAGGACTAAGCGTATGCTTCAAATTATTTGAGAATTTTAGAATTGTAAGTTTGTCCGGAGTCCCTGGGTCGAAATTATAGGAATGAATGAATGAATGAATGAATGAATTAATTAATTAATGAATGAATGAATGAATGAATGAATGAATGAATGAATTCCTGCAGACCGGATGGTGCCTTACTTCTGAAAAGATAGGGGAAACCCCACTGCTTCAGAGGAATTCATACAAACACCAAACCAAGGGGCCCCAACTGGATTAAATTTCCTCCTCCAATTTATTTTAAGAAAACATTCTTGGAATTGTGTCGCCTGCTTTTAATTTAACCCTTTGTGGCAGGCCTTCCCCCTCCCCCAAATAAATGGACATCCGGATGGGATGGATCAGGAAAAGAGGCTGGGGTCATTTGCATTAGATGGGACTTCTCGGTCAGCCAATAATTCTTCCTCTGGATTTGTTCTGTCCTATAAAAAAAAACACACCGTACCAATTTAGACCTCTTAAATCAAGTGTCAAAATCTCCTGTGCCACCAGAGCGCAGGAAAGAGTTCTTTGGCGTCTCTCTGCTGCCCCTTGGTGGCCACTTGGAAGATGACACACCGAGTACAGTTACTCCTCGATTTACAACTGCTGGTTTAACAACCACCTGAAGTTACAGTGGCACTGAAAAAAGTGACTTACAACCGTTTTTTCACACGTACAACTGTTGCAACCATTAGAACTTTTCAATTCCATTAGAACCTTTCTATTAAAGAGCCAAGGTGGCGCAGTGGTTAGAGTGCAGTATTGCAGGCTACTTCAGCTGACTGCTAGCTGCAGTTCGGCAGTTCAAATCTCACTGGCTCAAGGTTGATTCAGCCTCCCATCCTTCAGAGATGGGTAAAATGAGGACCCGGATTGTTAGGGGCAAGAGGCTAACTCTGTAAACCACTTAGAGAGGTCTGTAAAAGCACTATGAAGTGGTATATGTCTAAGTGCTATTGCTATTGTATTCTCTGTATTGTATTCTATTCCTTGTATTGTATTGTATTTCTATTCTATTGTATTCTATTTTCTATTCTATTCTTTCTTTATTCCTTATTCTATTTTTTCTTTATTCTTTATTCTATTCTCTATTCTATTCTGTTCTTTCTTTATTCCTTATTCTATTCTATTCTTTCTTTATTCCTTATTCTACTCTATTCTCTATTCTATTCTGTTTTCTTTATTCCATATTCTATTGTATTCTATTTTCTATTCTATTCTACTATTCTATTCTTTATTCTATTCTCTATTCTATTCTTTCTTTATTCCTTATTCTATTCTATTCTCTATTCTATTCTTTATTCTATTTCTTTATTCCTTATTCTATTCTATTCTCTATTCTATTCTGTTCTTTCTTTATTCCATATTCTATTGTATTCTAATTTCTATTCTATTCTTTCTTTATTCCTTATTCTATTCTATTTTCTATTCTATTTTCTATTCTATTCTATTCTTCTATTCTATTCTTTATTCTATTCTCTATTCTATTCTTTCTTTATTCCTTATTCTATTCTATTTTCTATTCTATTCTTTATTATATTTCTTTATTCCTTATTCTATTCTATTCTCTATTCTATTCTTTCTTTATTCCATATTCTATTGTATTCTAATTTCTATTCTATTCTTTCTTTATTCCTTATTCTATTCTATTTTCTATTCTATTTTCTATTCTATTCTTTCTTTATTCCTTATTCTATTCTATTCTTTCTTTATTCCGTATTCTATTGTATTCTATTTTCTATTCTATTCTATTCTCTATTCTGTTCTTTCTTTATTCCATATTCTATTGCATTCTGTTTTCCATTCTATTCTATTCTTTCTTTATTCCTTATTCTATTCTATTTTCTATTCTATTTTCTATTCTATTCTTTCTTTATTCCTTATTCTATTCTATTCCGTTCTATTCTCTCTTTTCTTCTATTCCAGGGTTGCCTGATAGCTAGTGAAAAGCAGCTGTTTCTTTTTGGCTGCCGTTCCAAAGGACTCCAACTCCAACTCCCATCCCCGTCTATTTAAGGTTTAAAATAAATCCTGCCCGGTAGATAAAACAAAGGAAGACATTGACGAAGGATTCAGATTTATACACACATCTGGACAACAGCAGGCTGGGCAAAGGCTGATTAAAGGTGCTTTCCCGAATACATATAATTACTGTCCAGATTTAGTTGCATATGTAATCTATGATTTTATGGAGAGCGGTAGATTAAATCTCAGCCTGCGGCCCTCAGAAATAAAGCTGAGCCACAAATGATTATGTGAGAATGGGCAGGAGGGAAATGGAAGAAGAAAATAACTTTCTTTATTTGATTCTAAGCTATTTATGGAAATGTTTAATTCTTTCTGGCTAGGATAAATAGCAGGGTTGGGTTTCTCTATAGGTAGTCCTCGACTTACGACCAAAAATTGACCCCAAAGGTTCTGTGGCTAAGCAAGGCTGTTGTTAAGTGAATTTTACCCCATTTTACGACTATTCTTGCCATGGTTGCTGGATAGGTGGATCACCGACGTTATTAAGTTAGTAACACGGTTGGTTTTTAAGGGAACCTGGCTTCCCCAATTGACTTTGCTTGTCAGATGGTCGCAAAGGCGGACGCAACCGTCGTAAATAGGAGTCAGTTGCCAAGCCTCTGGATTTTGATCAGATGACCACGGGGATGCCGCAACAGTCGTTCAGTGTGAAAAACATTCATAAGTCACTTTGACTGCAACGTTCAATGCTGAATTAATTAATGGTCATTGAATCGAGGATTTATGACTGATAACAGTTTGTTTAGTGCAGTGTTTCTCAACCTTGGCAACTTGAAGATGTCCGGACTTCAACTCCCAGAATTCCCCAGCCAGGCTGGGGAATTCTGGGAGTTGAAGTCCGGACATCTTCAAGTTGCCAAGGTTGAGAAACACTGGTTTAGTGACTCCTCCAAAATTACAACGGGACTGAAAAAAAGTGACTTATGACCGTTTTTCACACTTAACGACGGTTGCAGTATCCGCATGATCAAAATTCGGGCCCTTGGCAACCGACTCCCCTTTTATGAACGTCGCAGTGTCGCTGGGTCACAGGATCCCCATTTACGACCTACTGACCAACAAAAAGGAATTGGGAAGCCAGATCCTAACTTAACAACAGCAGTAATTCCCTTAACATCTCTGGCAAGAAAGGTGGCAAAATAAAGCAAAACTCACTTAACTGTCTCGCTTAGCAACGAAAATTTTGGGCTTAATTGGAGTCATAAATTGAGGACTGCCTGTTATTCTTAATGTTTGCCGTAGCCAAATAATAATAATCTGTTGGTCTTTGTGGATCAAATTTGGCTAGCTATTTCAACCAAATTCTCTCAATTTTCTATGACCGGAAAATTTAAATTAAAGATCTTACCCCCTAAATAGTAAAAAAATAATAATAATAATGGAATTTTCTGCAATGCGGACCAAATCACATTTCCACCCCAATCACCAGCTGGGTTATTTTAGTGTCATTTTATTAAAAAGCTGCATCTAATTACAATTTAGAATCCAGAGAGATTTTTTAAAAAGACCTATTCTCTCTTCTTTAATGCTTTGAAGAAGCAGGCTTCATAAATGGGGAAAAAAGTGGTGTATAAAAAATGCTCCATAAACTTTAGTGCATTATTGAAATATATTCTCTCTGGACAAAGGATTCACTCTGCACAAGGATGGGGAGAAAGGAAGCAATTTGGTGCAAATTGTTAGAAAATGAAACTCTTAACAGAATCGCAGCAGTGGAAGGGACCTCGGAGGTCTTCTAGTCCAACCCCCTGCTCAAGCAGGAAACCCTCAACCATTTCAGACAATAGCAATAGCAGTAGACTTATATACCGCTTCATAGGCCTTTCAGGCCTCTCTAAGCGGTTTACAGAGAGTCAGCATATTGCCCCCAACAATCTGGGTCCTCATTTTACCCACCTCGGAAGGATGGAAGGCTGAGTCAACCCTGAGCCGGTGAGATTTGAACCGCTGACCTGCTGATCTAGCAGTAGCCTGCAGTGCTGCATTTAACCACTGCGCCACCTTGGCTCTTGCTAATGGTTCTCCGATCTCTTCTTTAAAAACTTCCAGTGTTGGCGCATCCACAACTTCTGGAGGCAAGTCCTTCTAATCTTAAACACAAATATTCAACAAAAACACTTGCTACTAGTTCATTGAGTAGAAAAATGGAAGGAAGGGGAAATAGAGGGAAGAGAAATGGGAAGGAGGGGATGAGGAGAGTGGGAAGGAAGAGAAATGGAGGGAAGAGGAATAGGAAGAAGGGGGAGGGATTGAGGAAGGAAGGAAAAATAGAGGAAAGAGAAATGGGAAGGGAGGGAGGGAGGAGAAATGGAGGGAAGGGGGAGAGGAAGAAGGAGGAGGGATTGAAGAAGGAAGGAGAAATGGAGGAAAGAGAAATGGGAAGGGATAGAGGGAGGGAGGAAGGAAAAATAGAGGGAAGATAAATGGGAAGGGAGGGAGGGAGAAAAGGAAGGAGAAATGGGAAGGAAGGGAGGAAAGAAGGAAAAATGGAGGGAAGAGAAATGGGAAGGGAGGGAAGGAAGGAAGGAAAGAAGGAGAAATGGGAAGGGAGGAAGGAAGGAGAAATAGAGGGAAGGGAGAGAGGGAGGAAAGAAGGAAGGAAGAAAAGAAGGAGAAATGGGAAGGAAAGAAGGAAGGAGAAATAGAGGGAAGAGAGGGAGGGAAGAAGGAAGGAAGGAAAGAAAGGAGAAATGGGAAGGAAAGAAGGAAGGAGAAATAGAGGGGAGAGAGGGAGGAAAGAAGGAAGGAAGAAAAGAAGGAGAAATGGGAAGGAAAGAAGGAAGGAGAAATAGAGGGAAGAGAGGGAGGAAAGAAGGAAGGAAGAAAGAAGGAGAAATGGGAAGGGAGGAAGGAAGGAGAAATAGAGGGGAGAGAGGGAGGAAAGAAGGAAGGAAGAAAAGAAGGAGAAATGGGAAGGAAAGAAGGAAGGAGAAATAGAGGGAAGAGAGGGAGGGAAGAAGGAAGGAAGGAAAGGAGAAATGGGAAGGGAGGAAGGAAGGAGAAATAGAGGGGAGAGAGGGAGGAAAGAAGGAAGGAAAGAAGGATAAATGGGAAGGAAAGAAGGAAGGAGAAATAGAGGGATGGGAGGGAGGGAAGAAGGAAGGAAGGAAAGAAGAAGAAATGGGAAGGGAGGAAGGAAGGAAGGAGAAATAAAGAAAGAAGAAATGGGAAGAAGGAGAAGAGGAGGGAGAAAAAAACTGTTGTCTTTCTCTTCCTCTCTCTTCTTCTCCATGACACTTGTAGGTAACCTTTTAATATTGGGCCCTTCTGGTGCGCTTTTGAACATTGCTAGCAAACAAGGAGTTGCATCTAAAAATATATTCCTGGCACATCATAGCATTTCTTGAAGAAAAGGGGCAAAGTAGGAACCCCCCCCCCCCAATCCAGCCCAGCAAAATTTCATCGATTAAAATAGCTTTGAGTTGTTTTAAAAATACACCGCATCGCGAAGCTCCTTCCTTTCGATATATGATTACAGGAACAAAATTATTATACGCACCGAGATGGGGGAAAAACGGACACTCCCCAGTTTGGAGAAAAATGGTTAGCAAAGTTTGACAGACTTTGCTGAAATGGATGAATTTAGTTGTTATTTTTTTTAAATTAGGGAAATGGACTATCTCTATTTTACTGGTGACTGGAATTTATACACACAGACACGGAGGCTGCTTTGAGGAAAAATGGAAAATTTTAAAATGCAGGTAGGCCTCGAATTACACCAGTCCATTTAGTGACCATCCAAAGTATTACTGTTTCCCGCACTTACAACAGTTGCAGCATCCCCGTGGCCACATGGTTTACCTTCAGATGAAGAACTGCAGCGATTCACTTAACAACGCTGGCAAGAAAAGTCATGAAATGGGGCAAAACTGACCGAACAGATTTCTCACTTAGTAACATACATTTTGGGCTGAATTGTGGTTGTAAGTTGAGGACCAGCCATATGATCCGTTTGCATTGAAATGGAGAAAAAAAAGACTTTGTGATCTCTGGTTTTGTTGATTGGGCAGTTAAAATGATAGACAGTGGAGTGATATAATTTTAGAGAGGGGGGGGGATGTTTAATATATATTCATACTTCTGCTGCACAGAATGTCGGAAGCTACTTTTTAAATGCATATTTTTCCTTTCTTTTCTATTTTCCTTCAATTTTCTTTTCTTCTTTTGCCCCCAAGACTGTTCCAATGTCAAGCTTTGCTGTTTTGCTTCACTAAGTACTAGAAACATACACCGAGAATCTCCGTTGAAGCCCGCTGGACTATTACAATTTCACACTTTGCTCTGTCTCGCTAAGGACTGGAAGCGTGTGCCGAGCATCTCTGCTGAAAGCCCCCTGAATCGCTGCAACATCAGACTTGGCGCTCTCTGCCTCACCGAGGACTAGAAACCTGGGTTTTTCCCTGGCTCCGAGAAAGGGTTCCTGGGATAACAGACATTCCCAAGATATTAAGCATGCGCGCGTGCGCACTCACGCCCACACCAACCCAAAATCTGGCTGCCAATCCTTCTGGGTTTATTTCTAAGCTCCCGTTCTCTTTGAAAGTACAGTCAACAGAAATTCGCCACAGAGTCTTTCATTCCTGAGCAGGTCAAAAGTTTATTTATGCAGGGAATACAACAGGCAGGTCTGAAGAGAAGACCAGGAAACCAGCTTTCCTTCTGAGAAAATGGCTTTTATTTCTGAGTGAAAGGAGAAGAGATGCAGGGCGCCCGCGGGGTGTGGTGTGCCTGTGTGTAAGGCAGAGACGGAGAGGAGAAGAATGGCACATTGTTTGATTCTGCTTATGATTATTCACATGTGCGTCCTAAAGCTGGCTAAAAACAGCCTTCTAAGTTTGCTTCTTCAATCTGGGGCGAACCCGTACGAGCCAACTCATCCTGTTGAAGCCAAGAACGGATTTGGTGGTTTTGATGTGGCACATAATCTTGGTATAACTGATGAGTTTTGTTAACCCAGGTTTAACATGCTGTGTGAATCAAGTCAATCTTTCTTTCTGTCCTCCCTTTTTTCTTTCTTTCTTTTCTCCCTCTCTTTTTCTTTTCTTTCTTTTTCTTCCTTCTTTTCATTCTTCTTCCCTCACTCTACTTTCTTTCTTCTTTTTCTTACTTCTTTCCTCCCTCCCTCCTTTTTGTCTTTCTTTTTCTTCCTCCCTTTCATTCTTCTTCCCTCCCTCCTTTTTCTTTCTTTCTTTTTCTTCCTCCCTTTCATTCTTTTTCCCTCCCTCTTCTTTCTTTCTTCTCTTTTTCTTCCTTCTTTCCTCCCTCCCTCCTTTTTCTTTCTTTCTTTTTCTTCCTCCCTTTCATTCTTCTTCCCTCACTCTTCTTTCTTTCCTCTTTTTCTTTCTTCTTTCCTCCCTCCCTCCTTTTTCTGTCTTTCTTTTTCTTCCTCCCTTTCATTCTTCTTCCCTCACTCTTCTTTCTTTCTTTCCTGTCTTTTTATTTCTTCTTTCCTCCCTTCCTCCTTTTTCTGTCTTTCTTTTTCTTCCTCCCTTTCATTCTTCTTCCCTCACTCTTCTTTCTTTCCTTCCTTCTTCTTTCTTCCCTCCCACCTTCCTTTCTTCCTGTCCTCCTTCCTTGCTTCCTGCTCCCTCCCTCCTCCTCCTCCTCCTCTCCTGTCCCGTTCTCCTTCGCTAAACATAAGCAAGAGTGGAGAATCTCTACTGCAGCCCCTTTATAGCAGGCTGAGCTTCCCACCTTAATGAGAACTAGAAACTTATCCCTTTTCCAGACTCCCAAAGCTTCTACTCGTAAAAGGTAATCCTTCACTTACGTCCACAATTGGAACTAGAATTTCCATTGCTAAGCAAGGCAGTTATTAAGTAAGTCACACTCGATTTTACAGCCTTTTTGCCAGTGAATCACTGCAGTTGTTAAGTGAATCTTGTAGTCCTTAAGTGAATCCAGCTTACCCCATTGACTTGAGGCGTGGGAAGCTACCCACGCTGACTGGGGGATGCTGGGAGTTGAAGTCCACCCCTCTTAAAGTGACTAAGTCTGAGAAAACCTGCATGTTTGGGACCACAAGTTGTGTGACAACATCTCCAACCCTCCCTGTTGATTAAAAATGATTCCGTACAGAGAGAATTATTCTAATACATGCTTGGAATGTCAATTATGTTTAAAGATGAATTACCATGTTGGATTGTTTTTGCCACGGTCAAATTAACTTCTGGCATCTTCACTATGTCCCGCGCTCCCTGTTTTGTTTCGGGGAAGGACACCAGACCAAGATTTGATTGTGCAACCGCATTGCAAAATTCACAACATCCTTTACGCCAGGGGTCTCCAACCTTGACCACTTTAAGACTTGTGGACTTCAACTCCCAGAATTCCTCAGCTGTAAGCAGGAGCTTCGCTTTGCTGGCTGAGGAATTCTGGGAGTTGAAGTCCACAAGTCTTAAAGTGGTCAAAGTTGGAGACCCCTGCTTTACACAATTAGAAGGAAGAGAAAAGGGAAGAAGGGGAGGAGGAGAGAGGGAGGGAGTGGAGAAGGAAGGGAGGGAGCGAAGAGAAATAGAGGGGAAAGAAATGGGAAGGGAGGACAGGTGAGAGGAACGAAGGGAGGGAAGGAAGGAAGGAAGGGAGGGAGGAGAAATAGAGGGAAGAGAAATGGGAAGAAATGGAGGACAGGTGAGAGGGAGGGAGGGAAGGGAGGGAGGAGAAATGGAGGGAAGAAAAATGGGAAGACATGGAGGACAGGTGAGAGGGAGGGAAGGAAGGGAGGGAGGAGAAATGGAGGGAAGAAAAATGGGAAGACATGGAGGACAGGTGAGAGGGACGAAGGGAGAGAGGAAGGGAGGGAAGGGAGGGAGGAGAAATGGAGGGAAGAGAAATGAGAAGAAATGGAGGACAGGTGAGAGGGAGGGAGGTAAGGGAGGAGAAATGGAGGGAAGAAAAATGGGAAGACAGGGAGGACAGGTGAGAGGGAGGGAGGAGAAATGGAGGGAAGAGAAATGGGAAGAAATGGAGGACAGGTGAGAGGGAGGGAGGGAGGAGAAATAGAGGGAAGAGAAATGGGAAGAAATGGAGGACAGGTGAGAGGGAGGGAGGGAGGTAAGGGAGGAGAAATAGAGGGAAGAGAAATGGGAAGAAATGGAGGACAGGTGAGGGGGAGGGAGGGAGGGAAGGAAGAAGAAATCGAAATTCCCTAGCCAGCATTCTGGGAGTTGAAGTCCACAAATCTTAAAAGTTAACAAGGTTGGATATCCCTGTTTTACAGTGTCTGCTCTCTCTCTCTCCCCCTCCTTCACATCCTTCTTTCTGTTCATTTTTCTTTCCACCAGAGGAGAAGAAATAAAAAAAATCAATCCACTCTGCTGTTTCAGCTTAAGCCTCCTGCAAACACAAACCTCCTGGAAACACAAAAAAGATCACAACAACCCACAATTGGGAAACATCAAAGCAGCTCTCGCCATCCCGAACACCCGAAACTGGGCCTTAAAAGCTGCTCCAGCCCAGTTCGCTGACGTAGGAACCCGCAAAAAAGCCAATCTCATTTTGGGCTAAATCTGACTTTAAGATAGTTGGCCATTGTTTGCAAAAGCTGAAAATAAAAACTCTGGGATTGGAGGATCAAAAGCCCAAATTTTGACTGACAGCCTCGAGACAACCAGAGGGAGAAAATTGCTGATTTTACTTTAAAAAATTGTTGTTGTTGTTGTGAGCCACGTTGCTGTGTCTGTGTTTCTCTGTTGAACTTTCGGCCCACCGGCCTTGTGGTCCAGGCAGGCCTTCCAAGAGGGCTTGCTATTTTAAAATGTTACACATTATAATCCTCATAAGGAGGCGGCCTCGGGTGGGTGGGAACTACAACTCCCAGAATTCCAAGTCGGGCTGGCAAGAGGAAGGGATGCATTGGGAGGCCAGGTAGGTCTCGATGTACGACCATCTGTTTAGCGACTGTGTGAAGGTATAACTGAAAAAAAGGGACTTATGGCCAGTCCTCGCACTTATGATTGTGGCAGTGTCATAATAGTCATGTGATCAAAATATGGGTGGGTGGCAATTGCCATGTGATTGATTCTGATTCTGTCTGTCTGTCTCTCTCTCCATCCATCCATCTATCTAATCTATCTTTCATCTCTATCTGTCTCTGTCTGTCTCTCTATCTGTCTGTATATATCTATCGCTCATATCTATCTATCTATCATCTCTGTCTATCTGTCTCTCTATCTCTCTGTATCTATCTAGCTGTAACATATCTATCTAGCTCTATCTATCTATCTATCTATCTATCTATCTATCTATCTATCTATCTATCTATCTATCTTATCATCTATCTCTCATGGTAGTGGATCTGGATACTTGAGAGACCGCCTCCTGCCAATCACCTCCCTGCGACCAATTAGATCACACAGATTGGGCCTCCTCCGTATTCCATCGG
The DNA here is from genome assembly GCF_009769535.1 of Thamnophis elegans. Lineage (NCBI taxonomy): Eukaryota > Metazoa > Chordata > Lepidosauria > Squamata > Natricidae > Thamnophis > Thamnophis elegans. Next base: position 178,052,228 of record NC_045541.1, on the reverse strand, counting down.
CCAGCCAGTGCCGGCTGGCAACTACAAGGAGGAGGGCCTTCTCAGTAGTAGCCCCGACCCTTTGGAACGAACTCCCCGTGGAGATTCGTACCCTCTCCACCGTCCTGGCCTTCCGCACAGCCCTCAAGAACTGGCTAGCCCGTCAGGCCTGGGGACAAGGATAGTTACCCCTCCCGAATGATGAATGTATGTTGCTTATTACTTTTATTATATGTGTCTATGTGTTTATTACTTTTATTATATGTGTCTATGTCATTGTTTGTACTTCCCCTCCCTGATTTTATGTGAGCTGCCCTGAGTCCCCTCAGGGAAAAGGGCGGCCTACAAATGTTAATAAAATCAAATCTATCCATCCATCCATCCATTCTATCATCGATCTCTCTATCTGTCTCTCTATCTGTATCTATCTAGCTCTCATCTATTTATCTAGCTCTATCTATCTATCTATCTATCTATCTATCCATCCATCCATCCATCCATCCATCCATCCATCCATCTTATCATCTATCTCTCATCTATCCATCCATCCATCCATCCATCCTATTTCCTATCTATCTATATCTATCATTATCTATCTATCATTATCTATCTATCATCTATCTATCTATCCATCCATCCCTTATCATCTATCTCTCATCTATCTATCCATCCATCCACTTTCCTATTTCCTATTTCCTATTTCCTATTTCCTATCTATCTATCTATCTATCTATCTATCTATCTATCTATCCATCCATCTATCCATCTTATCATCTATCTCTCATCTATCTATCCATCTATCCATCCATCCATCCCTTATCATCTATCTCTCATCTATCTATCCATCCATCCATCCTATTTCCTATCTATCTATCTATCTATCTATCTATCCATCCATCCATCCATCCATCCATCCATCCATCCATCTATCTTATCATCTATCTCTCATCTATCTATCCATCCATCCATCCTCTCATCTATCTATCTATCTATCTATCTATCTATCTATCTATCTATCTATCTATCTATCTATCTATCTATCTCTATCTATCCATCTACCTACCTACTTATCTAGCTCTATCCATCCATCCATCCATCCATCCATCCATCCATCCATCCATCCATCCATCTATCTTTCTAGCTATCTATCCTCAGCCTAAAATTTGGCAGTTCAAATCTCACCAGGCTGAAGGTTGACTCACCCTTCCATCCTTCTGTGTTGAGGGCAAGAAGCTGACTCTGTAAACTGCTTAGAGAAGTCTGTAAAGCACTGTGAAGTGGTATACAGGTCTAAGTGCTACTGCTATTGCTCTATCTATCTATCTATCTATCTATCTATCTATCTATCTATCTATCTATCTATCTGCTATCCATCCCTCGAAACCACAAGTCTGTAATTCTATGAAATACAGGTAGTCTTTGACTTATGACCACAATTGTGCCCCAAGCTTCTGTGGCTAAGCGAGACAGTCGTTAAATGAAATTCTGCCCCATTTTACAACCTTTCTTGCTGCAGTTGTTAAGTGAGTTATCTCCGTTGTTAAGTAAGTATCACGGCTGTTAAGTGAATCTGGCTTCCCCATGGACTTTGCTTGTCAGAAGGTCGCAAAAAGGGATCACATGACCCCGGGAGGCTGCAACCATTATCAATACGAACCACTTGCTAACCATCCATATTTGGAACAGTCAAAATTCCAGTCCGTTAACAGATATATTAAAAGAAATCAAAGTAAAAATCTAAAACCAGAAATGTAAAAATCTAGTTTCCTCAGTATTACAGAAGTGGACTATCCTGGCCTCCTTCTGAGTTCGTTTTCTTAATTTTCCAATTCAACCTCCCCTTCTGAGATCTCCTGGTGGCCTCCCTTCCGAGGCAAAATAAACCCCACCCTGCTGTACAGCCTGCAAAACGCCATCAGCGATTCAGGCAACATCCAAAAACCCTCAGGGAAGGCTCCCATACGGTGAAGGCAAGACAAGGACCCCCAGAATGGGCTAGAAAAGGACACAGCCGGCACCCCAAAGCGTCCCACACTCTAACACATTGCTACAGCCAAAAACCTACACAATCCAAGCCTCTCCATGCCAACGAACGTTTCAGCTGCTTAGGCAACAAAGACAAAATGAAACCCCAAAACGCATACCTTCCAGCTGTAAGAAGCACACTTAAGCACACTAATACCTGGAGGCTTATCCTAGGATCAGGGGTTCAAGGCATCTTGTACACACACACACACACACACCCAGGCCTGTATCCCCTCCGGCAGCTGATTTTCAGCTGTTGCCATTGTTTATTTAACCGACTGCCAATTCTGGGCCCAGTAAAGCAGCAAAGAGGGGCAGGCAGTTGTTGTGCAGGGTGGAAAAATGGACGAAGGAAAAAAAAGAAAAAAAAGAAAAATGCAAACTGTTTTCCAAACGGCTTCCCAGCTGTTGGGGCAAAAAAATGCAGATGGAGACACATTTTCCTATTATCCTTTCCCATTAATACTATTACTATGGTTCCTCTCACAGCCAGATGTTCAGATTGGATCTGGTCATATATATATTTTTTTGGTCCCACGTTCCCAAGGACCTCCTGATGAAGGCGTTACAGGTACAAGAAGCAATGGGTGGAAATTAATCAAGGAGAGAAGCAACGTGGAATTAAGGAGAAATTTCCTGGCAGTGAGAACAATTAATCAGTGGAACAGAAGTTGCCTCCAGAAGTTGTAAATGCCCCAACACTGGAAGTCTTTAAGAAGATGTTGGATAGCCATTTGTCTGAAATGGTGTAGGGTTTCCTGCCTAAGCAGGGGGTTGGACTAGAAGACCTCCAAGGTCCCTTCCAACTTTGTTATTCTACTCTACTCTACTCTACTCTACTCTACTCTACTCCTCACCATCTCCTGGCGATTGGCCCAAAGTCACTCAGCTGGCTTTATATCAAAGGCGGGACTAGAACTCACTGTCTCCTGGCAATTGGCCCAAGTCACCCATCTTGCTTCCATGCCAAAGGTGGGACTAGAACGAGCATCTCTTTGTGATTGGTTCAAAATCTCCCAGCTGATCTCTGCCTGAGGCGAGACGAATTCACCATCTCCTGGTTTTTAAACCGGTGCTTTAACCACTAATCCACAGTCTTTCTTTTATTAAATTATTATTATTGAAAATAACTTCAGAGCACAATCAGGGTCTATAAAACAACCACTTGGATTGCTGCATCCAATAATCCCCCCCCCCCAAAAAAATAAAGTTCAAAAATGCCAGCATTTTGTAATCAGCATTGTGATCCCATTTAAAGTTTTTTTAAAAAAATATATATATGTATATTTTTAAAAGCCTTTTGGGTTTCCTCCTTGGCAACCGAAAGGCAGAAACTCAACTATAGCAATAGCAGTTAGACTTATATACCGCTTCATAGGGCTTTCAGCCCTCTCTAAGCGGTTTACAGAGTCAGCATATTGCCCCCAACAACAATCCGGGTCCTCATTTTACCCACCTCGGAAGGATGGAAGGCTGAGTCAACCTTGAGCCGGTGAGATTTGAACAGCTGAACTGCAGAACTGCAGTCAGCTGAAGTAGCCTGCAGTGCTGCATTTAACCACTGCACCACCTCGGCTCCTTTTGGTTTAAGGGGGCTCAATAGCAGAGTCTCTGTTGTATGCCTGCCTCAAGAGCCCAACACTCTGAGCTTAACTGCTCCTGAATGTGGAAGTTCTACAACACAGCTTCCGGCAATCAGAAAAAGAGGAGAAGCTGAGCAGAGGAGACAGCCCTTCAGCCACACCACTGAACAGGGGCATGACCCACAATATCCCGCCAACTTTCCAAAGGGTGCCTTCAAAAACCCACACCACCCGAAACAACAACAGAAAAAGAGAGAAAGAAACTTGGACAGATGTTTTCCCACGGTCAAGTAAAGAAAAAATATAAAGTATTATCTGGCAGAGACCTGCCTATTTATTATTCTTCTCATCCCGCAAAAAATCAGATTTTTCACACAGCCTTCCTGTGTCTATGGAGTAGGGAATAATAATTTAACTGGTATTAATTGCACTCCTCACTTGGAGACAGTAATCCAGTGTTTTTCAACCTGCGTTGCTTTGAGATGGGTGGACCTCAACTCCCAGAATTCCTCAATCAGCATGCTTTAAGATGTGCAGATTTAAACTCCCAGAATTCCACAGCCAGCATGTCTTAAGATGGGTGGATTTCAACCCCCAAAATTCCTCCACCAATATATTTTAAGATGAGAGGAATTCAACTCCCAGAATTCCTCAGGCAGATTTCCTGATTGGGGAATTCTGGGAGTTGAAGTCCACCCACCTCAAAGTATACTGACTGGGGAATTCTGGGAGCTGAAGTCCACCACCTCAAAGTATACTGACTAGGGAATTCTGGGAGCTGAAGTCCACCCACCTCAAAGTATACTGACTGGGGAATTCTGGGAGTTGAAGTCCACCCACCTGAAAATATGCTGACTAGGGAATTCTGGATGTTGAAGTCCACTCACCTGAAAGTATGCTGACTGGGGAATTCTGGGAGTTGAAGTCCACCAGGGGTGGGTTTCTCGCCCCATTCCAACCGGTTCGGTTGGAACGGGGCCGGAGGCGTCCTCGTGCACGCGTGCGGTGCACGCATGCGTACTAGCGTCTGCGTGACGCTCCAGCTGCTCCTGGACGATTGCACAGGTGCTGTATGCATCCTGCGCATGCGTGGAAGCGCAGAACTCGTCAAAACCGGGTAAGGACCGCGGGCAGGCGGGCGCGCCCTTCGCCATTCCCGGAAGTTACTTACTTCCGGGTTCGGCGACCAACCGGTTCGCAGGGACCGCCGTGAACCGGTTGAAACCCACCCCTGAAGTCCACCCACCTTAAAGTATGCTGACTGGGGAATTCTGGGAGTGGAAGTCCACCCACCTTAAAGCCACTTGGGCTGAAAATCCTGATCTTTCATATCCCTGAAAAGCTGGGTTGGGCCTTTTTTTATTTGCAGCTGCTCAAATTAAAACCAATTTTAAACCTGCCCTCTCTCCTATTATGCTACCTTTAGGCAAGTGGCAACACTCCTCTAGTCAATTATACTATTTACATTCCTTCATGTTTGGTGTGCACGGACTTTATTCCTTTTGATTGTGATGTTATAAAGCCACTGGGATGAATGCCACTGTTTTCTTCCCTAGATAAGACACGGGGTCACCAAATCACCATTTTGGAGAAAAACTCCAGAGGTCATCCAGTCCAACCTGTTGCAGACTTTCTCTTCTTCCTTTGATCAAGTACATACGCATACAGTATATATATATATATATATATATATATATATATATATATATATATATATATATATATATATATATATATATATATATTAGATAATGTATCTATGGGTGTGCCTATACACACTCTATACTATGTAATGTATGTACACATATGGCATATATGCATATACATAGGATTAAATAGTATATTTTGGATGTTCAGAAGTAGTAAATAAAATAGAGAAATTGTATCTCGTTGAGAGGCCTTTGAGGGAAGGAGAGGCCAGGCAAGGCGCCGCTTGACGTGAGTGACGTCAAGTTGGCCACGCCCACCCAGTCACATGACCAACCAGCTACGCCCACCCAGTCACATGGCCAACAAGCAACACCCATCACCACATGGCCAACAAGCCACACCCACCAAACAAGCCACACCCACAGAACCGGTAGCAAAAAAAATTGAAACCCGCCCCTGATCAAGTTGCTATTATTAATCTGCTGCCCTCTGATCTTCTATGAATTTAGTACGATTTATTTTGGATTGCTTAGCAACAGAGATTTATTTGGCACTACCCTAATGTGGGGAAGGCAGATTCACTTAACAACCATGTTATTAATCTAAGAACTGGGGTGATTCACTTAACAACGGAGGCAAGAAAGGTCATAAAATTGGGGAAAACTCACATAATGCCTCACTTAACAACAGAAATTTTGGGCTCCATTGCGGTCGTACGTCGAGGACTCCCTGTACGGAGACATACATGGATTGCAGAAGAGCCAACCCTCAAAAATGGAAACCCACTGCCACCCCCACCCCCCTTGCAGGAGTCACTGCATCAAACTGGGGATATCCGATGTGGCAACTCCTGTCGCTTTGCGGGCAGGGGGCCGGGGGGTGAGCATGGCACAAAGCAGCTTCTTAAAATGTGTGCGTTGCAGGGAAAATTAAAATTAAAAAAATGGGTGTATAATCTATGGGAAGCATTAAAGCAGTGCTAAATTATCCAAAATTGGATAAAAGTGCTTTTTTTATTTCACTCATTGGAAAATGACACATGAACCTATTAGCCATCACGGCAGGGAGGCTTAAATGGACTTCAAATTATTTATTTATTTATTTATTTATGTGTGTATGTATGTATGTTATATGTATATTTATATGTATATGTATATAAAGATAAGGGTTTCCCTCGCACATATGTGCTAGTCATTCCCGACTCTAGGGACGGTGCTCATCTCTGTTTCAAAGCCGAAGAGCCAGCACTGTCCGAAGACGTCTCCGTGGTCATGTGACAGGCATGACTCAATGCCAAAGGCACACGGAACACTATTACTTTTCCATCAAAGGTGGTTCTTATTTTTTTTACTTGCATTTTTACGTTCTTTCAAAGTGCTAGGTTGGCAGAAGCTGGGACAAGTAATGGGAGCTCACTTTGTTATGTGAAGCTAGGGATTTGAACCACTGAACTGCCAACCTTAGCCGCTGTATATCTATCTATCTATCTATCTATCTATCTATCTATCTATCTATCTATCTATCTATCTATCTATCTTCTTTCTATTTTCTACCTTTCTATCTATCTATCCATCTATCTATCTTCTATCTATCTATCTATCTATCTATCTATCTATCTATCTATCTATCTATCTATCTATCTATCTATCTATCTATCTATTTTCTATATCTATCTATCTATCTATCTATCTATCTATCTATCTATCTATCATCTATCTATATCTATCTTCTATCTATCTTTCATCTATCTATCTATCTATCTATCTATCTTCTATCTATCTATCTATCTATCTATCATCTATCTATCTATCTATCTATCTTTCTTTCTTTCTATTTATCTTCTTTCTATCTATTTTCTACCTACCTATCTTTCTATCCATCTATCCATCTATCCATCCATCCAGCCATCCATCCATCCATCTATCTATCCAGAGAGAGACAGACAGAGAGAAATAAATAAATTCAACGCCGTTCATTTTTACACTATAGGCTGTCCTCGAATTACGACCATTCGTTCAGCGACCTTTCAAGGTTAGGAGGATGCTGAATGAAGAGACTTAAGGACGGTCCTCAGACCATTTGATAATACATTGTGAGAAGCAGTTTCGGTCATACAGATAGTCCTCGACTTACAAACACAATTGAGCCCAGCATTTCCGTTGCTAGGCAAGATGGCTGTTAAGTCCATTTTGCTCTGTTGTACGAGCTTTCTTGCCACAACTGCTAAATAAATCATTGCAGCTGTTGAATTAGTTACACGGTTGTTAAGTGAATCTGTCTTCCCCCTTGACGTGGCTTTTCGGAAGGTCGCAAAAGGGGATGGTGTGATCCCGGGACGCTGCAACCGTCATAAATACAAGTCAGTTGCCAAGAGGCTAAATTTTGATCATGTGACCAAGGAGATGCTGCGACGGTCGTAAATATGAAAAACGGTCATATCAGTGCCATTGTTAATTTTGAATGGTCACCATACTGATGGTTGTAAATCAAGGACTATTTGTAAACGAAAAAAGTTTGGTATTAAATCACTGGATTAAAGGAACATTCCTTAGATCCTACCAGTGGATTTAAGAAAGCCACAGGGCGGAGGATGTAAAAGAACTGCATGCATTTTGTTTAACTCGGAATCATGAGGACTAGAAACTTCTTGTTTTGTTTTTAAAAGTAGTGTTATCTATATGCCAAAGGCTCGATATTCTTTGTCTGGAAAAAGAAACTCACTCAACTCTTAACCCTGCGTCTAAAGGTTTTGTCCCCCAAAACCTTCACATCACAGCTAGTTTGGAGACCTACTATTCTGTGCATAATTTGAGAAAAAAAATATACAGTATTTACCCCAAGCATTGCTATGAGACGGAGAAAATTGTACAAACACCTCTCTCTTTCTCTCCCTCTCTTTCCCAAGGGACCATTTTGTGTCTGTCTACTTTCAAAAGGAAAAAGAAAAAAAAACCCCGAACAAGTGAGAAATTGTTTTAAAAAAGGAAGAGATTGAAGGTATTTGGTAATCAAAGGAGCGCAAATGCACACCTCACACTGACACATTTTGAACAAACTAAATTAATTCTTATGTAAAGCTTCCATTTTGCCTCCCCTCCTCCCTCTCCCAGCCTCCCTTTTCCTCTTTTTCCCACACACAGCGGAGCAGGGCTGGGCTATAAATATCAAACTGTTAAGAGAAATGACAGAAAATTCTGTGTTTGAGGATGAATACTGCTTTCCACAGACAGCCAAGGGCCTAATCTGAGAAGAAAAGAAGGAAAAAGAAAGAAGGAGGGGAGGAAAAAGGGAGGGACAGAGGAAGGGAAGAAAGAGATGGGTGGGGGAAAGAAAGAAGGAATGAAAGAAAGAATAACAGGAGGAAGGAAAAAGGGAGGAAGGAGAGAAAGAAAGAGGGAAGAGGGAAGGTAGGAAGAAAACAACAGGAGCAAGTAAATGGAGGAAGGAATCAGATGAAAGAAAGAAAAAAAGAAAGGAAGGAAGGAAGATCAGAAAGGAAGGAAAACAGGACAAAGGAAAAAGGGAAGGAAGGAGAGAAAGAAAGAAGAAAGAATAACAGGAGGAAGTAAAAAGGGAAGAAGAGGGGAAAGAAAGAGTAACAAGGGAGGGAAGGAAGGAAGATCAGAAAAGAAGGAAAACAGGACAAAGGAAAAGGGGAAGGAAGGAGAGAAAAAAAGAAGAAAGAATAACAGGAGAAAGTAAAAAAGGGAGGAAGAGGAGAAAGAAAGAGTAACAAGGGAGGGAAGGAAGGAAGATCAGAAAGGAAGGAAAACAGGACAAAGGAAAAGGGGAAGGAAGGAGAGAAAGAAAGAAGAAAGAAAGAATAACAGGAGGAAGTAAAAAAGGGGGAAAGGAGAGAAAGAAAGAGGAAAGAGGGAGGGAAAGGAAGGAAAACAGGAAGATGTAAAAGGGCAAAGGAAAGAAAGAGGAAAGGAAGGAAGAGCAGAAAGGAAGGAAAACAGAACAAGTAAAAGGGGAAAGAGAGAAAGAAAGAATAGACAAAGAAATGGAAGAAGAGAAAAATGTTTGACGGGCAGGGAAGGAACAAGAAATTGATGGGGATGGATCAATAAAAGGAAAAAAAGGAGTGAGGGATGGAAGAAAGGATGAAGAGTAGAGAAGCCCCCCTTGGCTCAAACATTCAACCCTTCAGAGGGAGGAAATCACATCCAAAAACTGAGGAAAGAGAAAAGATGGCTTTAAAAGAATATCTGAAATAAAGCTCCCTTCCCAATCCTTTGTCCCTCCTCTCCTCCCCTTTGGTGTCTCCCACCTCTTCTTCACCGAACAAAGGGGGGGGGGGGGATGAAGGCCACACCATCCATGGCAAACTCATAAATCACAACTCTGTAAACAACACCCTTTTCACACAGCAGCGGTGCTTGTGTGTTGTGTGTGAGGATCCACACAACACAAATTCTTCCCCAGGTCATTGCAGGCTTTGGGGTGGGGGGGTGGGGGAGGGGTTAGACCTGGTTGGCAAGATTTGCCCACTTCTGCTCAGGTAAGCCCACCTGGCCCTATGCAAGAAATAGACTGAAGTAGACCTGAAATACACCAGAAGCAGCCTGAAGGCTGCATTTTTTAGGGGCTGTTTAAGGAGGCAGCCTTGATTGTTATCTCTTTCCCGCCACAAAAGGGCAGGAAATTGAAGATCAGTGACAATCACAGGCATCCCCAGGCCCTGAATTTCTCTCTCTCTCTCCATCTCTCCTTCTTTATCTCTCCCTGTGTCTCTCCTCCTTCTCCTCTCCCTCTCTCCTTTCCTTCTCTTTCCCTCTCTCCCACTTTCTCCCCTCCCTCTTTCCATCTCTCCTTCTTTCTCTTTCTCCCTCTCTCCCACTCTCTCCTTTCCTTCTCTCTCCCTCTCTCCCCTTCTCTCTGATTTTCTATCTCTCTCCATTTCTCCTTTCTTTCTCCCTCTCTCTCTTTTCTCTCTCTCCTTTCTCTTCCATCTCTTCTTCACTTTCTCCCTCTCTCCCCCCCTTTGCCTTCCCCCCTTTTCCCTCCCTCTCTCCCCCTTCTCCCCCTCCATCTCTCCTTCTTTCTTTCTTCCTCCCTCTCCCTCCCACTCTCTGACTTCCTCTCCCTTTCTCCTCTCCCTCTCCTTCTCTCCTCCCCACTTTCTCCCCTCCACCTCTCCTCTTTCTCACTCTCTCCCCCTCTCCTTTCCTTCTCTCTCCCTCTCTCCCACTTTCTCCCCTCCCTCTTTCCATCTCTCCTTCTTTCTCTTTCTCCCTCTCTCCCACTCTCTCCTTTCCTTCTTTCTCCCTCTCTCCCTCTTTTCTCTCTCTCTCCTTTCTCTCCCATCTCTTCTTCACTTTCTCCCTCTCTCCCCCACTTTGCCTTCCCTTTTTCCCTCTCCCTCTCTCCCCTTTCTCCCTCCCTCCATCTCTCCTTTCTTTCTTCCTCCCTCTCCCTCCCACTCTCTGACCTCCTCTCCTTCTCCCTCTATCCTTCTCTCCTCTCCTACTTTCTCCCCTCTCCACTCTTTCTCCCTCTCTCCCCCTCTTTTCTCTCTCTCTCTACTTTCTCTCTCATCTCTTCTTCACTTTCTCCCTCCCTCCCTCCCCCACTTTGCCTTCCCCCCTTTTCTCCCTCCCTCTCTCCTTTCCCCCTCCCTCCATCTCTCCTTCTCTCTTTCTCCCACCCTCTCCCTCCCACTCTGACCTCCTCTCCCTCTCTCCTCTCCCACTTTCTCCCCTCTCTCCCCCTCTCCTCTCTTTCTCCCTCTCTCCTTCTCTCCCTGTCTCTGACTCACTCTCTCTTTCACACACAAATACAATCTAAAAGGCATCTCATCCATTCACTTCAGCCCATAGCCAAGATCAGAGAAAGCAAACCAGAATTTATTGCATTTTGCACAGCCACCGGAAAGTTTCTTTATAGCAAGGGTCAAACTCTTCGATGCTATCAAGATCCACCAGCTTTTCTCTATACGTATAGATAGTCCTCGACTTGCAACCGCAGCCAAGCTCAAAATTTTTGTAAGACAGTTGCTAAGTGAGTTTTGCCCCATTTTACAACCTTTCTTGCCACAGGTTGTTATGGGAATCACTGCAGCTGCTAAATTAGTAAGCCCGTCGTGATTACATGACCCCTGGCCACTGCAACCGTCATAAATATGAGTCAGTTGCCAAGCATCCACATTTTAATCCTGTGTCCATGGGGATGCTGCAATAGTCATAAGTCACTTTTTTTCAGTGCTCTTGTAACTTTTGGTCATTTAATGAACGGTTGTAAGACGAGGACTACTCGCATTGGGTAAAATCTCCCTCTCACCCCCAACCAATGTGGCTTTTGTGGCTGGGGATGATGGAAATTACAGTCCCACAGAGCCAAAGGGTGCCTGGCCTCTGGATGGGTGGGAACCAAGAACTCTCAACCCAAAACTCTGGAAAAGTTCCCCACCACCCAGAATATTCTTCCCCTGTTAACATTTAAATGTCTGTTGGTCAGTTCGATTCTCAGTAACTGTATCTCCCCTCTTTTCTTGGTCGCTGAAAGGTTTGTGACTTTGTGAAGGATGACACAGAACAAGCTTTGCATTCAAAAGCTGGGAAAAAAGGCATTGATTGCAAATAGCAGATTGCTATTTGCTCAGACCCATCAAGATTCAGAAGAAAGCGGTATCTCATTTTGGGTTAAATAACTCACTTCTAATGTTTAAATCAGAGGTCTCCAAACTTGGCAACTTTAAGACTTGTGGACTTCAATTCCCAGAATTCTCCAGCCAGCAGAGCTTGGGTATCCCTGGTTTAAATCAATGTTTCTCAAAATTGGCCCCTTTAAGACAGGTGGACTTCAACTCCCAGAATCCCCTAGGATGGCTAGGGAATTCTGGGAGTTGAAGTCCATTTGCCTTAAAAGTTGCCAAGTTTGAGAAACACTTGATTTAAATCCTATAGATTCGTATAGTAGATCAACCATCTTTTGTTCATTAATCGCTGAATAAAAAAACAGGAATAATTTTAAGACGCTGGTTGGGAGAGAGGGAGGGAAGAGAGGGGGAAGAAATCAAAATCAGTGGCGTCTCTAGATTTTAAGCAAAAATTCCAAAATTTCATTTGCACACCCGCTCACCCTTCTTAAAAGCCTTGGTGGAAATGAAATGCATCCCGCTTCAAAGACAACCAAAGGGTCAAATTCATTTTTTTGTGATGGTTGCTAATATGCTTTGCAACAAAACTCCTGAATCCACATCAGGCCCAATGAAACAAACCCTTGTTATTTTGTAAAAAAAAAAAAAAAAGACTCCAAGAAAGAAAGAAAAAAACAACAACAACACACACACACACACACACAACACCAAATACAGAACCCTGCAATCAGAATGCAAAAGTTTTTTTTAAAATTCTTTTTCCACTTGGTTGCAAAACCTCTTTTGTTCTTCCCCTGGAATTTGGGATACAAATGAGACAAAAGAGAACGAAAACAAGAACAGCCACCACACATGGAGAACCCAGCTTTTTCTCTCTTTAACCGAAAAGAAAAGAAAAAATAAATGAAAAGAAGAAAAAGACGACAACAAAAAGAAAAGGAATATAAAATAAAAAAGGGAAAAAAAGAAAGGGAAAAAAGAAGAGAAAAAGAAGAAATGCAAAGAACTAAAATAATTTAAAAAAAAAAAAAACGGGCCGCAGGAATTCCTAGGGGCCCAATCCTCGGATTTTATTTTCTGCAAAAATCGTATTTTGATTTCTAGCGTAGGGTGGCCAAACGTAGGGAAGAGGGGCAGCCTGGGTTTTTTTTCCTGCCCTTCCCCTCCCCACACATATGCAAAATGTTAACCGTCTCCTTTCTCCAGCTGAAAGCAGGGGATTGGTTTAAAAGAAAGCAAAAAAAAAAAAATGGGTGAGAGAGAAGAGGAATGGAGGAAAAACTAGAAAGAAAAACACCAACGGGGAGAGAGAGAGAGAGAGAGGAGGGGCTGGAAGAGCGCAAATGCAAAAACGGGGGGTTTTCCTGCCTGCAAGAGAGAGAGAAATAAAAGGGAGAAAAAATGCAAAATTTCTGCATCTCAAATAAAAAGGAAAAAGTGAGTTTGTCGGCGAAGAGAAGTGGAAGGTACAAAGAGCGTTGGGAAAAAAAAGTATTTTTCAACGCGTTCTCGGTTGCAATGGAGAAAAGCGTCAGGCTTCCCCATCTTAAAATTTCCCAACGGAAAATCCAAAAAGTTTGCACCCACCCAACCCAACTGGAAAAAAGGGGTGCAGGGCAAGGATTTCCCCCTCCCTCCAAATTTGTGGCGTGGGGGGGTCTCCTGAAACACCCCCTCCCCCCAAAAAGGGGAAACACTCTTTCTGGATCGCCTGGGGGTCCCATCTGCTTCTAATTAAGAGGGAACTCCAACCCCCCCCCCAATTCCCCCAAAAAACGAGAAACCGCATTGAACCCCAGGACGGGGCTCTTTTATAATCCCAATTTTGGCTGGAGGGAGCAGCCCAATTTTTAAATAATAATAATAATAATTTGGAAGGGAGAAACGGGACGATGGAGAAGCGGCGGCTCAGGGAAGGCGCAGAAAGAAGCAGCAAGATTCAAAGCAGAACAACAACATAAACTCAAAAATTAAATCTAGAGATAGATTTCAACCCATTCGTGATTTTTTTCAGCACCCACCCCCAAGCCAGAAAGGATCTTCGACACCCCCTCCTCTTTTGCAGAGATCTAAGCGACAATGCATCTTTTTTTAATTTATTTTTCCCCCAAAACAAAGCAACCACCACAACAAGAAAAAAGTAACTTAATCTCCAATTTACCCATCCAGTCGCAGACCCGGGGTCTCTTTCCCCCCCCTCCAGCCTCGCCAGAAACAGCAAACAGGCTCCTATAGTTCGGGTTAATCCAACTTTTGAAGGCGCAGCGAGTGGGAGGAGCTTGGAGGGGGCCCCACGGAGAAGGGGAGCGGGTGGGGAGGGGAGGGAGGAGGGGAGAGGGAGGGGAACAGCCGGGGAGGAGGAGGGAAAGGAGGAGGGGGTGTTGAGGGAGGGGCGTAAAAGATGCCAGCAATTAGGTTTGCCATGCGGGAAATATCTGATTTTTTTTTTTAAAAAAAAAGATTTATTGCATTTACAAGGATGGGAAGATGGATGAAATGGACGGATTGATGGATCAAATGGATGGACTGTGAGAGGAGGGGAGAGGAGGAGGGGAGAGGAGAAGAGAAGAGAAAGGGATGGAGGGATGGATGGATCAAATGGATGGACTGAGAAGAGGAGAGGAGATATGGATAGGTGAGTAGATAGATAGACAGATAGAGATAGATGATAGATAGATAGATAGATAGATAGATAGATAGATAGATAGATAGATAGATAGATAGATAGACGATAGATAGATAGATATGGATGGACAAACAGATAGATATGGATTAGATGGATGGATGGATGGATGGATGGATGGATGGATAGATAGATAGACAGACAGACAGAGACAGACAGACAGACAGATATGGATGGATGGAGTAAGTAATGAAAGAAAAAAGAGATAGAAACATAAATAAAGAGAAAGGAGAAAATGAGAAAAAGAGAGAGGGAGAGAAAGTGAAGGAGAGAAAGAGGGAGAAAAAGAGAAAAGAGAGAAAGTGAGTGTGAAAGACAGGGAGGGCGGGAGAAAGAAAGACGGAGAGAAGGAGAAATAGGGAGAGGGGTGGATAAAAAGAGAGAAAGAAAGTGTGTGTGTGAGAGAGAGACACACAGAGAGAGGGGGGGGAGAGGGAGAAAGAGAGAGAGAAAGAGAGACAGCCAGAGACAGAGAGACAGAGAGTGAGCCTTCCACAGATGTTCCCAACAAGCAAGGTGAAGAACATCTCCATCCTACATTTCAGCCTGAAATGTGACGGAGAAGGGAACCGGTTCAATATTTCTCAACTTTGGCCACTTTAAGAATGTGGATTTCAATTCCCAGAATTCAGCCACTTTCTCTCAAATCAACTGATCTAAATCATCCCTTCCTTTCAGTACTTTCTGAAGCTGCCATCTCTCTTATCTCCTCCAAAAGTTACACGTTGAATGAAATTATTAGGCAAATTATTTCCCTACCTTCTTTGTCACCAAAAAAAATTCCTACTTTTATTCCAAAAAAGGGCAAACAACAGTTACAGGATTGAACACATTCAGTATAAATCTCAAAGAAGCCACATATCCATGCCAATTTAGAGAAAAAAACATAATAATTTGACTTAAATAAAAACAGAGTCGCTGTGTGTGACTTGGGAGGCTATGCAAATGTGTTCAATAAATAAAGACAAAATATATGTTGGCTTCCCCTTCCTTATCATAGGGACTAGAACCATGCTGGCAAACCTATGGCACTCTCTGCGGGCACACCAGCCATCACCCCAGCCCAGCTCCAACACGAATGTGTGCGTGCCCCCCACCGGCCAGCTGGTCTTTGGGTCTTTTCACACATGCGCGGGGTGTGTGTGCATGTGCAGGGGGCGCTTGCATTGCATTTGGGGGGCTCACGTAGTGCCCCTTTGCCCCATTTTGGGCCTGGAAAGCCTCCTGCACCAACCTGGAAGTCAAAAATGGGTAGTGGGGCGTATGCACAGGGGGGGACGCAGGGGGGAGTCACGTGTGCATGCACAGAGGGTACCATGCGCATGCGTGGGGGCGGGGCGCATATGAGGGATCCCCCACGCATTGCATTATCGGCAGAGGTGGGTTGCTCCCAGTTCGGCCCGGATCGGGAGAACCGATAGTAGCAGCAGCGGGATGCCACATGCGCAGATGCGTCGTGCGCCCCCGAACCAGTAGTAGAAAAAATTGGCAACCAACCACTGATTATGGGTGTGGGATGTGAAACACGCAACACACACACTTTCGACACGCAATGACATGGACTAGAAGCTTCAGAACGGGTCAGGCCGGGGTGGTGGTGGTGGGGGGGAAAATTGGATTTTTGTTAAAAACAAAGAAAAACGAAACAGCCCCAGGAACAAAAGAGAAAAATGTAAGTGAATAATGGTGGAACAAACGCCATCCTTTCTTTTTCATTTATATTATTTATCAGCATTGCCTTGCAAACTTGGAGAAGGCAGGAAAATTTCGCCACTTCAGACACTTGGCTGACGTCTCCGAAATTCTGCATTCCTTGTTTTGGTCCCTTTGAAGATGGTGTGTATAATGTGTTATGTGTGTATTTATGAGAAAGAAGGAAAAAATGTATCTGCAGGCAAAACCATGTCTATTAAATTTCTCATATTTCTTTTCCACATTTTTCTTCTCTCTCTCTTTTTTTTTTTTTTTTTGGTGCCTGTTCGTGAATAAAGGAGAGGAAAAAGAACGTACTTAAAAGTAAATAGAATATCACCAACAAGATTGGCTAAAATGTACCCAAACATGAAGCCGACCTGCTGGAAGTGTAAAAAAGTACAAGGGAACTTATTATCCCATATGGTGGACCTGCCCAGAAACACAAAAATATTGGACAAAAATTTGGAAATGGGTGCAAGAAATTACAGGGGAACAGATAAAATACAAACCCGAAATCTTTCTACTGGGAATAATCAAAGGGAAATATACAAAGAAAATTAAGTACATATTAACACATCTGCTAACTACAGCTAGAATAGCATTTGCCCAATGCTGGAAACAAAATAATACCCCCTCGGACGAATTAGTGATTAAAAAAAAACTTTGGATTGTGCAGAGATGGACAAATTAACATTTGAAATTCAAAGATAAAGAAGAGTTGGAATATTATGAAATTTGGAACAATTGGTACAAATGGCTGCAAAACAAGAATAAAATTAATTAAGCCAAAAAGCAATATATATAAATATAGAGAGAACTGTGTATAAAGGTGTGTAAATATAGAAGCGAAATATTATATACATGTACAGGTATGATGACATAACAATGTTGATATAATGAGTGTAAGGTGTTGTAGAAGGGAAAAAATAATTTAAAAAATCTGCTAATAAAAAAAGTAAATAGAATAGAATAACAGAGTTGGAAGGGATCTTGGAGGTCTTCTAGTCCAGCGGTCACCAATGGGTGGTACAGGAGAAAATGTTGGGGTCCGCAGAAAAATTATTTGCATTTTGTATATTGCACTAAGTCCTCAAACTACGGCCCCTGGGTTGAATACGCTTGTGTTGCTGCAGAGAGTCTCCCCCTTTGGGGTCTTTTTGTGGGGGTCGGAGGGCAGGCAGAAATTCTGACTTGGGGTCTGCTTCAGCCTCCTGGTGGGGGGCTTTGGGCGAAGGCTGGAGGGAAGCACTGCTGGTGGCAAAGAGCCGGAGGGCCTCGTTCCAGTGGGACAGCATCATGGGCTGGAACTGGCTGACCATCTCAGCCCACTGTGCCTCCAGGCGCCTTTACCTGGCCTTGCACTCCTGTAGGTCTTCCCTCTGCTTGGAAAGCCTATGCTCCTAGTCCTCAGTGAGGTGCTTCTGCTGAGCCTCCTTCTCGGTCAGATCCAATTTGAACTGAGCCGTTTTGCCGACTCTCTCTCGTAGTGGCTGCTTAGTTCCAGCAACTGCTTCCTGTTGGGGCCTTAAGGAGCCCAGGCGGGCAGGCCAGTAGAAGCCGATGAGGGGCCCCTTGATGTGAGTGACATCAAGTTGGCCACGCCCACCCATCATTTAAAATTATGAATTTAGTGGTCCCTGAGGTCCGAAAGGGTGGTGGCCCCTCAGGGGTGGGTTTCTCGCTCCGTTCCAACCGGTTCGGTTGGAATGGGGCCGGCAGCGTCCTCGTGCACGCGCGCAGTAGACGCATGCGTACTAGCGCCTGTGCGATGCTCCAGCTGCTCCTGGAGGATCGCGCAGGCACTGTATGCGTTCTGCGCATGCATGGAAACACAGAACTCGTCAAAACCGGGTAAGAAACGCGGGCGGGCGGGTGGATCCTTTGGCGTTCCCAGAAGTTACTTACTTCCGGGTTCGCCGACCAACCGGTTCGCGGGGACCGCCGCGAACCGCCTGAAACCCACCCCTGTGGCCTCTGGACTAGAAGACCTCCGAGGTCCCTTCCAAATTCTGAACCTGAGATTCGGCATAATGGTTTGCAGCAAACTGCAATCAGATCTTGGCAGATGCTCAAATAACACAGCACCGACTCTAGGGATGAGCCGAGAATCGAGAAAGCAAAATTTATATCTCAATTAAGGCGAAGAAATGAAGCTGGGAATTTGCATATGCTTGCGGATGGCCAGCTGATTAGAGGATTGCAGAATAATTATTATTGCTAATATATTGTTTCTGTATGGGATTTCCTAATGCACCAACCAGGTCCTTTGAGGGAGGCATTTATTTAACAAATTTCTATATAGCCATTCGTCTTCATCAGAGTCAAACTGGGGAAGAAAGTCCTCGACTTACAACACTTCATTCAGTGACCGTTCGAAGTTACACTGTCGCCGAAACAAGTGACTTATGATGATATTTTCAGACTTATAACCATTACATCAGTGTTTCTCAACCTTGGCCACTTGAAGATGTCCGGACTTCAACTCCCAGAATTCCCCAGCCTGGCTGGGGAATTCTGGGAGTTGAAGTCCAGATATCTTCAAGGTTAAGAAACACTGCATTACATGGTTGTGTGATCAAAATTCTAACGCTTGGCAACTGGAATCCTAGGCTGGCTATCACTTGTTTAACAACCGTTTGAACTTAACAACAGTTCTGTAAAAAGTGACTTACGACTGGTCCTCGGACTTACGATTGTTGCACCAGCCCCATGGCCACATGATCAGAATTCAGGTGCTTGGCAACCGGAATGTATTTACGACGGTCAGATCTAAGAACCCCTCAGCTCTGATTTTGCTGGCAGAGGGCTAGCAAAATAAACTACAAGCAAAGCAAAAGGAGAAAAAAAATTCCCCTTTTGCATTTGAACATGCCAGAAGGGACAGGAAAGGAGAAAGGGAAAGAAAAAGAAAAAGAAGGGAAGATGGGGAGAGCAAGGAGGGAAAAATAAGGAAAGAGGGGAAGGAAGAAGAAAGGAGAAGGAAGTGGGAAGTAAAAAGACACCAAGGAAGGAAGGAAGGAAGGAAGGAAGGAAGGAAGGAAGGAAGGAAGGAAGGAAGGAAGGTTATAATGAGAGATAGGGAGGGTCTGAGGGAATAGCAATAGCAGTTAGACATATACTGCTTCATAGGGCTTTCAGCCCTCTCTAAGCGGTTTACAGAGTCAGCATATCGCCCCCAACAACAATCCGGGTCCTCATTTTACCCACCTCGGAAGGATGGAAGGCTGAGTCAACCCTGAGCCGGTGAGATTTGAACCGCTGAACTGCAGATAGCAGTCAGCTGAAGTGGCCTGCAGTACTGCACCCTAACCACTGCGTCACCTCGGCTCTTTTAAGGGAAGTCCGGCCGTAGCACTTGGCCACCACAGGTGCCCCCTTCCCCCCCCCCCAACACGAGTGACGCCGAGCTGGCCACGCCCCCTCCCAGGTCCCTCCCCCAAGTTCAAACACATACCCTGACGCAGCTCTCAATGAAATTGCATTTAACACCCCTGATCTAAAAGTTCAACATGACATCAGAGCGCCAAGGAAAAGTGTCAAGGCTGGAAAACAGGAAATATTTGCCATCCTAAAAAGAAGATCAGTTGTAACCACAAACTAGCTGACAGTTTTAACCATGCAATCTTGAACAATAGTGAAGAAATTAACCACTGGTTTCAGTTCCTTCTGCTAAATTCTAAGAAAGCGGGAACTGTGGGTTAAAGCAAGAATTAAAGCACTCGTATGAAGAAACCAGATTAGGAAGGGAAAAGAAAGACGGACATGGGGAAATGGGTAGGATAGGATAGGATAGGATAACAGAATGGAATAGAATAAGAATAGAATAGAATAGAATAAGAATAGAATAAGAATAGAATAAGAATAGAATAAGAATAGAATAAGAATAAGAATAGAATAAGAATAGAATAAGAATAGAATAGAATAGCAGAGTTGGAAGGGACCTTGGAGGTCTTCTAGTCCAACCCCCTGCCTAGGCAGGAAACCCTGCACCACTTCAGACAAATGGTTATCCAACATCTTCTTAAAAACCTCCAGTGTTGGAGCATCCACAACTTCTGGTTAATTGTCCTCACTGTCAGGAAATTCCTCCTTAGTTCCAGGTGGCTTCTCTCCTTGATTAGTTTCCACCCATTGCTTCTTGTCCTGTCCTCAGGTGCTTTGGAGAATAGCTTGACCCCCCTCCTCTCTGTGGCAGCCCCTCAAATATTGGAAGACTGCTATCCTGTCTCCCCTGGTCCTTCTCTTCATCAAACTACTAGACATCCCCAATCCCAGCAAACGTTCATCCTTTTAGCCTCCAATCTTTGCCTGCCTTTGCAAGAACGTCGTTTGCTGTTTCACTTAATGACCCCATTAAACTTCCAACTGGGGAATGCGTTTTTCACAAGAAGGTCACAGAAGGGGGCCAGGTGACTCTGGGATGCTGCAACAGTCATAAATATGAGCCAGTTGCAAAGCATCTGAATTTTGATCACAGCGATGCTGCAACCGTCGTAAGTGTGAAGAAATAGTCATAAGTCCCTTTTTTCAGTGCCATTATAACTTTCAAGGAGCCGAGGTGGTGCAGTGGGTAGAGTGCAGTACTGCAGGCCACTTCAGCTGACTGTTATCTGCAGTTCAGTGGTTCTAATCTCACCGGCTCAAGGTTGACTCAGCCTTCCATCCTTCCGAGGTGGGTGAAATGAGGACCCAGACTGTGGGGGCGATATGCTGACTCTGTAAACTGCTTAGAGAGGGCTGAAAGTCCTATGAAGCGGTATATAAGTCTAACTGCTATATAACTCTAACTGCTATTGCTTTGAACAGTTACTAAACAAACTGCTGTAAGTTGAGGATTAGCTGTAATTAAAAAAACTACCGTCAACATTTTCATAGCTGAAAAACGCCGCCTTTAAAAGTCTCAGCCAAACAACTTTTGTCTAAGTTTATTGTATTTTATTTTCTGAGAATAAGTTATCTCCCTGCCCGGAGCGGTATTTTTTTTTATTCCCTGAAATTAAGCCAAGAATCATTTATTAGGCTTACATTAGAGACATAAAAGTAGATCAGATTAGCTATCTCTGCATTTGAGCTTATGTTATGAAACCTATTGAAGCTTGTATTTTTTTCAAGGCTTGGGCCTTAATTAATTTCCCAGAGGGAAACAGGCTCGAATTTTCCTCGCGGAATTAAAAAAAAATAGAGGCTGTACTTTTCTTCAAAAGTCTATTTCTTTCCCTCGTTCCGGCTTTCCCTCCGAGATTTTAAACTCGGAGGGTTGGTGCAGAATCTTTTGCAGAATGCAGGATGGCAAGAGAACATATGTCCGTTTCCCCATGCATTGGCGGCTGAAAGAAACAGGAAAAAGGCCCTAGTCCCTGTGATGGTGAACTTATGGTACACATAGCAATAGCAGTTAGACTTATATACCGCTTCATAGGGCTTTCAGCCCTCTCTAAGCGGTTTACAGAGTCAGCATATCGCCCCCAACAACAATCCGGGTCCTCATTTTACCCACCTCGGAAGGATGGAAGGCTGAGTCAACCCTGAGCCAGTGAGATTTGAACAGCCGAACTGCAGAACTGCAGTCAGCTGAAGTAGCCTGCAGTGCTGCATTTAACCACTGCGCCACCTCGGCTCACATGCCTAAAGTGGTACATGAAGCCGTGTCGCCCGACACGTGTGGCCTTGCCTGTTTGTTTTCCGAGTTTCTGGCCTGTATGTGCGTGTGATAATTAAGTCCTAACCAAGGAATGGAATCAAGATTAAGTGTTGATACCACTTTATCATGTCTTGGTAAGGCGACACTTGGAATACGGCATCCAGTTTTGGTCGCCACGATGTAGAAAAGATGATGAGACTCTAGAAAGAATGCAGAGAAGAGCAACAAAGAGGATTAGGGGACTGGAGGCTAAAACATATGAAGAACCGTTGCAGGAACTGGGTATGTCTAGTTTGATGAAAAGAAGGACCAGGGGAGACATGATAGCAGTCTTCCAATATCTCAGGGGTTGCCACAAAGAAGAAGGAGTCAAGCTATTCTCCAAGGTACCTGAGGGTAGAACAAGAAGCAATGGGTGGAAACTAATCAAGGAGAGAAGCAACTTAGAACTGAGGAGAAATTTCCTGAAATCAGAACAACTACTGTAATCGGTGGAACAATTTGCCACTAGAAGTTGTGGGTGCTCCAACACTGGAGGTTTTTAAGAAGAGACTGGACAATCATTTGTCCAGAATGGTATAGATTTCTTAGCTGGGGGTTGGATTAGAAGACCTCCAAGGGCCCTTCCAACTCTGTTATTCTGAAGGATACTTTATTTTTCTCTGAATTAAAGTTCCTGGAATGCGTTCCTATTTAGGCAGTTCAGAGGAGGCACCACAGCTTTGAAGGCTGAATTTTTAGTCCGATGATTTTCTAACTTGGCCACTTTAAGAAGGGTGGACTTCAACTTCCAGGATTCCCCAGCCAACAATTCTGGGAGATGATGAAGTCCATCCGTTTTAAAGTTGTCAAGTTTGGAAAACACTGGTTAGTTTCAGAGACCTCTGTTGAATGTCAACCAAGTGCCAGGAAGTTCCAGAGACCTTTCCCTGCTGGCTGGAAAATTCTGGGAATTCACATTTTCTTAAAAATGTCAAGTTGCAAAACACTGTTTTAAGTTCCAGAATTCTCCGTTGAATATATGAATCCACTGGTGTGGTTCCAGGGACCTTTCCATAATGACTGGGGAATTCTGGGAATTAAAGTCCATATATCTTAAAATTATTTAAGTTTCAAAACACTGTTTTAGTTTCAGAATTCTCTGCTGAATATGAATCCAGTGGCAGGAGGTTCCAGGGACACCTTCAACACTGACTAGGGAATTCTGGGAACTAAAGTCCATACATCTTAAAATTATTTAAGTTTCAAAACACTGTTTTAGTTTCAGAAATCTCTGCTGAACATGAATCCAGTGGCAGGAGGTTCCAGGGACACCTTCCACACTGACTAGGGAATTCTGGGAATTAAAGTCCATATATCTTAAAATTATTTAAGTTTCAATCAAAACACTGTTTTAGTTTCAGAAATCTCTGCTGAACATGAATCCAGTGGCAGGAGGTTCCAGAGACACCTTCCACACTGACTGAGGAATTCTGGGAATTGAAGTCCACCATTTTAAAGTTACCAAGCTGAAAAAACACTGTTTTGTTCTCAAAGTTCTGCATTGAATATGAATCTAAGTCAGCAAGATGTTTCAGAGACCTTTTTCAGGGTAACCAATCAAGCTCAGAGCTAACATGTCTTCCAATTTCTCTGATTTTGAACCCTCCACAATATTCCTTTCTCCCCCAAAGAGGAGAAAACCTCTTACTTGTAAGGCTCAACCTCCACATCGTTTGGTTTTTAAATTAGTAATTCTGGGGAAATGATTAATGGGGTGGGAGAAGAGGGGGGAGAGAGAGGGGTGGGTGAGAGAGAAACAAACAGACAGAGTGTGGGAGGAGAGAGATAAAGGGAAAAAAGGGGAGAAAAAGGGAGAAAAAGGGAAAAAATGGGAGAAAAAGAAATAGTTTGGGAAAGAAAGGGAGAGGGGGGTAAAGAGAGTGGGGAAGAGACTGAAAAAGAAAAACAATTTAGGGAGAGAAAGAAAGAGGGAAAAAGTTAGAAGGTGAAAAAAAGGGAAAGAAAGAGAGGGAAAGTAAGAGGCAGGGGGAGAAAAAGGGGGAAAGAAAGAGGGAGAGAAAGGGAGAGAAAGAAGGAGTAAAAAAGAGAAAATGAGCTAGGGAGAAAAAGAAAGGGAGAGGGAAAGAAAGAGAGAAAGAGAGAGACGGAGAGAGAGGGGGTAAGAGAGAAAAAGTTAGGGAGCAAAAGAGAGAGGGAGAGGGAAAGAGAGAGAGAAAGGGGAAGAGAGAGAAACAGAGAGAGAGAGAGAAAGAGGGGAAGGAAGAGAGAGAAAAAGAGGGAAGAGAGATAGGGGGTGGGAGAAAGAGAAGGAGAGAGTGAAAAAGAGAAGGGCAGAGAAAGCCTTTTGCCTGCGATCTAAACGTTTCCTTAAACTTTCCTAAAAGCTGCTTGCTGCCATAGTTGCAAATTAAAAGGGGGGAAAAAACTCCACCACTAAACGGAGAAGAAGAAGAGGGGAGAGAGGGTTAAGCATTCCAACATGTTTATTTAATGTGCTGGATGGATCTGCTGGCTGGAACCAGGGCTCAAAGCCACTGGCAGCAGCACACAATGTCCTGAAGTTGATCCCTTTGCCAGAGAGAGGAATTGTGCTGCCAAAAACCGCCGGGCCGTAATCTGGATCCTGTCGAATGCAGAGACAGAAACCCTCCGGGGAAACCAACCATGATATTGTTTTTTTTCCCCCCCTGATTTCTAAACAGCTCTTTGGACGTAGGCCTCGGCCTGGTGAAATCAGAAATAAAAAATCAAAATAAAGTCTTCCAAACCTTCGGAAGTTGTGAATGCCCCATCGCTGGAGGCTTTTAAGAAGAGGCGTGGACAACCCTTTGTCTGAAATGGCCTAGGGTCTCCGGTTCGAGTAGCGGATGGGGTGGGGGATGGATTAGAAGACCTCCGAGATCCCATCCAACTTGAATAGAACAGAACAGAAGAATAGAATATAGGATAGGTCAGGATAGGATAGGATAAGGAATAAACAAAATGAATAGAATAGAGAATAGAATAGAATAAGGAATAAAGAAAGAATGGAATAGAATAGAGAATAGAATAGAATAGAATAAGGAATAAAGAAAGAATAGAATAGAGAACAGAACAGAATAGAATAAGGAATAGGATGGGATAGGATAGAATAGAATAAGGGATAGAATAGAATAGAGAATAGAATAAAATAAGCAATAAAGAAAGAACAGAATAGAATAGAGAATAGAATAAGGAATAAAGAAATAAAGAAAGAATAGAATAGAATAGAATAGAATAGAGAATAGAATAGAATAGAATAAGGAATAAAGAAAGAATAGAGTAGAGAACAGAACGGAACATAATAGAATAAGGGATAGAATAGTATAAAGAATAGAACAAGACAGAACAGAATAGAGAATAGAATAATAAGGAATAAAGGAAGAATAGAATAAGGAATAAAGAAAGAATAGAATAGAGAATAGAATAGAGAATAGAATAAGGAATAAAGAAAGAATAGAATAGAGAATAGAATAGAATGGAATAAGGAATAAAGAAAGAATAGAATAGAGAACAGAATAGAATAAGGAATAGGATGGGATAGATTAGAATAGAATAGAATAAGGGATAAAATAGAATAGAGAATAGAATAAAATAAATGATAAAGAAAGAACAGAATAGAACAGAATAGAGAATAGAATGGAATGGAATAGAGAATAGAATAAGGAATAAATAAATAAAGAATAGAATAGAATAAAATAGAGAATAGAATAGAATAAGGAATAAAGAAAGAATAGAGAACAGAATAGAACAGAACAGAACATAATAGAATAAGGGATAGAATTGAATAGAGAATAGAACAAAACAGAACAAAATAGAGAATAGAATAGAATAAGGAATAAAGGAAGAATAGAATAAGGAATAAAGAATAGAATAAGGAATAAAGAAAGAATAGAATAGAGAATAGAGTAAGGAATAAAGAAAGAATAGAATAAATAGAATAAGGAAGAAAGAAAGAATAGAATAGAGAATAGAGTAAGGAATAAAGAAAGAATAGAATAAATAGAATAAGGAAGAAAGAAAGAATAGAATAGAATAGAGAATAGAATAAAATAGGATAGAGAATAGAATAGAATATAGAAAAGAATAAAAACAGGCCCATTTTTGGACTTCCAGTACTTCTAGTAGGCCCATTTTTCACCCTCCCAGGCTCCGGAGACTTTCCCTGAGCCTCCAGGAGGGCAAAACGGCCTCCCTCGGGCTCTGGAGGCCCCCTTGGGAGGTCCGTGACGCCCATTCTTTGCCCTCCCAGAGCCTCCGGGCGGCCCCTGCACTGACCTGACTCCTGGGAGGGGAGGGGTGGGCGGAGCCAGTCGGTTCTTGCAACAACCGGTTCAGTGAACCAGACGCCAAATTAATATCCAGTTTGCCCGAACTGGCTGCATCCCACCCCTGGCGTATGAATAACTTAACAACTGCAGGGACTCACTTAAGAACTGCAGCAAAAAAGGTCATAAAAGGGGGCAAAAACTCACCTCACAAATGTCTCGCTTAACAGTAGAAACCTTAGACTCAATTGTGGTCATAAGTTGAGGACAAGCTGTATTAGAAGGGTCAGGTTGGCAGGAGCGAATGGGAAGGTGAAAAATAGCCAAGGTCCATCAGACAAACATTTTTTTCCAGGCTGGTTCAGGCGCAAAAGCCACGGGAGAACTTAAGAGACCAAGATGGACGCCGATCGCTGAAGGGAAAATATATCCTTCCTTCTAACTGCCGATTAAACTCTTTTAATTAGGCCAACTGGCACGCAGCAAAGGTTTTTGCACCTTGATCCGAACCCCAGCTGCAACCACAGCTCGTCCTCGACTTAAAACCACAATCGAGGTTAGCAACCCCCCATCGCTAAACGAGGTTAAGTGAGTTTTGCCCCATTTTACAACATTTCCTGTCGCAGTCGTTAAGCGAATCACCTCCGTTGTTAAGTTAGCCACACGCTTGTTTAGCGAATCCGGCTTCCCCAATGACTTTGCTTGTCAGAAGGTCGCAAAAGGGGATCAGGTGACACCTGCCCCCCCCCCGGGACACCACAACCGTCATAAGTGTGAATCAGCTGCCAAGAATCCAAATTTTAATCGTGTGACCTTGGGGACGCTGCACTGGTCGTAAATGTGAAAAACGGTCAGGAGTCACTTTTTTCAGTGCTGTTGTAACTTTGAACCGTCACTAAATGAACTGTTGCATATCAAGGATTACCTGTACAGGTAGCCCTCGACTTACAACAGTTCATTTAGTGACCGTCTGAAGTTACAACAGCACTGCAACGGAAGTCAAGGAGAATGTTTTTCACGCTTACGACTGGGACAGCACTCCCCGTGGCCACGTGATTTCACACCCTCATTTGCCACTGTTGTGAAGCGAATCCTTTCCGTCATTAAGTGAACCATGCAACCCATCCAGCTTTTCCCATTGACTTCCCTTGTCGGCAGCCGGCTGGGGAAGGTCTCAAATGGTGATTGCATGGATTTCCTGTCGTAAATATATGCCCGTTGCCAAGCGCTCAAATTTTGAGGATGCTCCTTGTGGTCGTCAGCACAGAGAAGGAAATCCTATACCGTAAGGCATTTGTGTAAGGCATTTTTGTCAATGCTGTTGTGACTTCAGTCCCTGAAATTTCAGTCCCTGTTATACGTCAAGGACTACCTGTACATAAATTCAGCCTGGACCATTTCATGTCCAAGTCACAATTTCAAAGGAAGCACCAACATTGCACCCTAACACACAAGATACAAAGAGTCCCGAGAAAATAGGTGGTACCTTGCTCAACAGTAGTAACTGTGAGAGGGATCTTGGAGTCCTAGTGGACAACCATTTAAATAGGAGCCAGCCGTGTGCAGCAGCTGCCAAAAAAGCCAATGCAGTTCTAGGCTGCATCAACAGAGGGAGAGAATCAAGATCACGTGAAGGGTTAATACCGCTTTATAAGGCCTTGGTAAAGCCACACTTGGAATACACATTCAATTTTGGTCACCACGATGTAGAAAAGATGTAGAGACTCTAGAAAGAGTGCAGAGAAGAGCAAGAAAGAGGATTAGGGGACTGGAGGCTAAAACATATGAAGAACGGTTGCAGGAACTGGGTGTGTCTAGTTTAATGAAAAGAAGGACCAGGGGTGACATGATAGCAGTCTTCCAATATCTCAGGGGTTGCTACAAAGAAGAGGGGGTCAAGCGATTCTCCAAAGCACCTGAAGGCAGGATAAGAAGCAATGGGTGGAAACTAAACAAAGAGAGAAGCAACTTAGAACTGAGGAGAGATTTCTTGACAGTGAGAACAATTAATCAGTGGAACAGAAGTTGCCTCCAGAAGTTGTGAATGCCCCAACACTGGAAGTCTTTAAGAAGATGTTGGAGAGCCATTTGTCTGAAACGGTATAGGTTTTCCTGCCTAGGCAGGGGGTTGGACTAGAAGACCTCCAAGGTTCCTTCCAACTCTGCTATTGTATTATCTACAGATCCGTCACGCCCTCAAGATAAACGTTTTCAGCTCCTCCGCTCAGGGCTCCGCTATAAGGCTTTGCGTGCCAAAACAACGAGACACAAAGCTGTTTTTTTCCCTTGTGCCATCACTTTGATGAACACCTAATTCCCACAACACTGTCTTATGTCTAAAGATATTTACCCAGGTAAAAGAGACGAATTACTGTATTATTATTATTATCTGATGGCTAAAAACATATGAGGAACAGTTCCAGGAACTGAGTATGTCTAGTTTAATGAAAAGAAGGAATTGGGGAGACATGATAGCAGTCTTCCAATATTTGAAGGGCTGCTACAAAGAAGAGGGAGTCAAACTATTCTCCAAAGCACCTGAAAGCAGGATAAAAAGCAATGGAGGGAAACTAACGAAGGAGAGAAGCAACCTAGAACTAAGGAGAATTTTCCTGACAATGAGAACAATTAATCAGTAGAACTGCTTGCCTTCAGAAGTTGTGGGTGCTCCATCACTGGAGGTTTTAAAGAAGAGATTGGACAACCCTTTGTCTGAAATTCTAGACCAGTGTTTCTCAACCTTGGCAACTTGAAGATGTCTGGACTTCAAGTCCCAGAATTCCCCAGCCAGCATTCGCTGGCTGGGGAATTCTGGGACTTGAAGTCCAGACATCTTCAAGTTGCCAAGGTTGAGAAACACTGTGCTATAGGGTCTCCTGTTTTCGCAGGGGGTTCGACTAAAAGACCTCCAAGGTCCCTGACAATAATATTATTCATCTTTCCTTCTACTACCTTCTGCTATTGGTATCTTATGATTGCATTAAATTCTTGTTTTCATGTACACTGAGAGCTTATGCACCAGAGTATGTGCGCAGTTGCCTTTAAATAGGTCTGTGCGTACACAGAACATTAAAAATGTCAACAACAAAAAAACATGTGGCAACCGGAGAACCAGTTCGGGGATATGGCGAGCCTGCCGTCCCTACCGGTTTGGCAACCCAGTCGCTATTTCCACTACCGATTCGCCCGAATCAGTGCGAACCAGTAGCAACCCATCTCTGATCTACACACTTGGCCAATAATGTTCTGCTCTGCTCTATTCTTTATATTGTATGATGTATTCTATAAACTGAGAGTTTATGCACTGGAGACAATTTCCTTGTGTGTCCAATCACACTTGGCCAATAAATAATTCTATATTCTATATCCGTGATGGCGAACCTATGGCACGCATGCCATAGGTGGCACGCGGAGCCATTTGTCAGGGCACGCAAGGTGTTGCCCTGTCAGCTGGCCAGCGTGCAGCTGACTTCAGCCTTTTGAGGCCATTTTTCGCCCTCCGGAGGCTTCCTTGAAAAACTGGCCCTATGGGCAAACCGGAAGTTTGGGAACGGACTTCCGGTTTGCTCGTAGGGCCGGCTTTAGCCCCCCGAAGCCTTCAGGGAAGCCTCCAGAAGGCCCCTGAAGGCTCCGGCGGGCGAAAAACAGCCCTACGGATAAACCGGAGCCCTCCGGAGCCTTCAAGGAAGCCTCCTGAAGGGGTTCCACCACAAATGCGCGAACAACAAAAGCGCGCCTGACTAAACCGCGGTGACAAAACCGCGGTGACAAAACCGCGCCAACAAATGAGCGCTGAAGCGCACCGACAACAGCGCGCCGACAGAAGCACGCTGTAACCCTAAACCTAACCCTAAACCTAACCCTAAACCTAACCCTAAACCTTACCTTAACTTAAATCGCGCTTCTGTCGGCGCGCTTTTGTCGGTGCGCTGTTGTCGGCACGCTTTTGACATCGCGGTTTTAGCGCCGCAGTTTTGTCGCCGCGCTTTTGACATTCGCGCATTTGTCGGGTCACGTCCTGAAAGTCCCTGAAGGCTCTGGAGGGATAAAATTGGCCCTATGAGCAAACCGGAAGTCCGTTCCCAAACTTCCGGTTTGCCCATA
Source organism: Thamnophis elegans (assembly GCF_009769535.1). Classification (NCBI taxonomy): domain Eukaryota; kingdom Metazoa; phylum Chordata; class Lepidosauria; order Squamata; family Natricidae; genus Thamnophis; species Thamnophis elegans. The sequence goes on along the minus strand of NC_045541.1, from coordinate 178,021,978 downwards.
GGGCCGGTTTTTCGTGCTCCGGAGGTTTCAGGGAAGCTCCTGAAACCTCCAGAGAGTCTCCGGGGATGGGGAGGGGGTAATGGAGTCTGTTTTCGCCCACCCAAGGCTCCTATAAAGCCTCTGGAGCCTGGGGAAGGTGAATGGGGGGGGGGGAGAGCGCTGGTCGTGCATGTGTGCGTGCTGGGGTCGTGCACATAGCACTATGGGTGTGGCACGCCCGCACACGACCTCCCTGCACTCCCCCTGCTTTTGGCACGCGAGCCAAAAAAGATTCGCCATCACTTTCTATATTCTGCATTCTATATCCTCATCTCTTTTTCTCTCCTCCTCTCCTCTTCCTCCCCTTGCAAGCTTCTCCATCTCTCACGAAACACGATTCTCGCTAGAGAGAATCCCACCCGCCTACAAGCACCCGGGAGAACTGGACAGTTGCGTTCGGCCTCCCAAGACAGCCATGCATTTTGCCCCCCCAGGAGATGCTGAAATAGGAAACCAAGTGCCTGGGGGTTTGGAGGCAGACCTGACGCAAGACGAGATTTGCTCCTCCGGGGAGCAGACCAGCAAAAAACAGCATTAATTGGTCCTTCAGCGGTCCAGCCCTCACGGAGCTGGCGGCGTTATCAAGACCGACAAAATCCTGCGCTCACAAGCACTCCTCGGCTTTCGGAGAACCGGCAAGTGGGATCCCCCCCCCCCATCGCGAGTGAAAGTAGGGTGCTCCCACTTTTTGGCAATCTAGAACTTGGCCCTCCCCACCCCGGGGATCTCATCCACAGCAGCCTCAAGATTTATTCCACACTTCGAATGCTGCATTTGGTCTCCACGATACAAAAAAGATGTGGAGACTCTGGAAAGAGGGCAGAGAAGAAGAGCAACAAGGATGATTAAGAGACTGGAGGCTAAAACGGATAGGATAGGATGGGATGTGTACTCCAACACTGGAGGTTTTAAAGAAGAGACCATTTGTCTGAAATGGTCCAGACCAGGCGTGTCCAAACTTGGGAACTTTAAGACTTGTGGACTTCAACTCCCAGAATTCTCCAGCCAGCTATGCGGCTCTGGAGCTGCATGTGGCTCTTTCCTCCCTCTGCTGCAGCTCCATCACCGGTCGGCACCACAATTTTGAGAGGAGCTTCTGCGGGGGGAGGGGGGGAGAGCAGCACAGTGCACCAGGCAAAGACTCTATGGCAAGGGGGGGGGGGGTTCCAGTTGTCTCCACAATTGATAGGGCTTTCGGTTATGACAGGTAGAGGAAAAAGGATGCCGCGCTAGGAGGAGACTCTGTGGAGGGGGAAACTGAACTTCCGTCTGGAGAATTCTGGGGCTGGGGGATTCTGGGAGTTGAAGTCCACAAGTCTTAAAGTTCCCAAGTTTGGACACCCCTGGTCTAGGGTTTCCTACCTGAGCAGGGGCTGGACTAGAAGACCTCCAAGGTCCCTTCCAACTCTGCTATTCTATTCTAGATGGTAATTTAAAATAAGATAGAAGATAAGATAGAAGAGAAGAGAAGATGATAAGGTAAGGTAAGGTAGGATAGGACAGGGTAAGAAAAGATAGGATAGGATAGGATAGGATAGGATAGGATAGGATGGGGTAGGATGGGATGGGATTAGATATAAGGTAAAGTAAATATTAGGATTAGGGTAAAGTAAGGTAAGGTAAAGCAAAATAAAATAAAGTAAGATAAGCTAAACCTTTATTGTCATTTTTTCCCCTGTGCACATGTTAAAAATGAAAATTTTAATATGAAGAACAGTTGCAGGAACTGTGTATGTCTAGTTTAATGAAAAGAAGAACTAGGGGAGACATGATACCCCCGTTTCCCCGACAATAAGACCTCACCGGATAATAAGCCCAATCGGGCTTTTGAGCGCATGCGCTAATATAAGCCCTCCCTGAAAATTTTGCAACACAGCAGCAACCATGAGGTGACCACGCTCACCATCTCCTGCACCTCAAAATAATAAGATCGCCCCCCAAAATAACACCAAATGCTTATTTCGGGGGTCAAAAGAAAATAAGACCCTGTCTTATTTTCGGGGGAACACGGTAGCTGTCTTCCAATATCTCAGAGGTTGCTCCAAAGAAGAGAGAGTCAAGCTATTCTCCAAGGCACCTGAGGGTAGAACAAGAAGCAATGGGTGGAAACTAATCCAAGGACAGAAGCAACCTAGAAATAAAGAGAAATTTCCTGGCAGTGAGGACAATTAACCAGTGGAACGACTGGTCGACAGAAGTTGTGGGTGCTCCAACAGTTGAGGTTTTTTAAAAAGAGAGACTAGACAGCAATTTGTCTGGAATGGGATAGGGTCTCCTGCTTGAGGAGGGGGTTAGACTAGAAGGCCTCCAAGGTCCCTTCCAACTCTTGTTATTTTGTTACTGAGACAATCAGGAACCAGATTTCAGGAGGTTTCAGCAGACTTACAACAGATCGGGGAATTCTCCAAGGACCGGTGCTCATCGTAGCTCTAACCGAGCCGTTTTCTTGCTGATGGTGAAGCAGACATTTGTCACTGAGACCTCCCAGTCTTGCATACAGGTAGTCCCTGATTTACGACCATTTGTTTAGTGACCATTCGAAGTTACAGCAGCACTGAAAAAAGTGACATGACCGTTTTTCAACTTTACAGCTTCTGGAGCATCTGCTTTGTCCCGGGATCAAAATTTGGGCGCTTGGTAAATGATTCATGCAGTGTCCCAGGGTGACACGATCCCCTTTTACGACCTTCTGACCAACAAAGACAATGGGGGAGCCGGATTGCTTTGACAACCGTGTGACTGACTTAACAACTTCAGTGATTCACTTAACAACTGTGGCAAGGAAGCTCGGAAAATGGGGCAGAGCAGACTTAACAACTGTCTCGCTTAGAAACAGAAACCCTGGGCTCAATTGTGGTCGTAAGTCGAAGACTACCTGTACATGTTTTTGTGTGTGAAGATAAGCGATCCAAATCATGACAATTTCTTCTCCTCTCTCTCTCTCTCTCTCTGTCTTTCTCTCTCCCTCTCTTCATCTCTCTTTCCCCCTCTCTTTCTTTCTCTGCCTCTCTCTTTTTTTCTCTGTCACTTTCTCTTTCCCTCCCTCTCCCTCTCTTCCTTTTTCTCTTTCCCTCTCCCTCTCTTCCTCTCTTTCTCTTTCTCCATCTTCCCCTTTCTCTTTCCCCCTCTTCCTCTTTTTTCTCTCTTCCTTTCTCTCGCTCTCTTTCCCCCTCTTCCTCTTTTTTCTCTCTTTCTGTCTTTCTCTCTCTTTCTCTCTGTCTTTCTCTCTCTCTGTCTGTCTCTTTCTCTCCCTCTTCCTTTTTCTCTCTCCCTCTCTTCCTCTTCCATCTTCCCCCTTTCTCTTTCCCTCTCTTCCTCTTTTCTCTCTCTCTTTCTGGCTTTTCCTCTTTCTCACTGTCTTTCTCTCTTTCTCTCTCTCTTTCTCTCTGTCTCTCTCTTTCTCTTCCTCTTCCTTTTTCTCTTTTTCTCTCCCCGTCTCCCTCTCTTCTTCTTTTTCTCTTTCTTTCTCCATCTTCCCCCTTTCTCTTTCTTCCTCTTTTTTCTCTCTCTTCCTGTCTTTTCCTCTCTTTCTCTGTCTTTCTCTCTCTCTTTCTGTCTCCCTCTCTTTCTCTCCCTCTTCATTTTTCTCTCTCCCTCTTCCTCTTTCTCCATCTTCCCCCTTTCTCTTTCCCTCTCTTCCTCTTTTCTCTCTCTTTCTGTCTTTTCCTCTTTCTCTTTCTCTCTTTCTGCCTCTGTCTTTTTCTCTTCCTTTTTCTTTTTCCATCTTCCCCCTTTCTCTTTCCCTCTCTTCCTCTTTTCTCTCTCTCTTTCTGTCTTTTCCTCTTTCTCTTTCTCTCTCTCTTTCTGCCTCTGTCTCTTTTTCTCTCCCTCTTCCTTTTTCTTTTTCCATCTTCCCCCTTTCTCTTTCCCTCTCTTCCTCTTTTCTCTCTCTCTTTCTGTCTTTTCCTCTTTCTCTTTCTCTCTTTCTCTGTCTCTCTTTCTCTCCCTCTTCCTTTTTCTCTTTTTTTCTCTCCCACTCTCCCTCTTTTCTCTCTTTCTGTCTTTTCCTCTTTTTCTCTCTCTATCTCTTCCTCTCTCTCTCTCTTTCTCTTAACAAACATGTTACAACTTAACCATCCCTGTCATTCACCCTAAATCCTATAGCAATAAAATAACACTCAGGTGCCTCCATGGGTTACAGACTCAGCTGGGGTGGTGCCTGGAGAATGGCAGGGCCAGGATGGACCTCCTCTGCAGCTCTCCCTGCGTGGTGCAGCCCCTCCCTTCCCGATCTCTTCGGAGCCAAGTTGGAAAAGCACTGGAATGCGTCCTTGTGGTTTCCAGCTCAGATGATGGAAACCAGAAGCCAGTTTGAATGAGAGGCAGGGAGGGAGGGAGGGAGGATGGACTGCCGTGGAAGGGCAGCAGAACCCTCCTCTGCTGATTAAATTCCTGAAAGGAATGGCAGGAATTGGATTTGGCCAGTCTAGAGAAAAGAAGGAGCAGGGGTGACACAATATCCCAGTATTCCAGTATTTGAGGGGCTGCAGCCAAGCTCTCCTGGGGAGGAAAGCTAGGGCAAATCTAGACAGCATCCTAAAAAGCAGAGATATCATCCCCCTGCCAACCAAAGTGCGTATAGCCAAGGCTGTGGTTTTCCCAGTTGCAATGGATGGCTGTGAAGGTTGGACCATAAGGAAGGCTGGATGGAGAATGGAGGCCTTTGAACTCTGGTGCTGGAGAAGACTCCTGCTCTGAGTCCCTTGGACTGCAAGGCCATCCAACCGGTCAGTCCTAGAGGAGATCAACCCTGACTGGTCTTTAGAAGGTCCTAAATCCTGAAGAGGAAACTCAAGTACTTTGGCCTCCTAATGAGAAGGAAGGACTCCCTGGAGAAGAGCCTCATGCTGGGGAAGATGGAGGGCAAAAGGAGAAGAAGGGAAGGGCAGAGAATGAGGTGGCTGGATGGAGTCACCGAAGCAGCAGGATTCCAGAGGATGGCAGAGGACAGGAAGGCCTGGAGGAACGTTGTCCATGGGGTCACGATGGGTCAGACACGACTTTGCAACTAACAAGAAGGAGAAGGAGAAGGAGAAGGAGAAGAAGGAGAAGAAGGAGAAGAAGGAGGAGGAGGAGGAGAAGAAGGAGAAGGAGAAGGAGAAGGAGAAGGAGAAGGAGAAGGAGAAGGAGAAGGAGAAGGAGAAGGAGGAGAAGAAGAAGAAGAAGAAGAAGAAGAAGAAGAAGAAGAAGAAGAAGAAGAAGAAGAAGAAGAAGAAGAAGAAGGGGTCAACCTATTCTCCAAAGCATCAGAAGGCAAGACAAGAAACAAAGGATGGAAACTAATCAAGGGGAGAAGCAACCTGGAACTAAAAAGAAATTTCCTGATGGTGAAAACAATTAACCAGTGGAACAACTTGCCTCCAGAAGTTGTGGATGCTCCATCACTGGAGGCTTTCAAGAAGAGATTGGACAACTATTTGTCCGAAATGGTTTAGGTTCTCTTGTTGAGTAGGGGGCTTAGACTAGAAGACCTCCGAGGTCCCTTCCAAACTCTTTTCTGATTGAATCCTAAGACTTTTCTCTCTCTTTCTCTTTGATACATTCCTTCTCTCTCTCACACACACAAATTCTTCCCTTCTCCTACGCCCACTGAGCCCAGTGCAAAGGCACAGCAGGACCCCAAATCTGCAAAACTAGGGCCAGCCACCCCTCCAACAAATTCAGTGTGTGTGTGTGTGTGTATATATGTATATATATGTATGTATGTATGTATGTATGTATGTGTGTGTGTATATATATATATATATATATATATATATATATATATATATATATATATATACATACACATACATACATACACACACACACACACACACACACACACAATAGGCACCCTGCTTCTTTTTATACACACGTTTACATACACACATACAACACTCATGCAGATACACACACCAATAGGTGTCCTGCTCCTTTTCTACACACTCACAAATACACACAGATAAACCCACACATACACATCAATTCAGACTCGTAAGGCTGTTGAAAAATCTTATTTCTTTCTTTCTCTTTTTCTTCTTTCTTCTTTACTTCCCTCCCTCCCTCCTTCCTTTTTTCTTTCTTTTCTATTTTCCTTCCTTCCATCCTTTTTATTCTTTTTCCTTCCTTCCTTTCTCTTTCATTCTTTCTTTCTCTTTTTTCCTTATTTCCCTCCCTCCTTCCTTTATTTCCTTCCTTCCTTCCCCTTTCCTTTTTCTCTCTCCTTTTCCTTTATCTTTCTTTCTCTTTTTCTTCTTCCTTCTTTACTCCCCTCCCTCCCTCCTTCCTTTTTTCTTTCTTTTCTATTTTCCTTCCTTCCATCCTTTTTATTCTTTTTCCTTCCTTCCTTTCTCTTTCATTCTTTCTTTCTCTTTTTTCCTTATTTCCCTCCCTCCTTCCTTTATTTCCTTCCTTCCTTCCCCTTTCCTTTTTCTCTTTCTCCTTTTCCTTTATGTTTCTTTCTCTTTTTCTTCTTTACTTCCCTCCCTCCTTCTTTTCTTTCTTTTCTATTTTCCTTCCTTCCATCCTTTTTATTCTTTTTCTTTTTCCTTCCTTCTTTCTCCTTCCTTCTTTCTTTCTCTTCTTTCCTTATTTCCCTCCTTCCTTCATTTCATTCCTTCCTTCCCCTTTCCTTTTTCTCTTTCTCCTTTTCCTTTATCTTTCTCTTTTTCTTCTTTACTTCCCTCCCTCCTTCTTTTCTTTCTTTTCTATTTTCCTTCCTTCTGTCCTTTTTATTCTTTCTTTTTCCTTCCTTCCTTCTTTCTCTTTCCTTCTTTCTTTCTCTTCTTTCCTTATTTCCCTCCCTCCTTCTTTCACTTCCTTCCTTTGAAAGAAGTCCTGCGAAAAAATCAGGTGGAACAACGGCTGATGACCTCTTTCAATGGGTCCACCATAGAAAGTGTCCTCACATATTGTATTACAGTCTGGTATGCTGGTTCAACAGCTGCGGACAGGAAGGCACTACAGAGAGTGATCAATTCGGCACAAGAAACCATTGGTTGCCCTCTGACACCACTGGGTGACATCGCCAGGTCTCGCTGCTTTAGCAGAGTAAGGAAGATGCTCAGAGATGATTCACACCCTGGTCAGTGTCTCTTTGCACTTCTACCATCGGGCAGAAGACATCAAAGTAGAGCCAGCGGAACAAACAGGTTTAAAGATAGTTTCTATCCTTGGCCTGTGAGACTTTTAAATACAACCACAATCACTCCATGCACAGGCAAGTTTTTTCCCCCTTTTTCTTCCTTTTTTCGTTTCTGTTATAATTTTGCACCAGTGAGGTTAAAACCAATTTCGTTGTATTTAAGTACAATGACAATAAAGATTATATGCTTATACTTACTTATACTTCCTTCCCCTTTCCTTAAGAGTCCAAGAGAAATGGGTGGTTTTTCTCCATCCCTCCTCCCGCTCCCCTCTTCCCCACCAATAGAGCCGAGGTGGCGCAGTGGTTAAATGCAGCACTGCAGGCTACTTCAGCTGACTGCAGTTCTGCAGTTCGGCTGTTCAAATCTCAACGGCTCAGGGTTGACTCAGCCTTCCATCCTTCCGAGGTGGGTGAAATGAGGACCCGGATTGTTGTTGGGGGCGATATGCTGACTCTGTAAACCGCTTAGAGAGGGCTGAAAGCCCTATGAAGCGGTATATAAGTCTAACTGCTATATAAGTCTAACTGCTATATAAGTCTAACTGCTATTGCTATTGCTAATTCCCCTCCTCTCTGCCTCCTTCCCACCTGCCCACCCACCCATCCCGTGCCCATCCTCTCTCTCTCTCTCCCTCCCTCCCTCCTCCGGGGATCCCTTATCTCCCGTCTGAAACCGGGGATCGCTCACACGCGCCGCGTATATAAATAGCCCCGCTCGAGTCGCTTCGCCTCTTTTGTTCTGCAAGAGGAATCCGAGATCGCATCTTCCCGGAAGAGCCTTTTATTTGTAATTTATTTTTCTAGCATTTGGGGAACCTCTCCGGATCCCACCCACCCCTTTTCTCTCAGGCTCAGACGCCCCCGTGCACGCACACCAATAAAGGGATCCTCGCACAAAATCAGAGATTTTTCGCTTCATTAAGCCTTCAACGTCCCTCACGCCCCCCTCCGCCCCCTGCTTCTCTGCTGTAAAGCACAATTGTTGTGCTCAGGGCTGGAAGCCCCATTCTTATAGAATAGAATGGGAAATAGAATAGAATATAAAATATAGAATGGAATGAGATAGAATAGAATAAGGAATAAAGAATGAATAGAATAGAATAGAATTACAGAATGGAATAGAATAGAATATAGAATGGAATGAGATAGGATAGGATAAAATAGAAGAGAATAAGGAATAAAGAATGAATAGAATAGAATTACAGAATAGAATAGAATTAGAATATAGAATGGAATGAGATAGGATAGGATAGGATAGGATAAAATAGAATAGAGTAGAATAAGGAATAAAGAATGAATAGAATAGAATTAGAGAATGGAATAGAATAGAATATAGAATGGAATGAGATAGGATAGGATAAAATAGAATAGAATAGAATAAGGAATAAAGAATGAATATAATAGAATAGAATAGAATTAGAGAATGGAATAGAATAGAATATAGAATATAGAATGGAATGAGATAGGATAGGATAAAATAGAATAGAATAGAATAAGGAATAAAGAATGAATAGAATAGAATTACAGAATGGAATGGAATAGAATATAGAATATAGAATATAGAATGGAATGAGATTGGATAGGATAGGATAAAATAGAGTAGAATAGAATAAGGAATAAAGAATGAATATAATATAATATAATAGAATTACAGAATGGAATAGAATAGAATATAGAATATAGAATGGAATGAGATAGGATAGGATAAAATAGAATAGAATAGAATAAGGAATAAAGAATGAATAGAATAGAATTACAGAATGGAATGGAATAGAATATAGAATATAGAATATAGAATATAGAATATAGAATATAGAATATAGAATATAGAATATAGAATATAGAATATAGAATATAGAATATAGAATATAGAATATAGAATATAGAATATAGAATATAGAATATAGAATGGAATGAGATTGGATAGGATAAAATAGAATAGAATAGAATAAGGAATAAAGAATGAATATAATATAATATAATAGAATAGAATAGAATAGAATAGAATTAGAGAATGGAATAGAATATAGAATATAGAATGGAATGAGATAGGATAGGATAAAATAGAATAGAATAAGGAATAAAGAATGAATAGAATAGAATTACAGAATGGAATGGAATAGAATATAGAATATAGAATATAGAATGGAATGAGATTGGATAGGATAGGATAGGATAAAATAGAATAGAATAGAATAAGGAATAAAGAATGAATATAATATAATATAATATAATAGAATTACAGAATGGAATAGAATAGAATATAGAATATAGAATGGAATGAGATAGGATAGGATAAAATAGAATAGAATAAAATAAGGAATAAAGAATGAATAGAATAGAATTACAGAATGGAATGGAATAGAATATAGAATATAGAATATAGAATGGAATGAGATTGGATAGGATAGGATAAAATAGAATAGAATAAGGAATAAAGAATGAATAGAATAGAATAAGGAATAAATAATGAATAGAATAGAATAGAATTACAGAATGGAATAGAATAGAATATAGAATATAGAATGGAATGAAATAGGATAGGATAGGATAAGGAATAAAGAATGAATAGAATAGAATAGGAGTAAAGTCAAATAGACACTAGAATAGAATAGCATAGAAGTAGAGTAGAGTAGAGTAGAGTAGAGTAGAGTAGAGTACAGTACAGTAGACAATAAAATAGAATATAGAATGGGATGGGATAGGTGTTGGAAGAGATCTTGGAGGTCTTCTAGGCCAACTCCCTGCTCTGACAGGAAACCCTACACCACTTCAGACAAATGGTTATCCAACATCTTCTTAAAAACCTCCAGCGTTGGAGCATTCACAACTTCTGGAGGCAAGTTTGTTCCACTGATTGATGGATCTAACTGTCAGAAAATTTCTTCTTAGTTCCAAGTTGCTTCTCTCCTTGATTAGTTTCCACCCATTGCTTCTTGTCCTGTCTTCAGGTGCCTTGGAAAAATAGCTTGACTCCTTCTTCTAGTAAATAATTTAAACTATTTTAAACTAATTTAAAAACTCCCTTCTAACTAATCCAGGTAGTCCTCAACTTACAACAATTTAGTTAGTGACCATTCAAATCTATAACTGTACTGGGGAAAAAAGTGACTTATGACCATTTTTCACACTTACAACCAATGCAGCATCCCCATGGTCACATGATCAAAATTCAGATCCTTAGCAACTGGCTCATATTTATGACGGTCGCAATGTCCTGGGGTCACGTGATTCTCTTTTGACAAGCAAAATCAATGGGGAAAGCCAGTTTCACGTAACAATTGTGACGTTAGCAACTGCGAGTGATCACTTAACAACTGTGGCAAGAAATAACGTTAAAAAAATGGGGCAAAAGTCACTGAAGAAATGTCTCACTTAGCAACAGAAATGTTGGGCTCAATTGTGGTCGTAAGTCAAGGACTAACTGTATAACTGCGTGAAGGGGGAGGGAACTCCGACAGCTCAGCCAAACTATAATTAATCACGGTGTGATGCTGACATACAATTAAACCTAGCACCGGCATGGATTGGGAAAGAATTTGGAACAGAAATTATAAACTAACACGATCAGCAGCACTTAAAGAAAATATATACAAAATGTTTTATCGTTGGCATTTGTCACCAACAAGATTGGCTAAAATGTACCCAAACATGAAGCCGACCTGCTGGAAGTGTAAAAAAGTACAAGGGAACTTTTTAATCACATATGGTGGACCTGCCCGGAAACACAAAAATATTGGACAAAAATTTGGAAATGGGTGCAAGAAATTACAGGAGAACAGATAAAATACAAACCCGAAATCTTTCTACTGGGAATAATCAAAGGGAAATATACAAAGAAAATTAAGTACATATTAACACATCTGCTAACTACAGCTAGAATAGCATTTGCCCAATGCTGGAAACAAAATAATACCCCCCCTCGGATGAATTAGTGATAAAAAAAAAACTTTGGATTGTGCAGAGATGGACAAATTAACACTGAAATTAAAAGATAAAGAAGAGTCGGAATATTACGAAATTTGGAACAATTGGTACAAATGGCTGCAAAACAAGAATAAAATTAATTAAGCCAAAAAACAATATATATAAATATATATAGAACTGTGTATAAAGGTGTGTAAATATAGAAGCGAAATATTATATACAAGTACAGGTATGATGACACAACAATGTTGATGTAATGACTGTAAGGTGTTGTAGAAGGGAAAAAATAATTTAAAAAATCTGCTATAAAGAAATAAATCCAGCACCGGATGTTTCTTGGGGTAAGATAAAGTTCTTTCTGCTGGCAGCTGGATCAAAGCTCTTCCATGCTTTGAATTATTCAGGTTTCCAGTCCCTATGATGGACAACCAGAACAATGTTTGGATCCTTAGCCAAAGGGGCTGAAATTGAGGCTTTACGGATTCTTGGATTATATAGTCCAACGTGTCCATTAAAAAAAAAAAAAAACAAGTTTTATGGAACATTTATGCCCTGGCTAGTTTTAAGAGGCTGCCAGGAAGGGCAGAATCTGAATGGCAGAATGGGAGACGCTGTTTGGCTCGCTGGTACGGCCTGTTGATTTTGAGCTCCGGGGTTGAACCAGGCTCCTGAAAATATCAGCAGCAAATAGCCAAGGACACAAACAGATGGAAAGAAATCACACGGAGTTCTCACTGGAGGCACAAATGACCAGCTTCAAATTATCATATTTGGGACCAGTGATGCAAGCGAGATGAAGTGCCAGCTCCCTGGAGAGAGTTCGGTTGCTGGGAAAGAGGGGAGGGCAGGAGAAGAGACAAAGGGAGGGAGGGTGGGAAGGGGAAAGGAGAGAGGAGAGGGGAGGGGAGGAGAGAGCAGAAGAAAGAAAAAGAGGGAAGGGGAGGGAAGGAAGGAAGGAGGGGAGAGGAAGAGGAGAGACAAAAAGAGGGAGGAAGAGAAGGAGGAAGAAGAGAGGGGAGGAGATATGAAGGGAAGAGAGGGAGGGGAAGGAGGAGAGGAGAGAAGGGAGAGGAAAAGAAAAGGAGGGGGAAGGAAGGCTGGAAGGAGAGAGAGAGAGAAGAAGAGGGGAGAACTGGAAGAGAGGGAAGGGGAAGGAAGGAGGGAAGAGGAGAAAGCTATGGGAAGGAGAGGGGAGGGGAGAGGAGGAGAAGAAACAAAAAGAGGGAGGGGGAGGGAGGGAAGGAAAAAGAAAAGAGGGGAGGAGAGGAGGTGTGTGGAGAAGAGAGGGAGGGGAAGGAGGAGAGGAGAGAGGGGAGAGGAAAGGACAAAGAGAGGGAGAGAGGGGGAAGGCAGGAAGGAAGGAGAGAAGAAGAGGGGAGAACTGGAAGAGAGAGGTAGGTAGGGAAGGAAGGAGAGCGCAGAGGAGAGACAAAAAGGGGGAGGCAAGGAGGGAGGAAGAGAGAGGAGAAGGGGAGAATTGGAAGAGGGAGAGTGGGAAGGGGAAGGGAGAGGAGAGAGGGCAGGGAAATAGAAGAGACAAAGAGAGGAAGAGAGGGGAGAAGAGGGGGAAAATGAGAGGAGAAAAGAGAGGGGGAAGGAAGGGAGAGGAGAAAGGGAAGGGAAGGGAGAAGAGGGGAGGGGAGAAGTCAAAGGGAAAAGCCAGATT